>NW_026652298.1:13772126-14232449 GCF_009828535.3 Hylobates moloch | reverse complement strand
GGGGCCGACGGAGGAGGAGGAGGCAAATCCTCAGGAGGAGATGAAAAAGGCTTATATGCCTCAGGACATGGGACTAGGCATTCTTGGACCAGGTTAAAAAGCCCAAAGGTGTCTACAGGAATTCCATCAGGGCCATGCAGAGTATAATGCTTCCACAGGCCTTCCCCTACCTTTGACCAGGTATCTATATTAATAGTGCCTTCCTCAGGGAACCAAGGACATGCCTCTTGTACTGTCTCCAAAAATTTTTCTAACTGCTTAGTTTTTATAGAAGCCCCATGGGCATGCATCATAGATTGCAACACTTGAATGTAAAGAGCTCGTTCCTTAGAACCAGAATGTCCCATTTTTACTCCTAATGTATGACTATGCGCCCACAACTGTTTATACTCACAACTTCTGCAGAACTTACCAGAACTGGGCGTTCTTCTCACAGTGTTCCTTGGGTCCCTGTTCGGGCGCCACCTCTCGCGGTCCAGCCGCAGGGGTTATTCAGGGATGCACCGAGAAGTCGCGAGAAGAATGGTGAAAGAAAGACACAGAGAAGCGGGATTAGGAGGGACGGTTCCCTGATAGGGAAACGCCAACAAGCTCTGGTTTATTCAGTGCCTTTATACATGCCAGGGGTTAAAAAGTCCAGACAATAATTATTTTTGTCTTCCTTTGATGCGGCCTCTGCAGTCTGTCCTATGCTAACTATTAACTATGAGAAGCCATTCACAACGCTTCACTGATCTGGGAAGAACAGGAAGCTACCCATAACAGGATCTTCAGTGGGGGTCTTTGCCATCCCAACTACTTCCCTGTCTGCAGGCTTTGCCAATGCATGGGAATGTGAATTTGGCTCTCCACACCAGTTGCCACTTCACAGCCCACCGCCCCTCTCCTGAGAACTGCCCTCTGCTAATATGCCGTCTTTCCTCAAGAGGTTACTCTGTACAGCTCCCTTGCCAGATGGTCCACAGCCAATGCCCCACAGGCATGAGGGTCAAAAGCTGGCTTCTTTGCCTCAAAGGGGTGCAATTAGACAATGAAGTTTATGCCCCAGCCCTGTCCCTTCCACCCCTAACAGTGGATCAGGCTAAGCCTAGATTTTACCTGAGACAACGTCCTTGCTCAGCTCTTTCCTCTAGGATAGGAAAAGAGGAAGGAGCTGAGCAAGGAGAAGAGTATTTCTTCAAAAATATTATTAATATATGCATACAAATCCTTATCTTAGGATCTGCTTCTATGAAACCTAGCCTAAGACACTGGGTACCAGAATGGTCCTAGGAAGCTGATTCTAAGGATAGGATTACTCACCAGACAGATGACAGTGAAGTTCCTAGCCTGATAGCAGGGACCTAATAGCAGGCTAGGAACCTCACTGCCATCTGTCTGGTGAGTAATCCCAATGCTGAGCCTTGGCATGTTCTAGCAGTGTAATTTCTAAGGCATTCACCTATCCTGTTGCAATTTGGACAGGATACAGGTAGGAGGGAATGCACTGGTTCTAGCATAGGAGAATTAGCAATTAGGAGGACTGTGGAAGGGGATGGTCGTTGATGAGGGAAAATAGGCTCTGGGCAATCAGCAATCTAAAGCAAACTGTGAGAGTGAGTGGGCCTTTTGGGAAGAACATAAAGAGACCCTCATCTTCTGTAGCTGGAGGGCAGACATATCTGAAGACTAGACACACTAGATTTAGTTTTAAGAGGGGCAGAGTTTCAAAGCAGCCTGAATTGCAGTACTAGAGTTAGGGTCCCCATAGAGATGGAGCTCTGGAAAGGGAACTTCTAAGTATTTTCCCTTGAGTCTATTAAAGTGCGCAGATTATCCAGAACCCTCCAAGCCTGCAGAAATGGCTCATTCCACCTTGTGGAAGATAGAGCCGCTACCCTCCATCTTGAAGACAATGCAGACACCTCAAATGACACTGGGGCCTTACAAGACATTGCAGGTCTTCCTCATAGGAAGGAAACAGGATCTGCCTGTGTTTCCTTTTCTGGCTGCCAGACCAGTAACTAAGGTAAGATCTACAATGGACATATGCTAGGCTTATGAAAGGAGGTGATGAATTATACACCAAAGGAGCTGACTTATGTGTACCAGCAGAAACCAGAAGAACGTGGATCCTAAGGGTGCTGGATCAAAGGGTGACAAAATATAAAACTGAATAAGAAACACTCTTCTGTGACATAAGATTTAACACTTTGGTAAGGGTCCTGGAAGATGGTTTAAACAGCAGTTAGGGCACTTGGAAGCTTGAAAAAAATGATGGGCCACATTAAATAAAGCTGTGATACAAGAATGACCATGCAGAATATAGAGGAAGGGATTAGAAGACTCAGAAGTAAGCATGCTGGCATAGATCTACTATGAGACTGGAAAACCCACCAGCTGACTCTGTTCCTTGGGAGGATGCAGAGGATACTTTATTTTCCAAGACAATAAGGAATGTCCTAGTGAGGGAGTAGCAGTATTAATAACAAGTTTTGTGGTGTCCATCCTGTGTAGGACAGGGCTGATAGTAGAAGAGGCTGTTATTGAACTGGGATCCTACTAGCAATGGAAATGGTAGGATCCTGGATTAACAAAAGCCAGGCGGAATCATCTAATCATCAGAAGCAAGGTGGGCATAATTGCTGTAATGGGCAGCAGGATCAGAATAGTAGGAAGAGAGGTGAACCTGCAGGGATCTTTGAAGATGGCTGATAATGGCCATCATGTATTCCTATAAGTAAGATACATGGCAAAGGTTTACTTAAAATACAATTTGAAGGGAGCGAAAATGATGAGCAGAAGGCTGACATCACAATCTCTTATCCAGTTTCCAGATATGAGCCGGTTTTCTCTCGTCATCTACTGACTGGGGGGATACATGTCTATTAAGATGGTCTCTGCAAACTTTCCTCTTGCAAAGTTTGTGCAGTAATGATTCCCCTAGTCCTTCCCCACATGGCCCTATGGCCATTTATTCAGTACACCAAATGATGGGAAAAGGGGAATACTCAACTCTTTCAAGGGCTTTGGATAAAGGTTCTAAGCTGACACTAATATTCAGGGGCCCAACATCTGTTAGAGGAAGAACAAGTGGAGTCCTGACCAAGATTGGCCTCACAGTGTGTCAGCGGCATCCATGGACCCACCTAGTAATTATTTCTTCTGTTCTGAAATATATAACTGAAATTAATATACTTAGCAATTGGCAGTACTATCACATTGATTAGTTGACCTATAGAGGAAGAGCTATTATAGTAGAAAAGGCCTAGTGGTAGTTCCTCAAACCTTCCAGCCTCATCAAGATAGTTAATCAAAAACACCACATATCAAGGATAATGGAAGAAGTTCATGGATGTTGATTCTTATGTCACCATTTAATTCACCAGTTTGGCTTCTTCACAAACTGCACAAACCATGGCAGATGCAGTGAGTAGACTGCCACAAGCTTACCCAAGAAGATCCAATAGTAGCTGCTTTGCTGAATGTGGTACCTTTACTGTAACCGATTAATACAGCCACAGGTATGTGTGTTATGAGAATTTAAGACAATTCCAAAGATCTCTACTAATTGTAATTATAATAAAAATTATTACAGAAAAAGATGCAAGAAGTTTTAAGAGGATCAGGATTCTAGAGATGTTATGGGTTCCCAATAAGAGTTGCTAATTTTATCTTCCTGGAAACAAATCAACTATCTTTACATGTCACTAGCAGAGGTTTTCAGGGAAGAGATGCGGAGGAAACCTTTAAAAGCCCAGGCCAAGTTTTATCAACGGAAAGTACATGTGTACTATTACAAATTATGCCACAATGTTATGGGGTTTTATCTGACAATGAAAAAAGCACTCCATGTTCTCATTGTATAATATTATTACTCAGCAGATGTGTACCTGGGGTATAGCCCAACTCCGTATCCTCAGATGACTTTTTGGAACCCAGCTTCTCCATCTCCAGTAGACCTCACAGTCCACAGCACACTATGTTTTCATAATATACTTTTTAATCACTGAGTGGTTGAGTACCTGGGATATAGCATAACTCCCTGTCCTCAGATGACCTTTTGGAACCAGGCATTTCTATCTGTAGAAAACCTCACCATGCCTCATGACAGCACAGTCAGAGCCTATTAATTTGAAGGTTCTTTCTGGGGAACATCGCCTCTATCCACTAAGTTGGTGGCATCATGTTAACTGGACTTGGTGACCATGAAGTACTGTGAATGCCATGGTAAAACACATGAACTCCAGGGGATGGGAAATAAACCTTGCAAAGATTAAGGGACCTACTACATTGGTGATGTTTTTAGGGGTCCCATGGTCTTGGGTATGCTGGGACATCCCCTCCAAAATGAAAACAAGTTATTACGCCGTGAATTTCCTATCATTAAGGAAGAACTATGAAGCTTGGTCAGCCCCTTCAGAGTTTGAGGCAGCTTATTTCCACTTGGGATGCAGTTGGTCCCAAGATGATATAGCTGATTCTTATCAACTCGCTTAGGGATAGAGTTCTGACCCATGTATCAGATGATGTTAAGAATGTTAGTTTTAAGTGGGTCCCAGAGCAAGGAGCGGCTCTGCAGCAGGTTTAGGGTACAGGATTAGCAGCCCTGTCACTTGCATTATATCTGGCAGAGGCCATGGTACTAGAGGTATCTGGGTATTTGAGGATGCTAATGGAGACTCTGGAAAACTCCTATAAGAGAATCACAGCAGAGACCCTTAGGGTTTTGAAGCAAGGCCATGCAATCTGCAGCAGAAAATTCTAAACCATTCAAAAAACAGCTCCTGGGAGGGATGAGGCTATGATTGGGCCCAACAGCATTGGTTTATGGTAGACAGAATAATGACTCCTCCAAAGATGTTCACATCCTAATCCCTGGAACCTGTAAGTGGGTCATTTTACATGGCAAAAGGAGCTTTGTAGATTTGATTATGTTAAGGATCTTGAGATGGGAAAATTATCCTGGATTATCTGGGTAAGCCTGATGTAATGACAAGAGCCCTTACAAGAGGGAGGCAGAAAGGTCCAAGTCAAGGAAGAAGTGATGATGAAAGCAGGGGTTATAAACAGAGATGAAGGAGAATTGAAGATGCTACACTTCTGGCCTAAAGATGGAGAAAGGGGCCATGAACCAAGAAATGCAGGAGGCCTCTAGAAGCTATAAAGGAAAGGAAATAGATCCTTCTCTAGAGCCTCTGGAAGGAATACAGGTTGGCTGTCCCTGGATTTTAGACCAGTGAAACTGATTTCTGACCTCCAGAATGGTCTGTTGATAAATTTATATTGTTTTTAGCCACAAAGTATGTGGTAATTTGTTACAGCAAAAACAGGAAACTAATACAAGCCTTTCTCACCAAGGCTGACAGACATTCAGCCTGCTGAATGTCCAACCTATCGGTAACAGAGATTGACACTGTGCCCATGATACAATGTCATTTCTCAATAGGAACTACCTGCCACTTGATGGTAAGTTGACTGCATCTACCTGACTAGGATTAACCTGTTTTCTGAACGTAGGTTTACCTTTACTGTCTGCAGGGTTTCATCCAGCACCATTCTCTGTGGACTCACTGACGTGTGGTCTACTGAAATAAGATCCTGCGTACCACTGCCTCAGACCAAGGGTCCCATTTTATAGGAAACGTTATCAGAGAAAACATGACTACTGGATTCACTGTTCCTATGACATACTCCATCCTGATGGAGTGATGACATGCTCTTAAAGGAGAGGACACCTGGCAACATTGGATGTTATCCTCCAGGATGCAGTATTCTCCTTAATCCAATGGTCACTATTTGGTTGTGTCTCCAATAGATAGAATATATGGGCCCAAAAATCAAGGGCTGAAAGTAGGAGTGACCTCAGTAATCCACTGTATGCTTCCCATTTCTATAACTTTAGAGTCTGTGGACATAGAGATCCTGGGTCCTAGAGGGGAGAAAATGAGTCCCACTAAAGTTTAAGCTACAGCTGTTACCAAGTCACTTTAGATTCCTTATGCCAGTTAACTTTTAGGCAAATAAAAGAGTTATCATATAGACAGGGGTAGCTGGCCCTGATCATCATGGCATGAGAGGGCTACTGCAAAGTAATCATGATGCAGGTAAATATTTGGCACTCAGGTTGATGGATGATCTCTTGGTATTCTCATACCCAGGTTTAACTGTAAGTCAAAAAGAACAGCAAACACAGTCCAATAAGAGCGTGGTAACCCTCAGGACCTCATACCCCTTGGTGAGGGTCTAGCCATTCTACTAGGCAACCCAGAAGGGCCAGCCTAGAATGAAGGGTTCTAGAATGGTGGTAGAGTAGGGAGATGATGAGAATCAGCTATACAGTCTTGGGACCAAATGCATAAGTTGGGGCTGTGGTTTGTCCCACTATCCCTCTTTTTATTTATGGCTCCAGGAATTGTGACAACAGAATTCAGAAGAAACTGTATCTGAATGGAGCAAATTTAATGTGAGAAGCAAGTGGATCTGAGCAATGCAAGGGGTGAATTGTCATAAATGCTGTGGTGCCTGCCCAGATTTGTGTCACGGGGCCATAATATTGTCTCTCAGCTGCTGTAAATGTTGGCTGCTGTAGCACTATGCATTCTTTCGTGCTTAGCTTTTGTCCACTCATCATTGTTACGGTTGTATTCTTTCATATGGTTGTAAGTAGCTGTAATGTAGTTCATTTATTTGTTTTTACTGCTCTATAGCATTCAATTGCATGAATATACCACAATTTGCTCATTCCGTGCTTCTATTGATGGATCTTTGAATTGCTTACTGTTTTTGGCTGCTGCAAATAATGTAGCTATGAATATTCTTTTACCTGTCTGAATAGATACACATATATTTTTGTTACGTTTCTCTCTATGAGTGAAATTATTAGATCAGAGGGTCCACAAATGTTCTAGATAATAGATAATGTTAAACAGTTTTCCAAAGTGGTTTGTGTCCTGTTAGGAACTATTTCACAATTCTACGGGTGTGAAGATATTCTTCTATATTATCTTCTGTACTTTTTACTTTTTAACTTTATATCAGTAATCAATTTGGAATTAATTTTTGTGTATGACATGAGGCAGCAGTCAAGTTTACATTTTTTTCCACATGGAAATCAATTAATGTTTGATTTAAAATACTATTTAAAAGATTTTCCTTTCTCCAATGTTCTCCAATATGGTATCATGCAATGTTTTGTTTGTTTGATTTTTTCTCCATAAAAGAGCTTTAGTTCTAAGCAAGTAATTAGACAGTTATTTGGTAGAACCTCTTATGATGTTGGTGTTATTATCCCCATTTTACTATGAGGAAACTGAGGCATACAGAAATTAATTTAGTGAACAGGCTCTTCTGTACAAAGGTTCACCTCATAATGCCTTAAACAAGATAGACATTATTTTATTTATTTATTTTTGTGGGTAATAGGATGGAGGTAGGTGGCCCAGGGCTGCTAGATATGAAAATAAATAAAATTTAAGAGCTTTTGGAATCCCCCAAACACTTTTTAGCCTTGAGAGGGACATGACTGTTATCTGAGTCAAATATGGTTACAATCTCTGCTCTTAGATTATAGATTAACTTGCTTTCTTATTTTTCTTGTTTAGTTCATTGGCTAGAGAGAATTAAACACCAAACACTTTAAGCCTTGAGAGAGATATGATTGTGATCTGAGTCAAATATGGTTACAATCTCTGTTCTTGGATTATAGAGTAACTCGCTTTCTTATTTTTCTAGTTCGGTTCAATGGCTAGAGAGAATTAAACATCAGGAACAAAACCTCCTGCCTTCTTAATTAATGACTCTTATAATAGATTAATTTCTCCTTTGTTGTCCTGCTTTGCCTAGACCAGATGACAGAAAACCCATGGTTATTGCACCCTCTGTAAGAATGTGTTAAGTGTACCCTTCCCAGAAAGAAACACTGCCTATAAGCAAATTGCTATGTGTGCCAACCTTGTATGAATAATGTAATTCTGCTAAAATCTCCTCTGTCTCTGCCTATAGAAATGAAACCTTAATTTCCTTACTTTCGAACACTGACTCTATTCCTTTGGAGATGGTGTCTCTGGGTGGTCCATCTTCCCACTTGGGCTTCAAGAAACTCTCTTTAAGTTAGATTTTGATTATTTTAGGTTGACATAGGGAACTTCTGCCATCTTCAGTTGGTGTCCATTTCTGGATCCAGCATGGTTGCTTCAGTTCCCATGCTCATGTTCTCATTGCAGAGGGAAGAAAAGAAGATCACGAAAATGCATGCCCTTTATTTAATGAATGTTACCTGGAAATTGCGCACTTCTACTCATACACTTTTGGCCAAATTCAGTTATACAGCCACACTCACATGCAGAGGAGCCTGGGAAATGGGAGTCTTACTTTAGGTGACTAGTGGTGTCTTTGGGTTCTCTATTACTAAAGAAGAAAAGGAGAGAATGGATACTGGAACTGCTAGCCACAGGCATGTACTTGGTTGCAGCACATCTGAGATTCACATGAAAGTCTATGAACTCCAAGCTGTACTGTACAGCCCTTGGCACCCAGCTGGACCACAACAGTTTGCCCCTTGAAAACCTTCTTGGGATACACTCCTGTCAGAATTTCATTTCTAGATATCTCTCCAGGAATGTAGGGGTGTGTGTGTGTGTGCGTGTGTGTGTGTGTGTGTGTCCTTTTATTAGAAAACAAAATTATTTAACTTAATGTATTTCTTTTTCTTGCTGTAGCTGTCAGAAACCCTGAGCTAAATTTAAAGACATTGCTCTTGTTAGTGAAAAAGCTTCTAAATCTGTTTTATTCCTTCCCCTACTGACTTCACTTATCAGTTTCTTTCTTTCTTTGTTACCTTCTTTTCCAGGCCCTTCCTTCCTTTCTCTCTCTTTCCTTCTCACCCGTCTTTGTGTCTCTCTGTCTCTTCTATTCTCAAAAGCTCTGGTGCCCTATTGTTTCCTCTCCATATCCCCACTGCCCATATTTTGACAAAGAATAAGCCAAGAAGGGGATGGGAATAGGGTGGGGAAGAGGATGAAGACAAGTAGTGAGTCAAAAATGTCTCTCTCACATATTCATTTTTTAAAACTTTTATTATTAGTTTTTATTACACAAGTAATACATGTTCATTGTAGAAAAATTAGAAAACACAGAAAAGCAAAAAGAAAAAATAATCACCCATAATCCCACTACCCAGAACTACTATTAACATTTTAGTGTATGTCCTGCTAGCTTTCTTATGCATATATATACATACATAGATATATTTATATATAATTTTCTTTTTTACAAATATTGTGTCATACTATACATACTGTTTTATAACATGTGTTTTTCATTTAATATATATTGTGAACATCATTGTTTATTCCCTGAAAAATTATACAGATACTACATGCTCATTGTGGAAAAATTAGAAGTTACAGATATGCAAAAAGAAAATATAATTGCTCCAAATCTCACCTCCCAGAGATAAATGCTGTTACACTTTGGCAAGTATCCTTTCAGACTCTTTAATGCACACATGCATACATATATTTTTAAAAAGGGATCGTACTATAAATATTCCTCTATAACTTCCTTTTTCATCTAACAATACAGCTTGTACATTTCAATAAATACACATATGGTGCTTATTCTTAATTGGTACACAGTATTCCATTGAAAGGATGTACCATATTTAACCAACCCTATAAAGTAGGCTTATTTACATTTTTCTGCTTATCCAAATAATGCTGCTATAAACATCCTTTCTTGCATATACTTTTTGAATAATGAATAAGTGCATCTTAGCTCATTTTATTTTCTGACCCATTTAAAGGAGAATTTCCCTAAAGTGGAATTACTAGGCATGCAGGAAAAATATATTACCAAAATATTTTTTCAGAAAGGTGGAATCAATTTACATTCCTGTTGACTCTGTAAGATGTTTTTTTCTATACTTCCTTTTTGTCCCTGGGAATTTTAATTCTTTATACCCTTTGCCTTTCTGACATATAAAAAGGAGTATATCATATTAACTTGCATTTTTTATTACTAGTGTATTAAAACACTTTCATATTTATTATTAGTAGGTTATTTTAGTTTATTGTGCATTGCCAGTTTGTGTTCTTGGTCCAATTTTTCTGTTGGAAAGTTTGATTCTCCTTGAATTATAAAATGTCATTTATTCATTCATTATTCACTCATTCAATAAGTATGTTTTCAGCATTTGCTTTGTGTCTAGCACTGTGTTAGGTGTTATGGATACAACAATAAGCAAGATAGACATGGTTGCTGCCTTCTTACACTTCCAATTTAATAGGGATAAACAGGCAATTAAACAAGCAATAATGAAAACATTCAATAAGGAAAGAATGAAATGGAAACACTTGGTTGAGAAGGGGGTTGTAGATCATGGAAATGTCCCCAAAGTAGTGATGTTTAAGCTCTTAATATGTATTTGAGATCTATACTTCTTGTTGCATAGATTGTTTTCTCAATTTGGTTTGTTATTTTTTACTATATAGGAGTTTAGCATTTTTAATCAGTCAAATTCCATCCATCCTTTCTTTCTGTTTTTTTCCTTTGGTGTCACCCAAAGAGAGGCTTCTTTCACACTAAAATTATATAAATATCCACCCACATTGCCTGCTAGTCTTGTTGTATGTTTATTTATGTCCTTGAATATGTAAATCTTTATTTCATCTGGAATTTATTTTGATAAAAATTATGAGGTATAGATCTAATATTTCTCTCAAGAAATAGCTAACCAGTTATCCCAATATAAATTAATAAACCAAACTTTTCTGATCGATCTGAAATGTCATTTTTATAATATACTCAATTCTTTTATATTCTTAGGTCTATTATGGTCTACATCTTTAATTCTAATAATTTATCCTGAGGCCAATAGTATCACAGCTTTTTCTCATCCTACCTATGGTTACCTGAAAGTTGAGCATTTTGTATTTGGTGACATTCCTAAGACAAAGAAATGATAGACGTTGCTTGGGTATATGGGTAGGGTGGGAAGTTTGACTGGATGATATCCTTAATCCTTTCAATGTTGACACTTTCAGAGTTTTAAATTCCAGATCGGATAATTGTTAATCTGGTCCATTTGTTTGCTGTTTAAAACAAAGTAGATGCTTTTACATTCTGTCTTTATTTCACCTCACTCTGAAGCTCAGCTTTCAGTAGGTGGCAGTATTGCCAAACACTCAGTATCCTGACTGGTTTCATAGGAGCACAGAGAAACAAAATGGTCTGGCAATTTTAGAATTTCCCCCGAGAGCTTTAATTCATTAGAGGAGGCATCAGGACTATGCTACTTCTAAGCTTTCTTTGTGCCCCTGAATAATGGCATAACCAGAGGTTTGCAGTGAGTCTGTTCCTAGATACGTGCAAAACATTAGTGGACAGATTTTTTTTTTTTTTTCTGGCTTGTTTTTTTTGTTTGTTTTTTTTTAAGTGACACCTTGGCCTTGTGGGCATTTCTTCACTTATCTTACCCAAAAGTGCCTTTGGGCCCAGCCACTGACTGATTTAAAACCCAGAAATGTGGTTTTAAACAATGTAGTTGTGGTGGAATTCAGGTGATTTTTATTTTCTATTTGGTAGTATTTTTCAGATTTCCCACAGAGAACATGTATTGTCTTTGTAATCTGAAAAAAAAAATCAACACAGGATATTAAAGATATGGTGGGGAAATGGGTGAATGTATGCCACAAAAGTTTACATTCTTTTCTGTTTCAAGCCTGTGGGTACATGCAACAAAATGTGTTCAATGTTCTCTTCTTGACCCTAGAGATCAGCTCAGTGTTATTGCTAATCCGAAAGCGAATTACCAGCAGGAAGCCAAGACAGTAGAACTTTATCGCTTGGAACCACACCTGAGAAAATCCTTTGGTAGGTGAGAGGAGAGCGGGGCAGCTCCTAAGGGATGCATTGGCCTGTCTAATGTGAGACGGAGAATTACCTACTGTAACCATGGGCCAGTGTAGGTTACCAGGATTTTGAGCACTAAACTTAATTTTAGGATATGCTACTGAAAGAGGATCTTTAGATCTTGGAGTTTATCCACGGGAACTACAAAACTGATCAAAGGCTGGAAAACAGGCACTATGAATAAAAGATATGGTAGCTGAATATATTACCTTAAATATAAAGTCTGGCTAGGTAATTAGACAAATTCCCATCTCCATGAATAGCTACTACAGCCTTTTCAGACATGAAGGTGAGACCTGAATTTATTAACAGTCTTCAGTTGTGCAAAGGACAATTGCACAGAAGGTAAGTGTTACTTTCACACTGAGGCTAAGGCAAGAATGAACACAAGTTAACCAAGCAGAAGTTATTTAGGTCAGGCATTTAGAAGAACGTGCTGAACAAGATTGGGCTTATCAGTTAATAACTTTGCATGGATTAGTAGGAACTAGATTGAAGCTAGAGTTCAATACAGCTGAAGTATAGGAGAGGGCAGAGGCAAGTGCTAAGGGCTGCCAAACTGGGCTACTTCAAAATTTCAAAAACAATGGATCTTAAATGAAATGACCTTAGGGGGTGAAAATGAATTAGATTCAGGAGAAGATATTAAGCTTAACTCAAGGTTTGCAGGCCAGGTAAGTCTGGATTGCTTGCTTTTCCAGGGAATATTCACCCTAAGAGTCTTTAAATAATCAAATTGTTTTACAAATATTTGATTCAGAAAATTGTGATTTTCTCATATAGCTTTCCATGGCTACTTCTTTTTTTTGAAGCCAGGTATACCTATAACCATGCATTAATTACTGGTTCATTGGAACACAACTCTAGATTCAAAGAATAAGGCCAAAAACCAGCCAGTATGATCTAAATAGAGACCTGTATAAAGTTTTCTTCCAACCCTTTAATTCTTTCATTTTCAATCAAAAGAGCTAGAAGACAATTCCAAGTATAATTTCCACATCAGATATTAGGGTGAACTATATGAAATTGCCATTTTGTAGGTCAAAACAGTCAAATATAGGAAATTTCATATAATTCAACCTAATACAATAATTATTACAGTAGTTCATCTTCACTAAAGCAAAAGGCCTTAATATATTTAGTTTTTAGGTAAAAATATTGGTATACATATAAATGGCTGTGCACATAAGTATTGGGAAAGAACAGGGTTGGGACTAAAGATGTGTCTTGGATAAACCACTTATTGGCATCTAGCTCATCCATCTATCGTACTATAGACACTGGTGCCTCCTGTCTGACTTGAAGGTTTTTCAGACTATGGAAAACAAGAAAAAAGTGCGAAGACTCGATCTCTCAACCCATGGGAAATTCTGTCTGGGAAATGGGCCAAAGGAAGAATAGGAGACGGTATAACAAAATTTGTACCATGTTACAAGTTTAGTGAAGGAAGATCACAACAAAGCTGTGAGCAGAAAAACAAAGCATGTGGCTTCTTCCTTTCTAAAATATAGTATTGCTTAATGTGTCCTGCTTTCAAGAGTCTAAGCGTAAGACAAGACACCAAGTACACATTGGAAAAGTCTTATCTGCATAGTCATCTAAAATGAGACAAGCTTAGCTTAACTAAAAAACTTTATTAACAATGCAAAATGTTAAATATTTTTATGATCTGAGCTAATTCCAGCATGCCCTATAAGATTTAACACTATGCTGATGTGCAGACACCATGCTTCAGATTTCAATTAGAACAAAATGTAATAATATTTGATTTTACATTTGAGGGTAATTGTATATGTTACTACACCATTTCCTAACTGGATTACTTCATTCTCCAAGAAGCTGAAAAAGACATCATTGGATCAAAAAGAAATTAGTTGCCCATATGCATTTGTATGAAGGTATTAGGATTATCGTGTATTTACAAAATTTTAGTACTTTTCATATGTGGTTTTTGTTGCATTATAAATTAAGATAACTTTATGTTGAAGCTCTTAGATTCTGACAGAATGGAAGACTAAATGTAAATGAGTGCAGAGAAAGCAATAGGTGAGGTGGTATATGTTTGCTTATAATATTATTTCTAATGATATTGATAGATTGGATTTTTGAACACAGTTTTTCAGTTTTAAATAGATTTCTATGTTTAAAGACTTCTTTCATATACGATAAATTTTAACATGAGATCAGCAAGAGCTATAGATATACTATTATCTGTGAAATATTTTTTCCTCTGTATAATACATTTAAAAAAACCTTTAAATAATTTAAAAATCATAAGTCTTGCATCTGTCATGGTGTGGTTTGGAGCAGACATGCACAATGTCAGCTTTAAAATTTCCTTTTAAAAACAGCCTGCTTTTTGAATCTGTTCTTTTTTTTCTTGACGGCAGCTGCTTTCAAGTGTAAAATCATTTAAAAGGGCAGGGAGAGGCAGATAAAAGTAATAAGGAAGCATAGAAAACATAGTCAAAAACCAATAACTGTGTGGTTCAGCTGTCTGGAGGTCCTCGGGTTTTGTGATTTTTTTTCAGATGTTCTCAGTGGGTTTCCAGGAGGAGCCACCTAGCTTGAGACGAGACAACACAGCCCAAAGAACCTTCTCTTCCGTCTTCTCACCAGGGGGTAGGGAGTTAGATTCAGAAGGCTGCTGTCATCTGTGATGGGACATAATGTGCACATAAGTGAGGTATAGACACAGCAACCTGCTTTTTAGGCAGTGGCTTTACAAATCCACCATCCTCCTAATCAGGATTTCTCAACCTCAGCACTGTTGGCATTTTGGACCAGATGATTCTTGGTTGTGGGGTACTATCCTGAGCACTGTGGAATGTTTAGCAGCATCCCTCAATTCATCAGATGCCAGTAGCACTGTATGACAATTTGTGACAACCAAATATATCCCCAGCTATGACCAAATGTTCCCTGGGGCAGGAGGCAAAAGAGTTCAAGGCTGAGAACCACTGCTTAAAATTGAATTGAAACTGCTTAGAGGCAATCTTTCAGTTGGGAAATGTATATACCTTATTTGAAAGAACCCATGCTTATGAATAAGGTTGGCTTCTTTTCTAAACCTGCCTCTGCTATTTGCCAGTTCTGTGACTTTGAACATGTAACTGAAGCTTGCTAAGCTGTCTGTAAAATAGAGTTTAATAAAACTTAGCCCAGGTGAGGATTACATGAAATAATCTATGGAAAACATTTAGCTATGGTGAATAGCTTACTGTCTAGCATAGAGGAAGCATTTAGTTAAAATAGCTATTATTAACTATTTTCCTTTACGTTGGATCATTATCGCGCCTTCATTAATTGACTTCATGTCTCTTCATGTTTCAACTATTTCCTATTGAGTCTTTCCCCAGCACTTTCTATAGATTTCTGTACACAAGGGCATTCAGAGAAGACGGCCAGCTGTTGAATTAATAAGTTTTGGTTTGAAATTTTTAGGATGATGACAAGGAGAGGAAGAAATAAACCAGTAAATCTAATCTGGTTTAAAGAGTTGGGTCTTTTTAAAAAGTGCAAACCAAAAGAGAAGGTGGGTAGAAATATCCTGTTGAAGCAGAACTCGTCAATGTGGGTCCCAGAGGCAAAGGACTACAAGGTGATAATCTAGAATTTTCCAACTGGGGCAGTGCTAGGACATGGTCAGACTGGAGCTAAGGGCAACAAAATGGTTGATTGGCATTGGTGACTGTCACGTACCTAAGCTTCGCCAAGACTAGTTGCACTTTCCTTCCAGAGTGGGGCTAAGGAGTTCCCTCCTTTCCCTGTCCTAACCTTAAAGGGGATGGAAGCTTGGCAAAGGGCACAGAAGCAGAAGTTAGATGAAGAGATAGCTAAAGTGAAGAACGTGCCCCACCTCAATTGAACTGATTTGTAGAAGAGGGCTTGTTTTTCTTGATTACTGAGCCTAGATGCTGTAAACCAAAAATAAAATTGTAAGCCCCCCAACCACCTGAATGGCCCCCTCCTCTCAGCCAACTGCATTCCAAAGTTAACTTGAAAAACTAGTTCAGGCCATGTTGGGAAGAGGCGGTTGAACATTCTTCATTATATCCTCCTCCCTTTTGGAATTCAGACAAAGCTGACTGGAGTTAACATCAACACAGAGACCTTAAGACTGATAGAACAGACTCCTTCAGTCCGATAAGAAACATTTATAATCTATTTTCGCTGAAGCCTGCTACCTGGAGGCTTCATCTACATGATAAAACCTTGGTCTCCACAACCCCCTATCATAATAACCCAGACATTTCTTTCTGTTGATTCCAGGTCTTTAGATAATAACTCAAGCGACTGCCAATCAGAAAATCTTTGAATCTCCCTATGACTTAGAAGCCCCGCTTCCGGTTGTCCCACTTTTCCAGACCAAACCGATATACATCCTATGTGTATCGATTAATGTCTTATGTCTTCCTAAACGTATAAAACCAAGTTGTAGCCTGACCACCTTGGGCACATGTTCTCAGGACCTCCTGAGGCTGTGTCATGGGCATGTACTTAATCTTGGCAAAATAAATTTCTACATTGGCTGAGATGTGTCTCAGATACTTTTTTGGTTTACAATGCTCAGGAAACTGTTGAGAGCAAAAATAGATCCTGGCTTTCCAGTCCTCTTACATAAAGTGTCATCTAAGTGCCTGGGCTTCTCCTTCCCTTCCCAAAGGCTCTAATGTGTCATACTTATTTGTAAATTAGTATCACCCACCAAGGTTGACAGTGTTCCTTGGAATGTTGCACTATGTTATATATTTAGACAGAGCTAGAGTAGCAAGTCCAAGCCAGAGAAGAAAACAGGCGCCCCCGCTGGGCATATCAAATGAATCAAACACAGTCCACCCTCCCAGTCTCCAGAGATTAAAATCCTCTCTTAAAGCTCATATTCTGTTGACATGGAGAAAAACAGGACTATAATTGTCCTTTCCATAGTGAAAAATAATTTCCTATAATCTGGATGTCAACATTATGAGACTTAAAAAGAGGATATCTTTCTTTTAAAGTTAACTTGCTCCCAAATAGTTAAGAAACTGCAAACAGTGTTAGATACTAAACATTAGCCTCAGTTTTCAGGAGAGCATCTCAGAGATAAACCATGAAATATTTGGGGCAGAAAGAAATAACGAATTTTCTCATCATTTTTAGGACTCTTACTTCTTTAACCATGAATTGATCAATGTACTTAACCTAGTTGGATATGGCAAAGATATAGCAAATTCTGAGGGGTAAAGAATTTTACCTTTCAGTGTCTCTTTGGACTCTGAATACACTTTCTGAAACTCAAATTCACCTGGAATTCAATGCTTCCCTAAAACAGGGTCATCAAAACTATGAAGATATTTATGGGAAAGAAAGATCTTCATAGTGTTCTTTATTTAAGACTTGGAAGATCTGTTTTCTAAATTCTGGTGTCTCCTTCCCTTTCCCCAAAGATATCTAATTTGGGGAGGGACTGAAGTGGTCTTTATACGTTATAGAATGCAGCTCTTATGTGTGTTGCTCCCCTTACACGAGGAAATATCCACCACAATGTTGTATTTACAAAGGAAAATGTGTATGTGTATGTTGTGGTCATGTATTTAGCTCCACTGTCTTGTTTTTGTATATATTAAAAACAAGTAGGTATTATACACAGATACTATGAAATTTGTATCAAGATTGACCCTTATGTCTGTGAATTCACTACAGCGGATTAAAAAAAAACTAAAAACCTTTTAATAGCACAGCCTTTTGAGCTATTGAAATTCTCGCTCAGCCTTCTCTATCTATCTATCTATCTATCTATCTATCTATCTATCTATCTATCTATATGTATCCAGATATACATATATATAGCATATATATACACATTATGTGCACATACATACCCACATATACACATATATTTATGTGTACTATGTATCTCTCTCACAAGTGAATAAGTTGTTAGGATTGATGAGAAAGTGCTCAGACATTAAGCAAAGGGCAGGCTGCCTATTAAGGACAACTGCTAGTTTGGGGCATCTTTGCTGCACATTTGTGAGACCTTTGCCTTGCTTAGAGCTTGTCTGACCATCACCTAAGGCTGAGGTAATAGAAAAGCTAAAAAATTATTGGCAGAAATTCAGAGCAGCTTTCTACACCATAGGGAGCTGACACCTGTGGTAAATGCTGAAATTTACCAAGCAGTAAGTATTCCTGGGATGGTTTGAAGGGAATTCAGTTCCAAGGAAATGTGTCTCTCCACATTGATTGAAATCCTTTCTCTGAAGGCCTATCTCAGCAGCTCTGGGGTGGGGCCAGAGAATCAGCATTTCTTACAAGTTCCCAGACATTGCTGCTTGTCCTAAAACCACCCTTTGAGAACCACTGAATAAACAGAAGGGCTGCAAGAATGTAAGCAAAAGGGAATGTTTCCCCACTCATTCTAAATTTTCTGGAATAATCCACTTGAACTTATTGGAAAATCTTTGCTTTTTATTGCAAATTTTTGTTTAGATGTGGCTTATAATTAAGACTTTTATAGCATCTTTTCTCCAAAGTACTCACTCTCAGAAAACTATAACCTAAGACAGTTTTAAATGTGAAAATGAAAGGTGGAAAGGGAAGCAGAGTAAATAAAGCATAGGAGAAAGTAAAAAAAACGAGGGAGAGTAGGAAATTTGGCCACCAGTAAGTTCAAACCTCAGTCATTCAATGTTTAATTCTTTAAGATTTTTTTAAAAATTTTATTTATTTTTGGAGAGACAGGGTTTCATTATGTTGCCCAGACTGGTCTCGAACTCTTGGCCTCAAGCAATACTCCCACCTCGGCCTCCCAAAGTGCTGGAATTATAGGAATAAGCCACCATGCCCAGCCTCAACATTTAATTCTTGAATGCTACTAAAGCCAGGGACACTGCAATTCCCCCAAACCACTTCTCTATTGCTCAAATTTATTTTGCTAATAAAAGATTTCTTATATAGGTGATGAGAAATGCTTCTACTACACTGCAGTTACAAATTTCTATTCCAGGGAAAAAAAGAGAGAGACCCTCAGCTAAGCCAGTGGTTCTCAAACATTAGCTGCATCAGCATCATCTTAGGTCTTGTTAAAGCACAAATTGCTGACCCCACCTCCAGAATTTCTCAGTCAGTAGCTCTGGGGTGGGGCCAGAGGATCAGCATTTCTTACACGTTCCCAGACATTGCTGCTGGTCCTAAGAGCACACTTTGAGAACCACTGGATTAACAGAAGGCCTGCTAAGTCCAAGGCTTTACATTGGGTACTGAGGATAATACCGATCCTAATGGAAAGATAGTCCCTGGCCTCAAGGATCTTTCCTTGAGTAACTATGAGGCTTCATGAAAAATGCTATAAGAAAGATCTGAATACATTGCTATGAGAATGCCAGGCAGGAGAAGAGGGGAGATTCCTCCCATTTGGAGGAGAAGGAAAAAGATATTTATGGAAGATTCACGGAGGCCCTGGAGTTCATGCTGGGCCACGAGGAATGAGAACTTGGACATTTGGTGAAGGTAGCAGGGGATAGGCCTTCAGAATGGAGGGAACAGTGTGAATAAAGAGAAGTGATCAAAGGCAGCCTGAATTTGGGTCCAAGTGAACAGTCCAGTCTGGCTGGAATGAAGGGCTTATGAAGGAGGAGATAGTCCAAAACAGAGTTACTTAGAATTCCCTAACGATGCCTGTACTTTCTTTTGCCTGCTGCCTTTGCATTTGCCACCTCTCTTTTCAGAAAAGTCCTCCCTCCTTAGACAAATGGCAAGCCCTCCTTCAAAAATTAGCTTAAACATTTTTTTTCCTGCAGTCTTTTCTGACTGCTCCATGCTTCTGCATTCCTTCATGTTCCCATTGCTTCTATAAACAATTGCTACAGCTCTTGGCACATCATCTGCATCCAATCCCATCTTCCCACTGCTCTGTAAGCAACTCTTTATAAAAGTCTTTTTATTTTATGTTATTTTATTTTATTTTATTGCTGCCCCAGCTCATCATCTACCATTCACTTCCCCTCCTCCTTAGCCAAGCTTCCATGCCCAAAATTCCAAGAAAGCTGCTTTTGCCAACACCACAAGTGACTACCTTATTGTTAAATCCTGTGGACACTTCCAATTCATAGTTAGCTTCACCACTGGCCATTCCTTCTTTGCAACCTTCTTCGATTTATTTAATAATGCTCTTGTGATTTTCATCTCAGTCTCCTTTGTAAACTGATCTTCTTTCCTCTCAAACCTTCCATTTTGGTATTCCAGGACTCTCGTCTGTGCACACTCTTGGTAGGGCTTCAATTCCCACTATGCTGATGATGCTCAAATCTGTGTTTCAGTCCTCTCAGATCACATGTCTCACTTCAGCACTACAGCACTATTAACCATGGAGCACTGCTCCAGAAGGTTCCCCCCATGTCCAAAAGTTGTTGTTCTCTGCCTTTACTACTGCTCCTCTGTTCTCTCTAACTTGGTGACCAACATCGTTATTTACTCCGTTTTCCAAGTCTGAACTTGGGTTTCTTTCTGGATTCTGCTTCTCCTTATGCACCACATCCAATTGTCCCTGTCCTCCTCTCCAATCCCCTGACTTTAGGTGAGATCTTAAGCATTTCTCACCTGGATGACTGCACCTGCCTCCTCATGGAATCCTTCCAGTGACTCCCAAACCTCAGCATGGCCTAAGGGGCCTTAATGATACAGCTCTTGTCTCTCTCTTAAGCCTTTTGTCTAGAGACTTTCCCAACTACTTAAGTCCTTGTAGTTATCAAAATCCCCTCCTATTTCATCTCCCCATATGCCTTCACACATCCAGAATCTTCTGCCTAGACTATCTTTTTTCTATTTCTTTGGCTAAGTGCTACTCATCCTAAAAATTGTCAGCACAGATACCTTCTAAAAAGCAATCCCTAATAATCCCCCATTTTCTATTCAAGCTTGGGCTAGGTGAGAATCTAATATACCTTGTAGCAACCCATGTCTAACTTTTATGGCATTATTACATTGTGAGCACTAATTTCTGTGTCTTTCCAATTGTGTGTGTGTGTGTGTGTGTGTGTGTGTGTGTCTGCATATGTAATAGTTGTTTTCAGCCCAGCCCTGAAGGCTCTACCAGAATCTGTGAGAGAGGAGGCATATGGTGTTTGGAAAAGTTTCCTAGGTGATTCTTATCCAATTTTTCCCTGTTGAAAGGGAGAGGCTTTAGTGGAGGAGAGACCTCCTCAGCACCTAGCACAGAATTTGACACATCATTGGTGACCATTATATGTTGGATGAGGATGGGGACAAAGGCTGCTGGGGTGAGAGGTCTGTTCTTCCTTCAGTAGATAGTGAGTAGACATTTCACATCTGTGAGTAGGAGCTCAACATAATAGACTGATGCATTAAGAAATTAGATTGGTTTACATATGTCACACTGAATCTTGGACAAGAGATTGCAGAAATTGCAAAGGATATGGGGCTACTGGTAAAACTGCTCAGAATAATTTTCAGACAGCAGCTAGAAACATAGAAAGTCTTTATGAGGCCCTTGGAGGAAGGACCTACAAGGTCATCTCTACACTAGGTGGTGGCATAACTGCCCAGTATTCTTCAGCCAGATATCTGAGAACTCTTCTGCCTCACACAGCCAGGTTCGGTTCTGGATGTGGGGGTCCTGATTGGAGGAGGATGCTATGAGTCTGGGAGAACTATCTCTAGGCTCACATTAGTCTGGAGTAGTATTGTTCACAGGAGGGGACTCATTCTAGCCCAGGTCAATTCCTGACTTACCTACTTCCAGACTGATTCTCATGCATGGCATCAACGACCAAATTCTATGCAAGAATGAACATACCAACACCTCCCACAGCGTTCACTAAGTCAGAATTTTGGAAAAGGCAAAACTGTCTTTCAGGCTTAATTTATTTCTGCTGATTTGTTTTGTTTGATAACAGCGTGCATTTAGAAGATGCTTGTCCTTCACTTTCCAATCTCCTTTTAGCCTCTGTCAGTAACCTTGCAGGCTCCCCACAGGTGGTTCCATTTATAATCCATTTGACACAGCGAGACTATCATAATTAATGAAGCTCCCTACAGCACTGCCAGTGTCCTAGAATGTAGGACAGGAGGGGCGCTGAAGCAGTGGAAAGAACTGCGGGCTGAGAGCCAGGAGACCTGGCCCTTGTCTGCAGCCCACGGTGGAACTCAGCAGTGCAAGGGTGGCTTGCTTTTCTTTTGTGCATCTCTTGGCCTCCAGTGTTAAACTGGATGGATGCAAAAGAAAAGCCTGTCTGAAAATGAGGGCATAATCACCAACCATTAAAATTCCTGCCCTTGGCCACCTTCCTTTCTTCTCCACTGAAAGTTGATTTAAAGTAAACCATTGTGGAGCCGAGTTTTGACTGTAGTAGAAAGGGGTGAAGATATTATTAAATCTTTAAATGCTGAAATAAACATGGAACAGTTTTGGAGTTGAGGGCCGAGTTAGAGCCTGGAGAACAGCAGACTCAGTCAGCAGCATTTTCACGTGGTCAGGGGTTGAGATAGGAAACATGGGGACCAGGAGTGGTATCTTTCCCCTTTTTTTCTGATTTAAAGACCCATGTAAAAGGAATAAAAAGAGAAAGGAAATAAGAAGGCAGAAAGAAAACAGATGGCTTTCTATAATGGTTTTCATTCCGTTAGAATCATGTTTTGACAATAAGGTCCTGCAGAAAAGAACCGGAATACTTTTTTCCACATTTTACCCTGCACCATTTCCTGCACGTATTAGACCTGGATAATAAATAAACCACCTGAAAAGAATTCCAGAAAGGAATTGGGGAAGCCTCTATGGTCTATCTCAGTCTATGTAGCAAGAAGAATCTATATGATTTGTTCATTAAAATGGTGCCATATGCATCTGTCAAAATGTTCCCAGAGAGACTCTTCAGGTTCCCTCTGGATCCTCCAGTTCAGACACAGTCCCCTTCCCCATGGGTCAGCTCAGTAGGCTGTGAGGTCATGTTAAACATATAGAGAACAGAGATGTATTGTCACATGCTAAGGGTTCCCATTTCTCCCCTCAGTGAAGAAACTCAAATTCCTCACAATCCTTTACATTAGTTATTTTTGATTGTTAAAATCCTACTGCACCACTTCCTTCTGAATAAGTCCTTGTATCTCCTTTCTAGCTTTTTCCTTTTTGTTCCCCAGATAGAGCCAAGGTTCAAGTCCTGAGTATAATTTATTTTGATGACTATTCCCTTTTCACTCATGTTTTCACTCACAGTAGCAACCTTCGATTATTATTATTACATTAAAAAATGTAATTAAAATTCTAATTATTTTTTCTGTGTATAAAGGTGATACAAAGTCACATAAAATATTTAGATGATATTCTTTATGATTATAAATGACCAAATAAAACAAAATTTCTGTCTTTCTATTAACACACAGTCAAAAACTGCTGGATGAATGATCACTAAATGGGGAGGGAATGTTCAGGATGATGTGATTTAAAATATACGTTACATGGCACCCATGAAATTCAGACTGGGGGACCCTGGGCAGCCATCCTCTTGGAAAGCTGAATGTGAGGGAGGGTGAGAGGCCAGGGTGCTACTGATGAAGGAGGCTTGCCAAACCTATTAAGACACTGAGGACAGCTTCAGACATGAGCTGTGGATCTAAAGTCCTGGGGCCAATGCTTTGAATTGCAGGCTCAAGACAAGCCTGGCATATACACTACACATGGTCTGTTGCAGAGTGAGTGGTAGCAGGGATTCCTCTATTTGATGGTTATTTGGGGTTCTCTTGAGCAATGCTGGGTTGGCCAACTTGTAAATAATAATAATAACAGTGACAACAATAATAATAACAAAGCGTTTGTCAAGTGTTTGCTCTCTAAGTTTGGTAGTAGGCATATGACACATTGCTTCATTTAATCCCCACAACAGACTTCTAAAGTAGGTGACACTATTATCCCCTTTGCAGGGATGAGGAAATACATTTGCAGAAGTTAAACAACTTGTTCCAGGGTGCAAAGCTGGTAGGTGGCAGAGCCAGCGTTTGAACCCAAGGCTATCCTTAATTCAAAGCCCTTGTTCTAAACACTGTGCTTATTTCTGGCAACAATCTTCCATGTGGTGGTCAGAGCAGTCTCTCATCACTACAGCATGTTTTCTGCTTTCTTAAAACACTACACTTGTGGCTCAAACCAGTTGGCCTTGGTGACCAGGCCCCTTCAGGGGATGTTCTGAGCTATCTGATGTGCTGTAGCCCCTGCTTCTTATTTTCTGACCTCCGCCCCTCTGTAGCTCAGGCCACACTACTCCTCAGCCTCTTCATCTGGTGTTCTCACTTCCACCCCTCCACCTTCTGCTGAGCTGCTCCTGGAGCCAAGAGGAGCCTCCAGCTCCACTGCCAAATCCTCCTCCTCCTCCTCCTCCTCGCTTCAAGGCAAGTGGCACCCTGTCTTCCCTCCCATCAGGCTTTGCTCAGTGAAAACAAGAGGAGGTTCTTTCTTGCCTCCTAGAAGGCTTTCTCCACCCCTGTGTACCACTTTCTGAAGCTGATACTTCACCTATGGCTGCTCCAGCCATGTATACTTAATGTAAGCACTTATTATTGGTCCTTTGTACACATCGTCAGTCTCTGGGGCTGCAAAGGTAGGTGCAGATTTAACAAACATCGATTGTGACAGGTGTTATTCTACTATGTCCCAGGCTCCAGATACTGAGGATACAGTAGTTTAAAAGGCATGCAGAGGACTTTCCCTCATTCTAGTGAACATCTCCCTCTCATTTCTGCATTAGGGCATATACTCCCATAGGACAGACCTGGAGAGACACTGCCTGATTTCACATCCCAGTTTTTCTACTTACAGTCTGTGTGACCTTGGCCAAGTTAGCTAACCTCTCTGTGCGCCAGTTTCTAGTAAATTGGGAAACACTCATAGCATTTCCCTCAAAGTTGTTTAGAATTAAATAAGTTAATACAGTTAATACATGCAAAGTATTTTGAATAGTGGCATGCTGTAAGTTCTCAATATATGTTAATTTTTTGGATTACTTTTCAAAGATAATTACACAAGTGGATGGCAGAGATCTTCCTTTGAAGGTGTTCTTAAGTCTCTTGCTGTGCCTGGCATGGTGCTTTCCACAGTGAGTAATAGGGCCAGTGGAGGAGGAGTTCATTTTAAGGTCAGAGTGTAACTTGGGCCCCCTCAGAGCATGCTGTGTTCACCAGAGAGTCTCTAGTCTCATTTTGATATATTCTTGAGGAAAGACTAATGAATGCTCAATGCCTTCTACTGTTTGTGTGAGACACATGCTTTAATTTCCAAGAAACAATTCCCAAGGTTATCCCATTAAAAACATCCTCTGCCTCAAAGAGAAGTGACAAGACTCACCTTGATTTTTCAATGGTAAAGGCATAGTTTCCCTGAGTTTGCTTAAAAGGTTTTTCATTTCTCTCATGTCTCTGTAAAATTGATAAAAAGACAGAATAATCAGCTGTAAATTTTCAAAACGAAATCTCAAACAATCTGTTCTATGAGACAACTGAAGGATGAGAGTCTGTGTCTAATTGCACTAGCTCTAGTTTCCAGTAGGCAAATATTGAATTTATTTTGCTTTTACAAGAGAAAAAATCTGAGATGGGTTGGCTCAGGAAAAAATGAGAGCTATTCTGCCAAACATTTCTACAGGGCATTCTCCTGCAGGAGCCCTCATGTCTGCCTCCAGTCGAACCTGGCTGAGATCAGAGAAGAGTCATTGGTCACGAAGACAGTGCTTTAGATTTGCAAAGAGATGCCAAGGAAGTACAACTGGAGCAACAGGGCTACCCAGGGCAAACTTGAGGCTGGGTGATGGTGCTATCAAGGCTTTATGGTCAGAGGACTATAGTGGCTATGTATGTTCACTTACTGTTATTTGCTCGTTTGTTAAAATTTGTATAAATTTAAGGAGTACAAGTGTACTTTTGTTACTTTGACATATTGCATAGTGGTGAAGTCTGTGCTTTTAGGGCATCTATCACCCCAATAATGTACATTTCAGTCACTGAGTATTTTCTCATCCCCCACACCTTCCCACCCTTCTGAGTCTCTGATGTCTATCATTCCACACCCCATGTCCATGTGTACCCACCATTTAGCTCCCACTTACAAGTGAGAACATGCACTATTTTGTTTTCTAAGTTGTTTCACTGAAGACAATGGCCTCCAATTCCATCTTCTGCTTGGTTTTAATAGTCTCTTGTTACCATGATTGGAATTCAGCATAACTCAGGTATTAAGCATTCACCAGGGCCAACATTTATTACATTGACTTGGAATAATGAAAGAGTAACAAATTCTAAAACTTCCAGAGAAGAGCTCCTTACAATGGATGAAACAGAAAGGGGCACAGTATGGGAACAAGAGGGAAAACAACCCCACCTGGGGACAGCTGGGCCTTCCTGTAGCATGGACCGTCCTTCCACACTTCCTGATTTCAGCACACAGCATGCAATGCCACTGCACACATCCAATATCTTCCCTCATCTCAGAGCATACATGGTCATAAAACCCCAGAACTGTAAAGCAAGAAGCCATCTCAGGAGGCTTCTAGTCTAAGGTAGGGGAGAACTCATCTTTTGAAACCCTTGGGACAATCGTCCCTACACACTTCCAGGTGGTTGTGCATTGGAGAAAGTGCTCTTGAAACCCCAGGACATAGTGGCAGATTTCATTTAAAATAGCCAGGAACATAATTTGGTACAAAAAGCAGAGGCATCTTTTAATTAACTGAGGATAGGCAAGCACTAGCAGGCACCATGGGTTTAGGAAAGTGTTGTGGGGAAGATCATCCTAAAGTTGAAGAAATTCTATCCACTTATTTTTCTTCTGTTGTTTGAGGAAAGACAGTCACCATTTAATTTTAGGTATGAAACCTCTCAGTCCATTTCACAAAACACCACTCTTCTGTTGAGCACGGTTTGAGGACCATTTTCTTAGGGTAATTCTGGAGACCTCATGGGAGCTCCTTTTCAAGTATTGACTGATATGTGAAGAGGAACTCAAGTCTCAGTAATAATGATTGGAAAAGGAAGGGAAAGCAGCCTTGAGGATCTGCAGAAATATACTTGTAAAAACTTTCCAAATCCACTCCCATGGGTATGAGGTATGAGGATGTGTCTGTGGGCTGCATGCTGATCAAGTGAGAGAGGAGGGCAGGAGAAAGGCAGCAGGGCCCCACCTCCATAAGTGCAAGGCACAGTCTGTTTTCATGTAAGATCTCAAGGACAGATAGAATGGGTGAGAAAGGGCTAGGTATGCAACATGGGGGATTGAGGCAAGGTCTTCTCTAATAAAGCACCAATTCTCAATCTTGGCTGCTGCACAGGAGAATCACCTTAAGCCCAGGTCTCACCCCAAGAGAGCCTGATTCAGTTGGCTTATAGTGGGGCCCAGCCATCAGTATTTTAAAAATTCGCTCCTGATGACTTAACTATGCAGTCCAGTTTGAGACCCATGATCTCTCAAGGCAGACAGCCAGGGAGAAGGGAGTTAGCCACATCCTGGGCCAGGTCCACTGTGCCTACCTCCATCTCCTTTGATCAGAGCTGGGCTTTCAGGCTGAACTGAAACATTGCCAATGTTGTGGGCCTTAACTATTCTACTCTTACTGCCATCCCTTCTTATAAGCTTATAAGGCTTGAATATAGCTGCTGTCTAAGGTCTGCAAAGGAAAATGGCTTCACTGATGGTTTATGCCCTGATATGGCATTTCAGCAGATATTTTTTTCCCTGGGAACAGAGCTAAGAATTTTCTATTTTATAAATTAAGATAAATCACTCCCTCATCATTTGTCTATAGTGCTATCAAACGGTGCCAAACAGCTTTATTGTTTGAATTGTTGCATTTCCAAGCTTATACAAAGTCCAAGTTTTATTAATAGCACATAATTACGACACGCTCCAATTTTCTATAAACACAGAAATTCGGTAATTAGCTTTAGAATTATATCACAATCTGAAAGTAGAACCACAATGGCTATAAATGCCATTGTGTGTTACATTTCTAAAAATAAAAAAAAATAAAATGTTCATTATGTTGTCAGTGACTCAACCTCATACACACAGAACGCTCAGTGGAATTGCCCACTATTCATTCAGCTGCTTGGTGCGAGCTCTGGGGACATTAGTAGCAAAGGGCACAGATATCAGTGTAAAGGCAAATAAACAAGAGGCATATCTTTCTGCCTCACAGAAAGTCATTTTTAGCATCTAGATGGGACATGGTATTTATTACAATATTATTATTATTACTCCCTTTTCCTAAATAAAATAAAATCACTGTAGAGTCTCTTCTTTTCAAGAAAGAAACTGCCTCCCTAGAAGTGAGCTACTGAAGTTAAGAAAATGCATTAACTTGCTTTGACCACTGAGGGGCCATCAGCCACCTTATGGAGAGTAAGAGAAGGGGGCCCTGGGAGAAGCCCTTTGTGAACTGGACAGAATGTTCAGCCCCTAAATGGCAGCTAAGCAGGCTGTCCCATGTACCTGAAACCCGAGACTTTACTGGAGGCATCTTTGTGTAACTTTGGATTTTCTCCCTTAAACAAATGGGAATTTTGGGTACCAGCCCAGTAGGTGAACTGTGACAGCATGTAGACTTTCTCCCCTCCAAGGCAGCACACTGTTCTCATTTTCCACAGAGATGCAATGTGTTGGAGTGGGAGAAGCAGAGGCCTGGGAGCCTGTGCCTACTGTGGGTGCCGCTAGTGTTCCTCTGCAGGATTTGGACTGCTTACCCTCTCTTGTCTCAGTTTGCTTGTCTGCAGATTAGGCGGTCTGCAGGGTCCCTGACAGCGCTGTGCTCCTCTGGCAGACCAAAGAAAGCTCTGTTTCTGAATCTGAACTGGAAAACCTCATCTCTCTGTGGCCCCTAAGAACACTAACGGGAGGAGGATTGGCAGTCTATTCAGGGTAACTTCCCACTTACCTTTCAGTGTTCTCAATGTCTGTGGAAACCTGCCAGGAATGTTGCTGACTATCTATGGGGGATGATGAGGAGTCTTCTAGGGCAGGTGTTTCAGCACTCTCCTCAATTTTGCAATCCAAACTCTTGGTTCCCCCGCCAGGTTCCTTTCCTAAGGGAGGGAGGGTGTTGGTAAAGAGAAGAGGAATAAGAAATCATAAAGGCAGGTTATATATGCAGGATGTCAGTGCAAAGGTTGGCTATGCTTTGAGTCAAATGTTCCATTAACCCTAATCGCTTTCTGAGTAATAAAATAATTAGATATATACATGTATGAGTGTGTGTGTTTGTGTGTATAGCATGTTTTCACAACATTCCGGGAAAGACAGCTTGAGGTCAACGCAACCTAAAGATCAAGATAAAATTAAAGCCCCTGTCTTTGATAGAGTATTGGTGTTTTATAACCCATCTTAGTGAATTAGATTAAGTTAGCTCAGGAGGGGGGATTTAGCTTGTGAAACCTACTGGCTTTTGGTGCTTAGATGCAGGAGTAGGTAAAAGGGCCAGAAGCAGGTGACACCCAGCAGAAAGAATGGGAGCTCCTGCTGTTTTCTCTGATTCTAGACACTGGCCCTCTCAGCATGCAGCAGGGATCATGCAGCTGCCTTCCAATTCCTTGGCTCTCCAACCTCCTTCAACACATCCTTCTATGAGGAGAGAGCCCGACCTTGATCCAGCCTTACACCACTGAGACCATAAAACACCATCAACTCAAATGTGAATGCCATGTAGTAGGTAGCCGTCCACAGCAGTGCACTGCCTACCCACTAACACTTGTATTTACCATGATTGATCTCAAGTGAATAAATCAGTACTTTCTGGAAACAAATCTCCAAACTGGTTCAGCCATAAATTTATATGAAATTAAGTGGGAGGTTATGGTGTATGGCCTAGGCATAATCTCTTAATGTCTTTTATTCTTTCTTGAAAATTTGTGCATGCATAGAGGGGTATACTAGTACCATGGAAATGGTCAATGAGGCCCGAGAACTGGGTTTTAAACCTGGCTTAGTCATTTGTTCACTCATTCACTCACTCATTCATTCATTCATTTACAAATAAATCTTAAGTGTCAGCTACCAGCACTGGGATTGATGCTAGAGATATGGAGGTGAAAGAAAGTCTCTGTCTCATGGAGCTTACAGTGCTGGAGTTAAACAATAAAAACATTATACAAATAATTACAAAGCTGTTGTATAACATTATGTAGTCTGGAAAAAAGGGTAGTTATTATATATAGTGTTTTTGCCTCCTTTATCCAGTTTTATTTTTGTCATGTAGATGTAACTCCAGACTAGTTGTTAAGTAATTGTTACAGCCCATGTCACTGAATATTCATGAGGTAGTGGCTGTATCACCTAACATTTTAGCTCAGTTTCCCTAATCCTGCTGTGATTGTTTTGCATTAACAAGAAAACTAATAAAAAACAAAACCTACAAACTTGTGAAGAGGATGGCTGCTCATGGTAAAATCTAACAGGAAGTTTTTTCCTTGGATTCCTGCTGGAGGGAAGTAGCAAAAATCTCATCCCTGAAGTTTCTAGCCCATGTGGTAGCAACACAAGGCGAAAGAGCAAAGCAATTTAATTGGTTGTATGCCTTTCACCAACCTATAGTAGAAATCGACCTCAGAATATTCAGCCAGAGCACATGCACACATTGACTGATGAGAAACTTTGATCCTTTCCTGTGTACTTTATGCACATTGATCCTGGGTGATGGGACTTGCCTGAGGAATTGTTATTCCAATTTTATGGTATGCTCTTGGGGGGAAATTAATTAAGCACATAATTTAGCACATTACCATTTCACAGATGGAGGGCATTGACCTCTTAAAAGCATTTGCATTTTGCCTCTTGGCAGAGTGTGGCAAGTGCAGTCAGTCTACCAGCCATGTATCTCTAGGCAGGGTCAGCCTTAGGATGTGAGTCTGAGCAGGGGTCGCTGAGATGAGGGGAAGCGGCAAAATTTGGACTCCCCCAAAACAGTCCTCTGCTTTTCAAAACCTGAAGGCTTCTGTGACACTCCTGTGGGTTGGAAATGCCTTGGTGAATGGAGTATGGTTTGGGCATCAAAGAGGAGGAAGGGAAGAAGATTCACCAGAATCCTCTGGTTTATGGGCTTTGTCTAGCTTTGGGGCCATATTATTCCCTGTCCTGAGGTCCAGACTACAGAGCCTGAAGCTTTTATTCCAATGGGGACAAGGGAGGACACCAGGAAATGTGATGTTCCTTGTTGGAGTCCTCTCTCCACCTCCCCCATATCACACCTTTTACATGCAAAGCCATAAATGGGATCTAGTTGACAACACCTTTGATTATACTTAATACCTGTGATTATTCTGCTACTTACAAGACAAATGCCCTTCCATAACTTTTTCAAAGTAAAACATCATTTTGAAGATTTCAAAGATCCTGAAACAGCCCTATGGGCTAGTAAAGGCAGGTAATAACCTACTTTTCCTATTTTTGGTGACTTTTAGATCTAACTCTGCTAATGTAGCTGAACCAGAATGGAAACCATGAATGTTGGCCCTCAGTTGAGGGCTTTCTGTCAGCTCACAAAATCCCTGCAGAAGTTTGATATGGTATCTTCTTTAGCTAACATGTCTTAAAAGACAGAAAAGAGCAATATGAATTTAAGGGGTTTTCAATTCCAGAATGTATGTGGTGTCAAGTTTACTCTGCAAGTGGATTATAATTGCTCTCATTAACCCATAGTACTGACTTTATGCTAGGATTCTTCTCCACCACATTACTTGTTTATGGCCTTCATAGAAAGGTCCACTATCAGAAATGATCTTGCTTATGTATTTGCTTACTAGTGTATTGTTTGCTGTCCCCAGCCGCACACTCATCTCTCATCTCCAAACTTCATAGGTAAACTCTGTAAGGCCAATAATTTTATCTTTCTTCAATTCTATAAGCCTACTACCAAAGACAAGGCTTACACACAGTAGTATCTCAATAGACACACGGCATTAAAAAATGTAATTATACTATATATGTTGTTATATAACTTACTTTGCTGCTGTAGTCCAGCTTAGAGACAATTTCCTGTTAGTGCATTTTAATTTATGGAATGCTTTCTAATGGATGGGCAGTATTCCATCATAAAGAATTTAGGTTGTAATTGTTCTCTTTTTCCACAATATGCCAATATTTATGTAAAACGGTTCCTTTGAGGCAGAATACTGAGACAAAGTATATATATGCACATTTTAAATTTTAATATATATTGCCAAACTGGCCTCTGAAAAGGCTATGCTAATTTACACTTTACGTCCACCAGTGGTAAACCAGAGGGCCCATTTCCCCACCCCTTTCCCAGCACTTCATATTATCAACATTAATTTTTGCTAATCTAATGGGGAGAAATAGAATCTCATTGCACTTTTATTTTTATTTTTCATTTCCTTTATTACTACTGAGGTTAAACTTCTTTTCTTTTTTTGTTTTTTACTTTCTTTTTAAAAAAACTTTTAAGTTCAGGGGTATAGGTGTAGGTTTGTTACATAGGTAAACATTTATTTTCCTATGTTTAATTGACCACTTGTGTTTCTTCTTTGCATTTTCTGTTTGTATAATTTGCCCATTTAAACAATGGGTTGGGTTTCTTATTGATTTGTAGGGGTTCTCTCCATATAATGGATACTGATCATTTGCTATATATACTGCTTATATCTCTCACTCTATTATGTCTTTTAATTTTGTTTGTAATGTATTTTGTCAAAAGTTAAATTTGTATAGTCAAAGCTGTTCATCTTTTATGTCTTTTGGTATTAGCCTTGCCTGTATTTTCTTCTAATACTTGCACAGTTTTGAAATGTTCAGTTCTATAATTCATCTGTAATTTACTTTTGTATATGGTATGGTATAATAATCTAAATTTTTAGCTCAAATGAAGAGCCAATTGCCCCAATAGCATTTAATGACTTTTCTATTGACTTTGCTCTTTCTAATATATTAAGTTCCTACATAAATGTGGGTTTATTTCTGGATATACTATTTTATTTTAATTTGTTTATCCTTGTGGCAATTCCATGATATTTTAATTATTATGTTTTTAGTATTCAGTACAGAAAGTTCTCCTTCACTGTACTTTTTCCACTGACATTTTTGAATTTTGAAATTTTGAATCCACTGCAAATGAAACTATAAATTACTATCATGTAAGACTTTGACCTTTATTAAAGCATGAATTATTGATTATTTTTTAAGTATTGTCTAGGTTTAATGGTTTATTTAAAATGTTTTCTCTTCTTACATTAATTTTGATAATTCATTCGTTCTAGAAAACAATCCACCGAATATATTTTTAATAGTATAAAGTTGAACGTGGTTTTCTCTTGGAACTGTTTCATACCCTAATGCTGTTTATTTATGGCTCCTGATTTCTTTGTATACCACTTTTTCTTGGATTTCAAACATATCTTCTTCTTTTTTGAATTCAGTTTTCATTTTTGGGAGCATATCCTTGACTAATTATTTCAGAGGAGATCTGCGGAATGCAAAATTCGTTAGTTTTTACATGACCGAAAATAGATTTTCTTCTCTCTCTCTCTCTCTCTCTCTCTCCCTCTTGGTGCTCACACTTAGATTCTAATTGGCTGGATATATAAATTCGTGTTCAAACTAAGTTTTTCTAATAACTGGTATGACACTGTTCTCTTTCATCTATATCTAGGGATGCACCAATTTTTTTAACTTTGATTAAATATGATTCAATACAATTGGATTCTATACTATTATTTAATATATAGTTTATATTTAAATTTCCCCAACGGTTTCAATAAAATACCTTATCCTTTCTTTTTAAATTGAGATCCATTTAAGGACTATGCACTGCATTTACATGTTGTGGCTTTCTTTTTTTTTTTTTTTGAGTCAGGGTCTCGCTCTGTTGCCCAGGCTAGAGTGCAGTGGTTGAAAGGGGCCGGGCAAGGATCAGCCTATGCCAGTTGTGGTCAAGAGATCTTTATTGGAGGTATCGGGCACCACACGCAGGGAAGGAAGAAGAAGAAGAGAGACAGAGAGAGAGAGGCTGCCTGGGCGCCAGTTTTTATATTGCTGGGGGCTACGTGGACGTACGTGTTTGGGGTTAGAGGTGGGGCTTGGGGAAAGGCGGGTGGTGTTTCTTTCTGATTGGTCCTCCTTTGGCAGGCCTGTATCGAGGAGGAAGAAGAATCTGGAACCAGCGCCATTAAGGTAGCCCTGTTGCCTAACAGTGATGATAACAGCTCACTGCAGCCTTGAACTCCTGGGCTTATGTGGTCCTCTCTCCTTAGCCTCCCAATAGCTGGGACTATAGGAATACAAGACCATGCCTGGCTAATTTGTTTTTATTTTTTGTAGAGATGGGATCTTACTATGTTGCCCAAACTGATCCTGGCCTCAGGCAGTTCTCCCACCTCAGCCTCCCAAAATGCTGGAATTACAGGCATGAGCCACTGTGCATGGCCTGTCATGTTTCTTTATGTTCTTTTAATCTAGAACAGCATCCTTGCCTTTTTCATTTTTAATGTCATGAATATTTTTGAATGAAGAGTTCAGATCAGTTGTTTTATATAATGTCCTTCCATTTGGATTTGTCTGATGGGTCTCACAGGCCTAGATTCAGAATAAACATTTTTTTGGCAAGAATATTATAGGGGTGATATGGTGTCCTTAGTGCATCACACCAGAAAGAATGTGAGTCAGTTTGTCTTATTCATGATGCTAAGTATTCTCAATTGTTTGTTTAATGTGGTTTCTGCCAGCTTGTACCACTGTAGATGCACTTTTTCCCCTCTGTAACTTTTGTTTTTTTGAGACAGAGTCTGCCTCTGTTGCCCAGTCTGGAGTGCAATGTGATCTCAGCTCACTGCAACCTCTGTGTCCCAGGTTCAAGCAATTCTTGTGTCTCACCTACCCAAGTAGCTGCGATTACAGGTGTGTACCACCATGCCCGGAATTTTTTTTGTATTTTTAGTAGAAACATGATTTGGCCATGTTGGCCATGCTGGTCTGAACTCCTGGCTCTAAGTGATCTGCCCACCTTGGTCTCCCAAAGTGCTGGGATTACAGGCATGAGCCACCGTACCTACCCATCCCTCAGTAACTATTAAGTAATCTACAAAGTGATTCATTGAGATAGTCTAATATTTTAACTTTAGATATTTATTTGTTTTTTAGGGTTGGGGAATTGTTTTCTATTTTTCTTGATTATCGATTTCTCTCAATTCTCTCTTTTCTTTCTGAATTGCTATTTTATATTGGAGTCTCTGGCTCAATCTTTCACATTTTTTAAGTATTCTCCATACTCAAATGATCTTTCGGGCTGAATTCTGGGAGAATACCTTGACTTCATCTTTCAGTACACCATTTTGGGCTCTCACTATTTCCATTATGATAATGTTAAGAACTGTGAAAGGTTTGAGATTTCACCTTACTTGCAAATTAGCCTATTGTAGTTTCATGGATACTGGAAGAAGACATGAGATTTCTCAGTCAGATACAAAGGTAGTTTATTACTCACAGAAGAGCAGTAGCCAGAGGATTAGCATTTGTGCTGGTTTTTTGAGTCCTAATTCCCATAGTGAGGAGCAAAAGGGCCAAACACTACCTGTACACACAGTGGGCTGCATGACAGGAGGGGAGAACCCTGAGCTTAGGGATTCTGTGTCTTTTATAAGCATGTCTGCCCTTTGCTGAAGAGGGAAACATTTTCATTATACTGAATAGTAAGTATGCTTTGCTCTGGAAGAAACACTGTCTCTGTTTTCCAAGGCATTTCCTAAATAAACATCCTTGAGAAGACAGGGTAAAACAAAGGGCAGTCAGTGCCCCATTTTGCAAGATGTGCCAAATGCGAGAGACCAATGGAGAATTGTCTCCCAACACTAATTAACCCATCTATTTTTATTTGATTGATAACATTTTTACTTCCAACAAATCTGGCTGCTTCCTTTATGTTGCAGAAAAAAATTGTTTTATGAATATGCAGACTCATAAATCTCTTTGCGTATATTGATCACATAGATTTTAAATTTTTTATCACTTTTAAAATTTGTTCTTCAAGTATTAGTTATTTGTTATATTTGGTATCTCCTTTTTATAGTGTTTGTTTTTCTTAAAAATCTTGTCATTCCTGAATGTCTATTCAAATTTGTTTTTCAGGACCTCTGTCTGTCCACTAATAACAGTGTCCTCCTTCTGGTGATGATGGAGAAGGGGGTGTGTCAAAAGGGGCTGGACAGTATGTGTCAAAAGCATTTCTTCTAGGTGTGAGAGTCTGCCATCTCCAATGGGTACCTGGGTACCCTGCCTGTTTTTGGCCCTGTGCCTGCTCTAAGTTTCCTGTTTACAACTCCTATTCCAGAGAGATGTACTGAGCAATTTAGTCTGGAAAAAAGCACTGTAGTCATGTGCTCACTTTCTTTTTCTTCTGCAGCTGTCCTTGTGGAGGCTCAGATTTATTTTATACTCTTTTCTGCTTTGCTGCCCAGTCCTGACACTCACACAAGGTGTCCTCCTGGGGCAAGCACTGATAGTCTCTGCTGCTTATTGTGGGGTAGCCCAGCTTTTCCTTAATGCAATTTTGAACATTAATTTTCCTGACAGCAGTTCCAGCAATCTTTCCTATGATTTGTATTTGTGGATTCTGAGTTTGAAAAATCTCTGGAATTGACCTCATTTTCACAGAAAATTTCTCCTGCTTGAATTTCTTCTCGAGTTTCTTATCTGCTAGGGTTTCCTCTGTTTTATTTTCACCAGTCTAATCCCAATTGCTTTCTGGCTTTGACAGATTTCTCAAAATTTCTAGTTTGTTGAAGTCATCCTTCCTTGTTTTTCAAGGTTGTGGGAGACTGTTTTGTGTTTGTCATCCTCTATTTTCTTTTCCTCTTACTATTAGAAATGGCTGTGTGACAGAGCTATGGCCAATGGACTTTGATCAGCAGTGATGTATGCCTCTTCCAGACTGGCCCCTAAAAGTCCTCCTATAGGATCCCCCAGGTTTTCCTTGTTTTCTGCCTGACCATTTGATGAATGCAGAGAATGGAAAGAGCAACACTGCCCACTCTACCCAGCTCTGGCATTGGACTATGCCATCGGTGAATAATGAACTTTTATTGTTCTAATCCAGAGATTTGGTGTTATCTCATACAGTAGTTACCCTACCCTGACAAATGCAGGAACTAATATGGATTTATTCCTTTCATTACATGTTTTTCCATTATTTCAGTGGATTTTCACCAGGAAGGAAAATATATGCATAAGTTCAGTCCAACATCTCTTGACAAACTTTTCCTCTAATTATACTCTCTTTCTTTTGACAATAGATACAGAACTAAAGCAATTTATTCACGTATTCAATAACCATTAATAGAAACTTTACTCTGCCTGAGGCACTCTGCTAGGTGCTAGGAATACAACGGTGAACATACTCATGGTGATCAGAGTCTAGAGAGGACAATAGGTAAGAAACCAGGCAACCACCCCTCAATGTAACATGTGCCATTATTAGTGTCATAGAAATGCCTGAGGGACATATTGAGTGGGCATTGGCCCAGGCTTGGAGGGTCAGAAAAATCTTTCTGAAGAAAGTTATGACCTTCATAAGTTATCTAAGTTATGACCCAAAGAAAGTATAGGGATGGGCCGAGTAAAAGGGACAGGGGTAGGGTGAGGTAGGATGGGTCATATGTCCAAGGCAGAGGAAAAAACTGGAAGGAACTTGCAAGTTGATGTTCTTCAAAGTAGTTCAAGATGATTCGAGTGGTGTAGGGCAGGGTATAAGCGCAGGTGAGGTGGGCATTACTGGTGAGATATGAAACTGGAGAGGTTTCAGGGTCAGTTTATAGATATTCTTCTGAGCCACATTAAGGAGTCAGCACTTTCCAAACCTGGAAAGTGGCCAATTTGAGTTCTTCATCCCCAGCATCACCCCCTTTGACAGGTTATCCTCAGAATTCAGTACTTGTTTTCACATATCAGGTGGGCTCCTTGCCTTCTTCTTGGAAAAGAGGTCAACATGTGCTTCCAAATGGTGACTTCAAGTCAATGTTTTGCTTTGCCCAAGGGAGTTGTTGTACATTTAAAATCATTTCTTATTATGAAATGAAAAACTCTGTCCCCTGAAAAATCAATTTCAGGCCTCAGTGAACAAATATTTGCTCAGGAGGGGATGGGGTAGGGGAGGAAGAGAACCCTAAGAGCACCTTAAAATCATACCATGCTGGTTGCATCACTGTTTAGAACTAGGACATCAAAAACTTGGCCACTTTCCTTAGAGTCTTGCAAAGCTTTTAGCCTTTAGCTCCTTGGGGATTTCTATGTATTTTTAGCTTGTTTATGGATAACATAATAGGCATGTTTGAGGAAAATTTAAGGGAAACCACCCATGAAGCACATAACAAATTGAAAGGCTGGTTATTCTTATATTCGTGAGAAATTGCCGCTCATTCATGAGAAACAAAAACACATCTGACTGTGGGGCAGTCTCAGGGGTGCAATAGAGCACTCTCAGCTTTAGGAGTCTTTGGCCCAGGCACCAGAGGAGTGGGCTGGGAGTCCTTTATCACACCCACTGTGGGAGTCCTTTATCACACCCACTCTAGAGACCTCTTTCCTTCTCATCTCTTATTTCTCCCATCCTTTCTCCTCCACTTGTGTTTTCCCCATTCCTCTTTGCTTTGCCCCTTCCATTCCTTCTTGCTTTCCTGCCTGTCTTCAGCTTGCCAGTGACAATGGGAGGCACTACCATAGATAATATCTTTTTGGATGTCCTTAGTTTGGTCTCTGTTGTCCAGTAAAGTCAATTTATCCATTTGAGTAAATTTCTCCAGGAATCAAAACAGAATAAACCAATCTTCTCTGGGATAATACTGAATCAGTGCCCTGTCACTTCTTTGGTGGCAGGAGTAAATTTCCTACATCCTTTGTGCTCCTGACACATTACCTGCTATGACACTATGCACTGAACAGGCTTGCAGGGCAGTTTTCATAATGACTGAATGCGAACAATAAAATGAACATGGCTTACATTAGATTCACGGATGCTTATGAATCCAAACAGTTATACTAACTCTCATGCATTTTCATAACTTCTAGGTGATTTTTAACTCCATGCACTGTGAAAAGGACTGGGGAAACATAGGCTGTTCTTTAAAGTAATCCACTTTTACTCTCTTGTGTTTCTAAAAAGCATGTAACTTAAATAGAAATAAATTATATTAATTCAGTTAGCCATTTACCCATATTAAAAAGCAGTTTCAAAGGTTCTTCCACACTATTGTAAGAAGATATTCTTAGGGCCATAAAACACATGGCAAAAAATAATAATTATGCCATATCCGGAGCTCCATTCTTCCCATGTACTGGGAGATAAACATTTTCCAATTCAGAAGAGATACAAAACCATCCCCTTCTCCTATTGCCCTTTGGCCTCCTCTGTGCTCCTTGTGGCACTGCCACAGCCCCCAGAGTAGCAGCCTTCATGGTAGTGCCAAGTAGCTGTGTAAGAAGCACAGAACCCCCTTGGAACACAGGAGAAGAGCAAACAATAGAAGATACATTCAAAGGATATCCTTATGGGGCTCTGACTGCTCCCCTTCCAGCCCCTAACATAGAGCAGCACAGTGTCTAAGATGTATTCACTCTATAGTTAATTAATTCAGACTTTTCCATACTGGGTGTCAGGGCTAACTCCTATGCCTTTTGGATCACATGAATGTTTCATTTTATTTATTTACTTTTACTGTATATAATAGTTTCTTAGAATTAACCTTTTTCACCCATTTTATATATTTTGTAAATAAGATGATATATGGAGTTAAAATTCTCTCCACCCTTGAAAGTACCTCTCCGAACTTAGTGTTATTTTGGTAAGAAACTAAATACACAATGGATTTTAGCTATTAAGCATGGTTTTGAAATATGCTCACTAATCATTAAATAAGATAAAATTCAGCTAACTGTGCTACTATCCTTTATTTCTCCATTTGATATGTCCTCCTGCCCTTCTCCAATGTAGCTTAGTAAGAATGGTCTAGTGCAGTGGAACAACCACAAACTTTGTAGTGAGATAAATGTGCTATGTGACCTTGGGCAACTTACCTCATTGAACTTTGAGTTCCTCAAGTGTAAAATGGGGAAAATATACTTGAGGATAAAATGAGATAATGTGTATAATGCACCTGGCAAGTAGAAGGCACACAGTAAGTGGAAGCTATTGTCATTGCTATTATCCTATCCTTCAGCCAACATCTACATTGACTAAAGGTGACAAATAGTGTCCTATTCACTGGTATATGAAGACATGGAGATAGAGTAGAAGAAGGCTTTAGATTATCCTTGGATTTCAGAAGTTAGTTATGTTTATATTCTTCAAACACTACATGCCTGTTCTGGTCATTGGTAATACGAATGTTCATGAAATTGTTTCCTTCTTGTCGTTCAAATCTCAGGTTAAATTTTATCTCCTTAGAGAACTTTGACCACCCCTTCCAAAGTAGCCACCCAGTCACTTTCTATTACATCATCATCCATTCTATTTCAATTATTTTCATTGCACTTATTAGTATTTGGAACTTTTAGAAAAGTTGTTTATTTCTGTTCTTTCTTTCCCCCTCCTCTCTTTCTTCTCCCTCCGCCTACCTCTGCCCTGTCTGTCTCTCTTTCTCCTCTCTCCCTTTGCCTTAGAATATATATTTCACAAGAAACAGAAACCTCTTCAGTCTTTTTCATTTCTGGGGAGATGGATTCTTGCTCTGTCGCGCAGGCTGGAGTGCAGTGTCATCATCTCGGCTCACTGCAACCTCTGCCTCCTGGGCTCAAGCAATTCTCCTGCCTCAGTATCCTGAGTAGCTGGGATTACAGGCACCCACCACCACACCTGGCTAATTTTTGTATTTTTACTAGAGATGGGGGTTTCACCACGTCGGCCAGGCTGGTCTGGAACTCCTGACCTCAAGCGATCTTCCTGCCTCAGCCTCCCAAAGTACTGGGATTACAGGAGTGAGCCACTGCGCCTGGCCTATCTCTTCAGTCTTAATCATTGCAGTCTCTCACCACCCAGAACAGTGCCCTACATATGATAGATAACAAATATTTCTTCAAAGAATGAATGCATGTTTCCACTTAGAATTTGAATCATGTCTAAGATTTATGCTGCTTTGTTTCTTCTAATCCATTGTTCTATTTTAGTATTAATTGCCTCATTCCATTAGGAAACAAGGCAGCTATATTCTATTTCTGTCTTTATTTTGCTGGCTTCTTTTATTGATGTGGATCACCTCCTTTACATTTCTTAATATGATGCTGAATACACTGGAGTTTTTACTGCTCATATTTTATTCTTTGTCTTGAGTTCATCCTGTATTTTGCTGGAAGATGGTTCATTAATTTCTCATTAGTGCATCTTGAGCTCTTAGCTCCCAGCAGATTCTGAATTAAGATTTTTCAACTTTGAACATTTCTCTATTCTTTCCCTTTTGTGATTACATCTCCTCTGCATATTTTATCTCTGTATTTACCATGGTGGCACATTTTAGGGGAAAGAACCCATCTTATCTTTGGGAGAGGAAGGGAGGATGGTGTACCTTCAAAGGACCTGGGGACAATTTTGCTGTAAGCTATGGCAGAGAGGACAAGCAGAGTCAGAGGGGACCACTGACAGAGCAAGGTAAAATGAGAACAAAGATAGAAAGGGCAGGTTCACATGTGAAGGGGAGCTGGACTGGAGTGTTCTGTCATCTCTGCTCTTTCCAGAATGGGGCTGTTGCCACAACTGATTGAATGGGGAAAAGAAAGCAAGAGAGAGGAAAGCCATGGTCAAAATGGCAGGATCATTCAATTCCCTTAGAAACCTGGCTCCACCTTCTGCCAACGAAGTGAATGAAACCTGCAATCTCTTTTCATCTGGTGGCAGAAAACAGGCATTAATGGTCAATGTGATACATGGACTCAGTAATGGGAAAAGATTTCCTACTTAACTAACTGTGAAGAAGTGAGAACAACTATTTTTCACCATAAACATTGAAATTAGACTTTGTCAAGTAATGCTTCAATCTACAACTTAAAGTGTTAGAATATGAAACTACAAGATGATTAAAATTATTCCCATCTGTCACCTTCTTAAAACAAAGTTTTTCAGAGCCACTCTTACCTGATATAACTCGGTAGCCCTTATTATATGCAGATTTTACCTCACGTTACTGTAGTTTACTTTCATTTTGTTGGCCTTAAAAAAGAAAATCACTTTAGTAACGTTTTTCTTCATTTCTTTGGCAATAGGATCATCTTGCAAAGTAAAAAAGATTTCCAAGTAGATTGTACCAATCAGACTTATGAGACAGCAAAAATTCAGAAGCATGGTGCATGAAATAAACATGAAAATCCATTGAAGATATTGTTAAGGACTAGAAAGATAGTTAGAAGTTGCTTAATTGGGAGAGAACGAAAATCTTCATTACTAAATTCAAGTTCACTGCAGGAGCTTTAAAGTTATTTGTGGCTTGTTTTTCCCAGAAAGAAACTATATTCTTAACCCCTGCAGTGGCCTTGTGTGCCCCTTCTCTCCAAAGAGTAAACTCATGTCATGACTACTCAATACAATAGTACAACTAAGTGAGATATGTAATTCTAGCTGAACTTCTGGTGGCAGCCAGGGAGGTAGATAGACATAAAAACAAATTAAATATATAGACAAATGGGAAACAGTTTGGTTTCAGTATCTCATCCTTATGAAAAATTGACTAGAGACTCTTATATAGAGCCAAATTTAGCGACTCAGTTGCAATCCTTTTTTTTTTTTCCTTCTTTTTTTCCTTGATGGAAAAGAAATGCTGAAGAAGAGGGGAATGGCAAACTTTTAGCACTCACACAGAGGAAAAAGAGTTTGGCTTGCATAATGGATTAAAATACCAGTTTTTATTTTATTTATATTTTGAGACGGGGTCTTGCTGTGTCGCCCAGGCTGGTGTGCAGTGGCATGATCTTGGCTCACTACAGTCTCTGTGTCCCACCTCAAGCAGTCCTCCTACTTCAGCCTCCCAAGTAGCTGAGACTACAGGTATGCACCACCACACCTGGCTAATTTTTGTGTTTTTTGTAGAGACAGGGTCTCACCGTGTTGCCCAGGCTGGTCTCAAATTCCTGGGCTCAAGTGATCCTCCTGCCTCAGCCTCCCAAAGTGCTAGGATTGCAGGTATGATCCACCACACCTGGCCTCCAGTTTTTATTATAGCATTAAAAGAAACAAACCAGATAGAGATTCTATGCAGAAAGAGATTTCAAGTGTTACAGATTAGAATGTGAGCCATAATTCCCCTAAAACTCTGGGGACTATTTTATTTCTCAAAGGAAGGCATTTAGTGAGGTCATCCAGACAGGCTCAATCCTTAGCCTGAGGCCACACCAGAAGTACCACTGTTTGGTTGCGAGTATATTATCTTGTAAAAACTAGTCTGGCATCTTAAATCTCAGTAAACAGACTTCTTTTCATTGGGTAAATGATCATTTTTGCTAAGATATGACATACAAAATTAAATAAATATATTTATATTTATATTTTATATACCTATATATTTATATGGATTTATATCAATTCCGGGCGAAGGAGACTAATTTCTTGATCCATGCTTTCTCCTGCTACCTCCACCACCTTGCCTGAAATTTGGAATCACCTACATTTCAATTCTTAATCCACCGCTCATTTTGAGTCTATACATACCTTTCCTTAATCATGCATCTTGACTCAGGGCCTTAAGTCATATTAGCATAGCCTTCTTCCCCATTCCTTCCCCATTTCTTGTTTTTATGAAGATGAAGCATTTGTCTGCCTTTCTCTCCAATGGTAGTAAGGTTTGTCACTTCTTATAGGTAGTAAGGCTTCCTGACTCCTCTCTGTCTACTTTTATGAGTAGGTGCTCCAAGCTTCAAGGGTTCCAAGACACATGTTATGTCTCTTAATTTGTCTAACTCTTCTGTTATAGTTTAATACTCTTGGGTTGTGGTCTGTGGACCTATCTCTTCCTCAACTCATTTCTGGCTATTCATGGTCACTGGAACCATGTATTCTTATTCTTTTAACCATGGCCTCCCAAAGAGTCATATACTTGTGTATTAGCTAGAGGTTCCTGGGCAGACAGGTTGCTCTACAGTTTCCAATGATATCAAAGAAAGAACAAAACCTAGTGGCATCAGCTGACATTTTCTATGCTATCTTGATGGTGGGAATATGAATTAGCACACAATACAAACAAGCCAGGAGTCCAAAGTATTAACATAGTGTTAATCCATTAGGTGTAATAAAGAAATTAATGGTGAGAATAAAGAAATAGGATGTATCATACAAATATGTAACTAAAAAATTAAAAAATGATTTCTTTAATGTAATCATCCCTCCAGAAATGTTCAGGAAATTTGTCTAGTATATATTTTCATGTATATGTTTGCTAGCACTTTATTTTCTGTGGTTTAATGATATTTTCTTTCATGCTTACTGCTAGTGGCTTATCTCCACCTTCAATATGTTTCTTTTCTTTTCTTTTTTTTTTTTGAGATGGAGTCTTGCTCTGTTGCCCAGGCTGGAGTGCAGTGGTGTGATCTCAGCTCACTGCAAACTCCACCTCCTGGGTTCAAGTGATTCTCCTGCCTCAGCCTCCTGAGTAGTTGGGATTACAGGCACATGCTGCCACGCGCAGCTAATTTTTGTATTTTTAGTAGAGATGGGGTTTCACCATGTTGGTCAGACTGGTCTTGAAATCCTGACCTCGTGATCCGCCCACCTCGGCCTCCCATAGTGATGGGATTACATACGTGAGCCACTGCACCCGGCCTTCAATGTATTTCTTAAGCCTACATGTTACTATTTTCTTTACTCCTAAATTAATTGGGAATTTCTCACCAATAAAGCAGTCTCCTCCTCCTCATTGCCTTAACTCTACTGGTACCGAGAGAGGTAACAGTTTATAGGACAGCTAGTTCTTGGACTTGCATTCTGGAAACACAAGAGACTTGCCAGGAGTGTAGGGTACATGCATACTTCCAAAAAGAGTAAAGAATTATGGTTTGCTGGCTACAGACGGTGATCGGGGGTTATACATATATTCAGTTGAAGAAATATCTCAATGACTTGTTGTTTTATTTTTTTCCAGCAGTAAAAAAAGTAACTTTAGAGGCGTTTCTGATTTGGTATGTCTGGGGTGAGGACTAAGAATTTGCAATTCTAACAAATGATTTGGACATCAATGCTGTTAGTTCAGGGACTGCACTTTGAGAACCACTGCCTATTTCAGTGGTCACATCCCCAGTTCCTGGAGACAATGCACTGTATGAGCCATCACACAGATCACACTCTTCAGAGGTACCTACTCCTTTTGCATTTGCTTTTCATCAGCATGGGGGAGAAAGAAGAACGCATAATGCCACATTGAAAGTGTACACTTAGGGGAGTAGACAGCAGCAAAGCAGAATGGCATGGTAAGGGCTTGGAAGTTTTTCGTTTTATTCATATGGAGGGTGGGGTGTGATTTACATTTTTTTGGTCTCAGGGGGTAGAGGAGCAGTTCTTAATCCTCAATGTGTTTCAGAATCACCTGGAGTGCCCTCAGAGATTTGAATTCAGTAGGTCCTTGGATAGGATCCAGGCATCTGCATGTTTATCCAGCATCCTGGATAATTGTGAAGGAGGTTTTCTAACGATTACACTTTAACTAATAATGATTTTAGAAGATAGAAATCCAAGTGGACACTTAATCCTACATGGGGGAGAAATCGAAGGTATTATCCGGTATTTTCTTTTTACGAGTTGTACATGGAAGTTTAGGCACTAGAGCAGGGGGCAGCAGTTTTTTTGATTATTTTTTAAAAATAGGCAGAGAAGGGAGCAGAGCAGAAACTGACAGTGAAGATGGGAGGCAGTGAAGACCAAACGAGCTGCTTAGTTAAGAGGTGACTGCATTTCATTTGCGTGAAATGACCAAATGCAACAAGAAAGCAGTCTGGATGGGCAAATCCCCTTTATTTATAAACAGAGAGCTAGCAGAAAAGAGTTGTTGTTGCCTTGTCAAAAATCAGTTCTGAAAAGACAAAAAGTAGGAGTGGATGGCAGAAGGAGACCAGGTGGCAAATCAAGGAGCTACAGCAGGAGTGGGAGTAGAGATCACTGGGTGTTAAGGACATGCCATCAGCAAGGAAGATTCCAGTGGCAACAAGGCATGAAATCCTGCAGGTGCAGCTAATGCAGACCTGGGAATAAAACTACCTATCCCTTGTCTACTCAGTCATTAAAAAGAATGAAAATACGGCTCTGTATGTGTGTTTATGTGTGAATGCATGTACATGTTTGTGTGTGTGTGTGTGTGTGTGTGTGTGTGTCAGAGAGAGAGAGAGAAAGATATCAGGCCAATGACATCAGTTTGGATGTCATGAGTATTCAATTTCCTGATCAAGCATTAGGAGTATCAAGGAGCTAATCTCTCTTATATTAATAACAGAAGTAAAGATGGAAACCTTGCAAAATCAGCCTTCAGAAGGCAAAACGAGAAAGACAATATTCACATATTGGGAAAAATATTCTCCTGTCTCTGGAGCAATGTAGTAGGATCTTGTTTTTAGTTCACCTGTGTGCATATGTATATGTGTACACAAGATTTTTTTTTTTTGAGATGGAGTCTCACTGTCGCCCAGGCTGGAGTGCAGTGGCGGGATCTTGGCTCACTGCAAGCTCCTCCTCCCAGGTTCATGCCATTCTCCTGCCTCAGCCTCCTGAATAGCTGGGATTACAGGCGCCCGCCACTAAGCCCAGCTAATTTTGTTTTTGTATTTTTAGTAGAGACCGGATTTCACCGTGTTAGCCAGGATGGTCTCAATCTCCTGACCTCGTGATCTGCCCGCCTCGGCCTCCCAAAGTGCTGGGATTACAGGCGTGAGCCACCGCGCCTGGCCAAGATTTGGTTTTTACAAGTACTTCATCATGTCCTTTAGTTTCCTCCAAATTGCAATGCTTATTTGATTTTAACTCTTTCCTTTAATTGCTTCTTCATATGAAATATCTTTCTTTTTCCTCCCTTAACTGAACCCTACCTTCAGAACCCTAAACTTTTCCCTGAGTATTTCTAAGTTCTCTGGCCTTTTCTATCTCTGAATTTAAATCATAGGCAAGGATTACCTTCTATGCGCAGCCCATGCTCTACCATTCTTCTGAGCTCAAGCACAAAAACACTGTATTCTAGAAGTTCCCAGTAAATTATTTTTCAATGAATTAATGAAGAAAATACAGGTTGAATCTTCTGGTGATGGATACTTTTGGCTTCCTCTGTGGCATCCTTCCCGTTCCACCCTCTCCCATCACAGAATATCCACTGGTTGGGTGGGGCTGACTCCACCCCCTAGCTCCAGGAATGGGCCTTGATTGCCCTTAACCAGTCAATGGAATTCCTCCCCGCTATCTACAGTGATTGGTTTAGGCATAAACCTGGTCCAAACAGAATGAAGTTCACAACTTTTTCTCTGTAGCTGGGAGAAGTTCTCTCTCTTAGAGGACAGTGCGGTGTGCAGATGTGATGACTGCAACTGCTGCAGTTTGCTAATGTGAGGGAAGCCAGCTCGAGGGTAAAGCCAACACCCAGAAGGCAGAGCATCATTCAGAATGGGAGCTGGAAGTCTGATGAAATCATGCTGAAGCCATGACTAACCTCTGGAGGGTACAGTCCTTTGAGCCAATTTATTTCCTTTATGGTTTAAGCCAGAAAATGAGGTTATCTATTACTAACCTCCCTGTTATTTATGGAGTTCCCTCTATTTTTAAATCTTTGGGACACTATGTAATTTGTCTTCTTGCAACTTAATTCATTTAGGAAAATAGCACTCTTGGATAGCATTTACTACCCTGGTAAAGTCACTACATACCTTGCTGTTTATGCTGAATCTAACAAAAGTCATATTCACAACAGCTAAAATAATAAATTTGAGAACTGTTGCTGCCCTAATTTCTGTTCAAAACAATCAGTGTTAGTCCACACTTAATAGTACTGATATAGACTTCTTATTAATTTATATAGCAAGCATTTCCTGAACATTTAAATTCATTGTAATTACATATAGATAGGCATATGGTATATACGGACACTTGGCCAAAGATTAGCTTTTGTTCAACATTCCTCAGTGTTTCCGGCAATATTAAATGTAGATACCTTTTCGATGAAACTGAAGAGACCCCAGCAGACATATGGATTTTAGCATCTCCGTGGTATACATTTCTAAGCAGCACTGCAGCTGGATGTAAAGCCGACAGATTTCTGGATGGATCTCACCATCTTCCGGGCTGCAACAGAAGAGAGAGAAAAGCTGTGAACATTCTCAAGATTTCACTCATCAGCCATTTGTCTCAGCTCCGAGAGGGAAAAATGCTCAGTAAAGATTCCTTAAAGCCTTCATCCTAAAATATAGGACTTCCTGCTTTCAAACCAATGACCAATGTGACAGTTCTTATGTAAGTTTCTTTCTGACTAACGGTTCTTAATTTTTTTCCCCTTCAGCAGCAGAGTTCTGCCGGGAGCTTAAAATCATAAATGCTTTACATAATTGAAAATATCAGACATCTTCAATTGAACTGTTGGAACAAATTTCCAAAATATATTTAAACCATAAGAATCTCCTAGCCTGCAAGAAGAGATTAAAAACCCTTGTTTTTAGAGAAACTGACAAGAGCAATTCAATTACCAGTTGTAAGACAGCTCTTTAATATTGGGGCCTAGTATAACGTGATTAGAGGGCAATTTACAAATTATTTTTATCAAGGTTTTTTGTCTCAGTCTAAAGGTTCTTCCTTTAGCGTTTGCTATGGCTAATTTATGAGAGACCAAATGTTTTTAATGAAAAAATTAAAATTTCATGGAAAAAAGTAATAAAATTCTAATAATTATGCTTAATAACCTAAAGCTAAATAAACACTGAACTTATGCTCTAAGATTTATTCTAAAGTCCTGTGTATTTCTCTATTAAATATGATAAAACATATATAAATGATAAAACTTGGAGCGATCACTTTTGTTTTTGATTAAGGGGAGAAAAACTAGTTGATAAAATAATACTTTATTTTATATGCAACTAAAATAGCATGTGTTGAATAAAACAAATCAAATAAAAGGGATAAAGTTTAGAGATAGATTAGAAATAAAAGAAAGCCTAAAAGTGAACTCTATCGGATGTCTTAATGAGTTAACTTTACTTCCATCCCTATTAATTTAAAATGCAATGAAATCTGATTTTTAAATATAGCATTTGGATTTGGTTTCTTTGTAATGTGGGTCAGTGGCAATATATCAGGAGTTAATTATCAGATAAAAATAATGGCTTCAAGTTCTGGAATCACAGTAAAGAGAATCTGTATGTACACAGCACATTACAATGATAATTAGTTTTCATTTTCAATAGTTATTTAGTCGATGAGCAAGAGTTGATCTAACCATATGGCTTATGTAACACAAGAAAATGCAAAATTCTTAGCCTCAGCATCAGTGATGCCTGCACATGTTCTTAACTGTGTCAGACAGAATAAAGTACCTCAAAAGAGCCTGCACACAAAATTTGGCTCTATCTGAAAATTAAAAGGTGTTATTTTCTCATTTGTGTCTCGTGGGTGCCGTCCTAGGCAAACATAGGAAGCAAGTGTATCTCTGGGGAAAATATCGGGGTTTTTTTCAGAGCATCCTCCCACAGGTGCCTTCCACTCTCAAGCTGTCCTCTGTTTCTCCCATCCCACCCCACTCAGACATACCCAGACATACACACACCCAGACACACACACACAGACACCCCTCTGATTATTTCATATCATCTTCAGCCTTCACAGTCTCTGACTGTGTCCTATTCCCTCATGGAACTGCTAGATTCTGAACAGATAATGGGCGTTAATGGTTCATGTAATAAAAATTGATCCTTGTATATTATCTACCAATACATTTATTTCCAGAGCAAAATCTGAAGATAATGTCTTAATCTAAAAGGAGGGTAAAGGGAAAGTATTTTAAGGCAGACAGGTCTTTTCTATGCTGGTTCATCATCCCAACATCAGCTGCCTATTTTCACCTACATACAACATTGGCCCTGGTGGCTCATAGGCAGATATTTTTTAAAATTTTATTTTATTTTTAATGGACATATAATAATTGTACATACTATAGTATATAGTGTGGTGTTTTGATACATGTATATATTGTATAATGATTAAATCAGAATAGTTGGCAGATCTATTACCTCAAATATTTATCGTTTCTTTGTGGTGAGAACATTCAGAATACTCTGTTCTAGCTATTTTGAAATATAAAATACATTATGGTTAACTATAGTCATGCTACTTACTGTGCAATAGAACACCAGGACTTATTCCTTCCATCTAACTGTAACTTTGAGCAATATAAAATGCTTCACAAATTTGCATGTCATCTTTGCTTAGGGGCCATGCTAATCTTTTCTGTATCATTTCAATTTTAGTGTATGTGATGCTGAACACTCATATGCAGATTTAAAAAAAAAAAAAAAACCTTTAAAACCTTTTAAAAATCTGTTGTATGTATTGTACATTTTATGAGTGGGACAATTAGCCAGTACAGTAGCATCCAAGCCATGGAACATTCTTATTTTCAGAAGTGCAAAATATGTGCCTAGTGGGGCTTAGCTCCAAAAATATGCAAACTTCATATATGGATGACATTTTATGTAATTTAAACAAATGACTACCATATTAACATATTTTAGGAACCAGTATATTATTTTACAGCTAGAAAAAGAGAGGTAAAGCAATGTATTAGGTGCTTCTGAGAAAAGGCAAGTCAAAACAGATTAAAATGCCTAATTCAAAACATTGCTTTGGGTGCCATCTCCCAAATGCCTCTGTAACCTACAGAGATTCTCAAACTTGTTACAAGAAGAACTGAATAGGTGCCACCAGAAATCCCATCTGCCTAACAAAAATTAATTGATGCTAAGGTTGCATCATAAGTTTTCTGGTTAACAAAGTCACATATACACTCATATATTGTCCTTTAATGTCTTGGGAAATTGAAATATAGAGAAAGAAAGGAACTATTTAAAGAAAAGTGGAAAAGCTAAGGTATCTTTTATGTTAGAGTTTCATGATGCCTAGAATAAGTTACATTAACTTCAGGCCTTGTACAATTTATTTCTCCCTCTTTAGAGCTTTAAGATTTATTACCGTTAGTGATTACTGAAAGTTCATTGAAATGCAAGTTGTCAAATGAGTTATAATATGTCTGATGTTATAAGCAGTGAACTGAAATACATTTTTGGGAAACATTAAGAACATTTGCATTATTTTCATAACAAATGAGTAAGAGCTGAAACATGGAGAATGAAAGAAGAGCTAAGAAAACAGCAATTTAAAAGCTGGAAACTTCCTAGGGATAAATTACAAAACCGTAGGAAACATTTACATTAAAATGAAATTGGACCTGTGTAATTCCTACAGGAACTGAAAGTAACTTAACTTAGAGGTAACTTTACCACATGTTCCTTACGTTTAGTCTAACATGTTTCACTCTAATTAATCAGAGTTTAGGTCTATGAGGGTCACTCCTGGGGGTGATTCGTTTAATTCAGTCAAATATGTTTTATGGGTTAGCGACTAGATTGTGATTATTTATTTTTTCTATTGAGTGTAAGTCAAGAGCTTAACCATTTTGATTAATTCCAAAGCCTTAGTATTGATAGAAAAAACCCTAAGAATTAACTTCTACAAAATTTCAGTGCTTTAGAGTTCAAGTTGAATCCAAAAACATTTAAAATAATGACCAAATTATAAATCTGCTCTCAACTAACTCCTTACAGATCAGGATTTAATGTCTAAATCATATAGCTTAGGAAAACTGAACTGCTGTAGGAGGAGGATGACATGAATACAGATTTTGCCTAAGTTGCCTCTTAATGATGGAAACTCTCTCTATTGTGAATATTCTTATTTTGTAGTTCAAAAAGTAATATGACAAAGCCTTGCCAGAATGGCTAACTGTAAAAAGACTCATAATGCCCAATGTTGGTGGTGATGTGGAGCAGCAGAAATGCTCATACATTGTTCATGGGAATTAAGTGGTCTACAACTCCTTTCAAAAAAGTTCTGGAAGTTTCTTATAAAGCTAAACATATACCCATCCTATGACCTGGATTCCACTTCTAGGTATTTTGCCAAGAGAAATAAAAACATATTCACAAATAGAGTTCTACAAGAATATTCATGGTATTTTATTTAGATTAACCCCAAAGTGGAAACAGCCCAGGTGTCTGTCAAGAGAAAAATGGTTAAAGAAATTAGTACACTTCTACAATGGAATAATACTTAACAATAAAAAGAAGCTAACTCCTGATCCTCAAAACAACATAGATAAATCACAAAAGCCTTATCTTGAATGAGAAAATCCTTACACAAAAGAATAAATACTGTATGATTTCATTCATATGAGGCTCTAGAACAGGTAAAACTGATGGTAAATATCAGAACAGAGGTGAGGAATTGACTAAGAAGGGACATAAGTGAACTTTCTGGGGTGAGGGTGATATTCTATATCTAGATGGCAGTTTAGTTACACGGGTGTATACATTTGGCAAAATGTATTGAATGGTACACTCAAGATTTGCATTTGATTACATGCAAATTTTACTTAAAAAAAAACCCAAAAGCAAATATTGAACTAAGTTAATGCTATGTATGCTGAATTGTTTACGAGTTAAGTTTACTGATGTCTGCAGGTTCAGAAAAATAATATGGATTGCTGGTTGGACAGAGGGATAAACAGACAGGTAGATATGTAATAAAGCAAGTATCGTAAAATGTTAATTGTAGAATCTAGGGAATGGGTATTTATTTGATGACCGAGGATTTACATTTCCCTAAATAATTACATGGGATAAATTAATCAAAACCACTGGGAGGCTTTATAATTGGTAGGGTCAAGTTTAGGAGTTAACACACTGGGGATTTTAGTTACAAAATGTCTTGGCCCTGCATCAGTCTGCTCTTTTGCTGAGGTTGCCTTTGGAGACCTGTGTAGCTGCTAATAGCTTTTTAAAAAAACAGCAAAATGTTTGTTATTTTAATGGTCTGTCCCTAATGTAATGATTTATGTATTTAGTTGAACGGAGTGAGACGTAATGAAAGGAAAATTGAATCTTGGAGTCAGAAAACTTAGATTTAAATATAGGTTTGCCCCTTAGAATTGCAATCTTAGGAAAACTAACTTCTCCGAGACTCAGTTTCCTCAGCTGTAAAATTGGAATAACACCTATATGAAGTATCTCAAGGTTGCTGCAAGGATCAAATGAAATCATGTGTGGGAAAACAAGTATAAAAGGCAAAGGATGGTAAGAAGTTGGCTGCAATCCCTTTTAGCATATCAAACTTGTGTTTACTTAGCCTTCTGCTGAATATAGTCTTTACTTATAAAAATTATCTGCTATTCTATAAAAGTCTGTATTTGCTTTACAGTTCCCTGATATGGACTTTGCTTAAATAAATATGCCATTAGGCTGAGGAAAAAAAAGTGTGACCTCATTGACAATCACTCAGCATTTCACATAATTTAGTGATGACAGATAAACACCTGGGGTTTGTCAGCTAGCAGAAATGGAAACAGAACTCCTGTCACAACAAATATATCTAAGTTTCTCTTTTTGGAATCAATTCTGTTGTTGGCTATTATGCCAAGTGGCAAGGAAAGACCCAGGAAGCCAAAACAGGATGAGGGAAGGGGATGGTATCATTTGCTTTATTTTTTAGAGCAAAGAGGAAGAAAAGGGATTAAATGACTTATCCAAGGAGAGTGAGCTCCAGGATCTCTCTTCAAATATCCCCACTGGTTCCTCTCAAATGGATTCCATTTACAAGAATACACCCTAATTCAGTGCCAACTTCAGTGACAGCTTCAGAGCTTAGTCTTCATATGGCTTCAGTGAGGGAGCTTTCTCGAGGTGGTCCCATACATCTACGTAACCATTGGATAGTTGGGGGCAGGGAAGATGCAAATGTGTGTGTAAACCCAGTTATTAATTTTGGTTTCAAATTCTTAAAGGTAGTTACAGACTCTCATAAATACAGAACAGATGCCAGGTACCTACTGAGCAACCACACTATTTCATACCAAAGTAAGTACTACAATTAAAAAAAAAAGCCCAGTTAATCAGAAAAATAGAAATAAGACATTTTTCAAGGCACCTGTACATATTATAGTTGAGTCTTGTCTCCATTTTTCTCATAATTTTGTCTCCATTTTTCTCATGGAGAAAAATGCTCCAGTGAGTTTTTATGAAACTTGTGGTTTAGGTGGAAACGTGTGTTTTTTTTTGTTCGTAGAGAGCCTTAGCAAGTGTGATTCCACCAGGAGCCTTTGAAGAATAATTGCAGTAATTCCCCTCTCTTCACAGCATGTTGTTTCATGGGAACATATGGCTGGCTCTGTGACTTCCTCACCATTGAACATGAGCTGAGATCAAACTCTGCCCTGGAGCTATTCAGGTTCAGTCAGAAATAAAACTTGACTTTTAAAAGTAAAGGGGAACCTGAAGTAATGGAATTTTCTTTTGGTGGCTACTTTGGGGACCTATATATAAAGCAACAGGCCTCGGGGGGCCAGCACCTTTTACAGTTTCTAGAGATATTCTGGTGACCATCTCCGTGTTGTCCCTTGCTTGCCCTCGGCCAGCACCTTTGCCATTTCCCCATGACCCGGTTGGGAGAGTTGATAAATAATGGGTAGCATTACTAAGCACTTTATTCACTTTTTTTCATTAGAAAGTAAAAACTATATTTAAACATTTAAACACTAAAAAAAAAAAAAAAAATCAATAACCATCAGTTCCCTGAACTTCGATGCTTATAATGAAATAAGACTAAAAATATTACTAATAAATTGTAAGTCATCTTTTATTCATCTTAAATGTAACTGTTTAATGCAATACTGGAGAAAGTTGGGAATAAGCGGTGACATTTGGGGCAATTCTGAAGGGGTGGTCTAGGCATTTCTCAGGGCATTGGTGGTTGAAGGAGTTAGTGGTCGATAACATCATGACTTCGTGTTTTCATGACAGGAGTATCACTCCAAAAACTCATGCTTATTGGCAAGGAGAAAACTAACATGTACAAGGCACCATTTCTTAAATCTTTAAAATAAAATGTCTTTATTATTCTGTCTTGGCCTCTTCTTCCACCTTCCTACACTTTTTGGCTTGAGAGTCTCTTGGCCTCTCCATTTTTCCCTTTGATTCTCTTAACGTTGTCCTCTTTATGGTTTCCGGTTGGGCAAATAGCTCTTTAGGTCTTGGTCTTATAAGGTCTTGTGATTCTCAGAGCTAGCAGAGACAGGCCTGTGACTGATAGAGTCAGAGTGCTGAATTCTTCAATCTCTGCTGGGATGAAAATCAGTACCATGGATTACATGGCTAGAACACAGCCCTTTCCCACTGAATATAGCTAGGATTAGTTTATTTTTAAAGGTATTTATTTAAATGTGTTTGTATGTAAAGATATATATTTATAAATATATAAACATAAAATAGAAATATATCATAAATATATGTAGATATAAATATATATGTTAAAAATATTTATATCTATATATTATTTTAAAAGAGAGCTACATATACTTGAATTAAAGAAACATACAGGTTTCCACATTTTAATCTGCAAAATATTTTTGCATTTAAAATCAAGATTTTCAACCTCTGATGCTTACTATTTTCATCTGATATCAATGCTCTTCAAAGGTCAATTATCATTCAATTATCATGTGTTATACTGGAAAGAAATCAACTTGTTAATTTTCATCATATCTATAGTATGGGTCATTCATTGCAGTATGCAGTTAATTCCTACGTTTACCCACTGGAATTTTAGGGGGTCAATACATTAAACTGTTGGCTTATTTAAATAGTATTTAGCTTTTCATTCTTAATTATGTCATTAAGTTAGTGATGCTGTATTTCTCTTCAGTAAAGCTACAGGTTTTATGGAATCAATATTGCCAAAAACAATGACACAGCTTTAAAACAACCTGAGGTAACTGGGCTGACTATGTTCAAATTATCCAATTAATCCTGATGTCTGCAACTTCAGAAAAATAATATGGATTGCTGGTCGGACAGAGGGATAAACAGACAGGTACATATGTAATAAAGCAAGTATTGTAAAATGTCAATTGTAGAATCTAGGGAGTATTTGCTTGATGACTGAGGATTTATAAAAGAGAGATTTAATTTAAAGAAGACATTATTCTATCATCTCATTTAACTGTAACAGCACAAAATACTGATCAATACTTTAATAATTAATTATGACAAATAAGTTGTATAGTTATAGAATACCCGATTGTTGAATCCATTGTGTTTGCCAGTTCAAAACGGCCTCCTCTTCCATGTGAGAGGCTGTTTATCTAAAGTGATGGCCCACAGGGTGACAGAAAGACCATAAGGGCCCCCAAACATGGACCACATTAGTGGTCCACACTACATACTAGTAAGCATGTTCTAGGTGGTCCTCTGGATGAACATGCGCAGTAGCTGTGCATGCTTGTTCATACATTGCATGCCTCCTTAGCATCTTAAATCTCCACCCAGGGGAGGTTTATTTTTACTATGAAAGTGAGCAAAAGGTCTGTTTGAGGACAGGTAAAATTAAAGTGTATCTGTTCTCAGTAGGGGAAATTCCCTACTGAAGATAGCTTTGCTTGAGACAGTTTATCTAAAGTGATGGGCCATAGGGTGACAGAAAGACCATAAGGGCTCCCAATCATGGACCACACAGGCCTGAAATCCCAGTTTTTAGACTCACAAAAGGATTAGACTTGAAAGGCTCTGAAGCAGGACAGGTAGCAAAGGAAGTGACCATGTTCTCAGAACCCAGCAACCGTGGTGACCGTACAGTCTACACAATAAACCCCAGCATTCCCACTGTAACTGAGCTCATTCAAGCAAAGCTATCTTGAGTAGGGAATTTCCCCTATTGAGAGCATGTACACTTCAATTTTACTTGTCCTCAAACTGGCCTTTTGCTCATTTTAATAGTAAAGAAATCCTCCCCTGGGTGGAAATTTAAGATGCTAATGAGACATGCAACGTATGAACAAGCATGTACAGCTACGGCACATGTGCACCCAGAGGACCACCCAGAACATGCTTACTGGTACCATCTCGTCCCACCTGCTAATGAATAATCATATAAGACTCCTGTAAAGCAGTCTCCCTAGCGCCAGTCTTTGCTGTCTCGCTTTTACAAGCAGCCTGCCCTGAATTCTCTCTCTCTCAGGGTGTACTGTCTATTCTGCACCTAACTTACAAGATATTTTTTTCTTTTGCAATAAATTACTCTATGCTGCATTTCCCTTGCTGCATGCCCCTTGTTTAAATCATTTTAAACTAAGAAAACAAGAACCAAGGTATCACATCAGCTGTCAACAGCTCTTTGAGGAGGGTTTAGGAAGAGGGTAGGAAGTTGACATCTGTTTATCGTACTAATAATAATAATAGCAAAAACAGAGAACTTCTACTATGTGCCAGAGGCCCAGGGCTTCCAGCTTAGCTCTCTGTTTCATGCTTTAGTTGATAGGATGAATTTAGAGGATAGTTAGAACTTTCTTCTCCAGCATTTTGCAGTCTTTTTCAGCTTCAGACTCAATCCTACCCAACACTAGGGATTCTGTACACATTATATCTAATTGGATCCTGGAGTGTTATTGTCTTTTCATTGGCATGCAATGATAATTTCCATTTTTTTGCATAATTGTCAAAAATGACACTTCATGCCAATATGAAATGTATATACCTAGACAGATGTAAGAGCTATTTTCTACAAAAAGGCACATGCTTTATGCAAACAGAAGAGGCCAGTATCTATATACATGGAAAATACCATCTTCCAACATGAGTTTCTTCACTGGACTGTAAACTCTTTGAGTTAAAAAAAAGTTTATCTTATGTATCTCTGTAATCCCCAACCCTTAACATGTTGTCTGGTACATATGAAATAAAACAATTCCATAGTGGCTTAAAAAGTAGTGCCTATGTGGTGTGAGAAGTTGGAAGGCTGGGGTTACAGTGCTGGTTCTACCTCATCAGTTCCATTTCATCACTAGAGATTGGCTTCTTGAGGGTTTATTTTCCTGAAGCCTTCTTTTAAAAAAAAAAACAAAAAACTATTTTATAAAAAATAATACATATAAACAGAACTTTTATGCAGATAAGTAGAAAAAGGAAAAGATGATTTATGCCAGAAGTAAACATCCTAACATTTTTGTATATTTCTTTGCAGATTAAAAAAAGTATATAAATATACATATACACAGGCAAATGTATATGTGTGTATATATATATATATATATATATATATATATACACACACACACAGAGAGAGAGAGAGAAAGCAAGTAAGCATCATATAATATATATATTACATTGGAGTTCACTTTTTTACCTAACAACATACCACCTATTAGCTTAGCCTTTCTAAGAGAATTAGCCTCCTGAGTCTTAGTTTTCTTATCTATCAATTGAGGATAACAGTGCCTATCTGATAGTGTTGTTGTGATGGGTGAAATTATTCATAATAAAGTCTCCAGTATGGTTATGCATGGAAAAAGATGAATGCATTCAGATGCTTGTCCAAGTTTCTTCTTTACTTGTAATAGTTTGATGCAGAGATTGCATACTGGTGGCATGTGGTCCAAATGTGGCCACAAACTTGTTTTATTTGGCTTGCAGTGGTCAATGTTTTGTTCATGAATTCACACAACAATCTGGATTTCCTGTGTTTCTTAATGTCAGAAGATGGTGGCACCAGGCCTGCTCTGGAATGGCAGCACTTAACTGCTTCTGAGGAATAGCCACCCTTTTAGACAAGCAAAAGCTCCCCAGTTCTCCAGAGACCCCTGCCCAGACTGCTTCATATATTGACTGTATCAGTGTGGCTTCTGCTGTATCTAGATTTGCTAGTGCTGGCTTAAAGCACAGTGAATTAGGATATATAACAGTCTACAAAGTGAGCTTACCAAACAACCACATTTTAGGAGGTAAGTTTGCAGGCAGCAAATGCTTGCATCAATTTCAGTGGAGTAGAATTTCCTAAATAAAAATGCTTTCTTGGATATGAAACATAAAATTGGAGATTAAGACTTGGTAATTACTTAAGGGTATATAAAAAGTTCATCACAATCTGTACCCTTCTCATAAATCGTGAATTATAACTGAAAATGATTATTAAAAAGCTTCAAAAAGTTCAACAAACAAGAGCCCAAATCATGAAATAAGCCACATATTTGAAATATAGCAAAATAAGCTTTCTGATCTTATTCCAAGAAGGAAAAATTCAGTTTATCCCTTAACCAAGAAGTATATTAAAGAAAACCAGCAAAGATCCTTGAAACTGTATAGTTGGCTTCAGTTTGCTCTAAAAATAGAACTTTGGAAATACTTCCCCAATGGCAGTTACTGAATTAACTGCACTGTTTGTGGGCAGACTGAGGCAGAACATGACCAGTGGCAGGGTGGTATATGGAACTGTATTAAGAGTGTGGTAGTATTGTAGACTAGATGACTGAAGTTTTTTCTAGGTCTTTCGCTTTAAAATAACCACTTCAATCTTGGCTAACTTAATTCTCCTCTTCAATGTTAAGAGATAGGGAGTTAACTCTTTTGACTAGAGAGTGATGCTAACACTAACACAGCAGTGAAGTTGATGTTTAAACCCTCCAGGTGAAGTGCACTGATGGACTTTTCTGTGAAGGAAAAAATGGGAGAAAAACACACAATTACAAATAAAAGAAGTGCAGAAATGTTTAGACTAAAAAGACACAGGCTGTGAAGCCCTAAAATCCAAGTTAATATTATCTTGAAGGATGTCAAAGAAACACCACAGACTTATTTTTGAAACTCCAATAATTCCTTTTAGGTTCAAAATAAACACACTTAGAAGAAAGTAAACGTACTGTGTATTAGCTTGCTAGGGCTGCCACAACAAATTACCACAAACTAGGTGGCTTAATCAGAAATATACTGTCTTACAGCTCTGGAGGCTGGAAGTTCAAGATGAAGATGTCAGCAGGGTTGGCTCCTATTGAGGGCTGTGAGGAATAAACTGCTCTGTGCTTCTACCTAGCATCTGTTAGTTTTCTGGCAATCACTGAAGTTCTCTGGCTTATAAAATTATCATCCTAACCTCTGCTTTCACCTACACAGAGCTTACTCTTTGTGTGCATGTCCACATTTCCCTTTTTGATGAGGATGTCAGTGATAATGGATCAGAGGCCCACTCTACTCCAGTAAGATTCCATCTTAACAAATTATATCAGCAATGACCTTATTTCCAAATAAGTCACATTCCAAATAAGGGGTAAGACTTCAACATATGAATTTGGGGGACATACAATTCAATTCATAACACTGCTATTTGAAAAAGCAGTTGATGAATTTAAGAAACCGTACCAGATTGTCCAGGCTCAAAGTATAAATGGGTTCAAGGATTAATTCATAAATGAGAGATCTTTATCTATAATACACTAGGGTTTTGAGTAGTTAACCCTACTTTCCTTTTCTACCCTTTAAAGTGATCAAGGAATGTATCGTCCTAGATTTAAAATCACAGGTGTGCCAATGCTAGACTTCCAAAGCGACTTTTCATCAGGATCCAGGGAGAGGGTGCAAGCAGGTAAAAGGAGCAGCTGGGGAGACAGGAAGGGAGTGTGAGATGGAGGGGCAACATTCTTGGAAAATGTGTTTTCTATCAGATACAGATCCTTAGATTACAATATCCCTAGGAACAGGAAGTTTTACTCATTATCTGGGTTTACCCAGCACCTAGCTTAGTTCCTGGATCATTAAAGGCTCTCCATCCATGTTTGTTGAAATGGATCAAACTGAACTTCCAAGGCTGATGTTGTGGAAGATGCCCAGTCCTGCTCACCGACCAGCTCACCTGGTTTCACTGTTGGAAATGGTATCGTGCTGGATGGACCATGGATTTGGGTCCGTGTGGTACAGGTACTGTTTTCAAAGGGACAAGGCTAGTAACTTCAGAGTGTTCACACTGGTGAAGGAAAGCAACAATAGTCCTGGGGGAGGAGAGTCCACTTGACTGTGGGAGTTCACACTTCCTCAAAGAGAGGAAAGAATATTGACATGAAGGCCACCTTCTAGCCTCCACATGAAGCGTAAATGCTCCAGAGTCAGAAAGCCCTCTCTGGGTTTCTATCTTAATTTCATTACTTACAAGTGTGTGATTTTGGGCAAGTTTCTTAATCTCTCCAGTGCCTCAAATCAGTATAATAACACTTCATAGCATTGTCAAAAAGATTTAAGTGAAATAATATATGGAAAATATAAGGTCATGACAAGAAGAAATGAATGGAAGATGTGTTCCAGGGAGGCAATTCTGTACATTATGCCTAGGGAACCTTATATCTTTGTTACAGGCTTTCTTCTTACTTACTGATTCAAATATTATTTATGGAGTCCCTGTTATTCAAAAAAGGCTGAAATTGGGGAAAAAAAGAAAAGCATTACATTTTCTGGAGTCCTTTCCTAAGAGTTCATGAAGACTCCCATTATTATCCTATGTTGTTTTTATTTGATGATAACCTATTGTAAAGTCTCCTCTAACACAAATTGATTTTTCTGAATAGTGATAGAAAACTTGCAGTCCTTTATCTCCTTCCTTGATGTAGTATCATTTTATTGCCAACAAGTTTTCAACTAAATGGCTCCACTGTGGACATCTACATATAATTTTTTCTTTCTTTCTTAATGATGAAGTATAATGCACCATTAGGTGAAACAGAATGAAAGGACTCTGCACAACTGCCAATGGTTAGCTCAAGAACGGAAATAGCTCTTCAGGCAGACAGACATATGGGCAGGAGGAGATAGTGATTAGCAAACGTTTAGGTCAGTCTCTCCAATAGAGACATTATTTTTGATTTTCAAAGTGGCATAAATTATGTAAGATCATTTAGTGAGGGAAAAAAGCTTGGTGAGCTTCACTGACAAAGAACTTGAGGTTAGGAACATGCTTTTATTATTTCTTGGCATTCAATTCAGCATTAGCAAAATATAATAATGTTTATTGGGAGTTTACTGTGTGCCAGACACCATGCTAAGCACTTACATCGCATTTAATTCTCACAATGAGTCTATGAGGTAGTTGCTATCCCTATCCTCAATTTACAGATTGAGGGAAATGAGGCTTGAGAGAGGTTGTGAAAGTTGCTGAAGGTCACCGAAAGAGTAAACACAGTGATAGGACTCAAACCCACATTTATGATTTTACATACCATTACCAGGACAGAGTGCTCAGGAATGGAGCTATATTTATATGTTTGTTTATTCATCCCAGGCATAGTTATTGAGAGCATACATTTTATAAAATACTGTGCTAGGAATGAAATAATCATTTTCTATTTTTTCTTTGTTGAGCCCCTAAATTATTGTGGCTTAAAAGTTGGCCCTACTCCTAGTTCTTCAACTTTTCCTATAATAAGTGTACAATGTTATTTTCTGCCTAGCTCAGAGGAACACATAACACAAAGGAGGCATACATGTCTAGCACAGGAGGACCATCAGGCTAGTGCAAGCTAGTGTATGTGGGGGTATGGGGAAAACTGCAAACAAGAACAGGGTGCTCCTGCCCCCCAAGAGTCCCAGCATCTAAGCAGAGCAATGAGAATGGGAAAAGGATATGGCAAGAACTGGGCATAGAATCCTAACTTTTTGTGCTCTTTTCTGCACACACAAAAATGAATGCATTAAGGGAAAAATGGGAAGGTGGCATCAATGCTGTTCATGCACTGTCATTATTCTCTCTTTTTCCCAAGGAGAGACAAGAGTCAGGATGCAATGCAACGGCCTCTTCTTATCGTTTTACTGGGAATGTGAGACTTCTCTGCATAAGGGTGGAAATGAGTACTGAAAATTATTTGCAAAGCATTTTGGAAGTGAGAAGGTTATTAATGCAAATATATGACATTGTTAGTGACTAATGGCTCAGTTGGATTTATAAAATAAGAGCTTTCAAATATTATGCTAAGTGGTCTTCAAACTTTGCATATCACGCATTTCTATAAATAAAAAATTAAGCATGCACTTGTAGTGTACAATATGTACTTGTTGATAAATTATATGTATATATACAATGATATTAACTATTAGACATATTTTTAAATACAAAAAAATAGAAATTAGGAAAGAAGTATGTAATAAGAAAGTTATGATATTTTCTTTCAGGTCATCTTGCACAACCTCCCTTTGAAGCCCACAGACTCAGCTTGGAGGTTCTTAAACTTTAATGTGCATCAGAATCACTTGGAGGGTTTAAACCACAGAATGCAGGGCTCTATCCCTAGAGTTTCCAGTTCAGTGGGTCAGGGGTGGGGCCTGATCATTTGATTTGTATTAAGTTCCCAGCTGATCCAGGAACCATACCTTGAAAACCACTGGGTTAGTCTGTTAAAACCATACCTCTGTAAACACATTAAAACAAAATTGTTTTTAAATGCTAGATATAGAGAAAGTACTGTAAGGTTAAAGTTTGATGTTATAAGTAGGCATTTCATGGTTTGAGTTATTTGCATGAAACAGCCAGTGTGACATATGTAGGGCCTTATTAAATGATGAACATGTTATGTAATATGGCTTAATTTAGACAGATTAGAATTCGGGTATCCCAAATAATGATTTCTGAAACATGACAGTTACTTCCAGTAAACCTTTATCCATTCAGTGCTTCTCTAAAATGAGTGTTTTTCCAGGATTTTGACCAACTAGTTTGAGGAGGGCCTTTCATTACATTTTTGGTGGACAAGTTCTTTTTTTTTAATCCCACATGTACGTTTGATTTTGTAAATACCAAATAAATGCACATATGTCTCAATGGAACAACACAGTATTAAAATAAAATGTAACTATTGGAAGGATGCTCAGCACCTGGCAAATGTACTTCATTAGTAAAGCTTGTTTTGCCTTTTTTCATTTCTTCCACTAGCACTTCCTCTTTCCCTTTTCTTCCTAATTTTCCTCCTCCTTCCTCTCATCCCTTCCATTATTCCTGGGTCCTATTCTGCTTTTATTTTCTGTCTGTAACAATTGGCTAAGGTGTTAGTCTGAAATAATACAATATGCCAGCAGAGATATTTACATTTAAGAAAATGCTGAAGATGAGAAGCCACCTAGCACCCCAACATCCAAAGGAAATAAGTAATAATGTTGACATGCCAGTGGTAAGGTTGATATTTAAAGCAGGCAACCTGATAGGGTTCCCCCAAATATAATATACAGCCATAGAGCTAATTCCATGAACCAAAAGAGTAGTGTCAGTAAACATCCAACCACTATTGGGGGAACCAGTCCCCAATATTTCAACATAGGTTCTTTTCTATTTTCCCTAAGTGTTGGCCGGTCTGAGAAATAAAGGGAAAGAGTACAAAAGAGAGAAATTTTAAAGCTGGGTGTCTGGGGGAGACATCACATGTTGGCAGGTTCCGTGATGCCCCCTGAGTTGTAAAACTAGCAAGTTTTTATTAGCAATTTTCAAAGGGGAGGGAGTGTACGAATAGGGTATGGGTCACAGAGATCATATGTTTCAAGGGCAACAAAAGATCACAAGGCAGAAGGTCAGGGCAAGATCACAAGGTCAGGGCAAAACTATAATTACTAATGAAGTTCCATGTCCCGCTGTGCATGCATTGTCATTGATAAACATCTTAACAGGGTTCAAGAGCAGAGAACCGGTCTGACTAGAATTCTCCAGGCTGGAATTTCCTAATCCTAGCAAGCCTGGGGGCGCTGCAGGAGGCCAGGGCGTGTTTCATCCCTTATCTGCAACTGCATAAGGCAGACACCCCCAGAGTGGCCATTTTAGAGGCCCCCCCAGGAATGCATTCTTTTCCCAGGGCTGTTAATTATTAATGTTCCTTACTGGGGAAAGAATTCGGCGATATTTCTCTTACCCATTTTCGGTAATAAGGGAAATATGGCTGTGTCCTGCCTGGCTCCCAGGCAGTCAACCTAATGGTTATCTCCCTTGTTCCCTGAACATTGCTGTTATCCTGTTCTTTTTTCAAGGTGCCCAGATTTCATATTGTTCAAACACACAGGCTTTACGAAAAATTTGTGCAGTTAATGCAATAATCACAGGGTTCTGAGGTGACATACATCCTCAGCTTATGAAGATGACGGGATTAAGAGATTAAAGTAAAGACAGGCATAGGAAATTATAAGGGTATTGATCGGGGAAATGATAAATGTCCATGAAATCTTCATAATTTATGTTCAGAGATTGCAGTAAGGACAGGTGTAAGAAATTATAAAAGTATTAATTTGGAGAACTAACAACTGTCCATGAAATCTTCACAATTTATGTTCTTCTGTCATAGCTTCAGCAGGTCCCTCTGTTCAGGGTCCCTGACTTCCCGCAACAAACCACATTCCAAGACAACACATGGAGAGAAAAATGTTTTCAGATGCCATTCAGGATACACACTAGAAAAATCTTAGTAAGTAGATCCAAACACACACCTTAGCTCAAAGTTAAGCAGATGGAAGACCATGGGAGGCTCCAGGCCCACAGTGATATGGCATCCCACATGACAGGCACCCCTGAGAAGCCAAGCATTGCTTGGCAGATTATTCCAGGAGGCCTCCTGGAGGGTGTGCATTCAGATTGCAAATCCTATTTGCTTTGCACTCCAGGTTTTACTGTGCAAGGTTTTATCCTAATTTTAAAAGTGTCTTGTTTAAAAAGTTTTGCTTCATTTTGGCCTTCTTTCATTTCTTGTCCTTGAACTCATGTCACAGCAGCCTTAATATCAACTGACATCTTATTACAAATCAAAGAAAAGGCAGCAACACCCACTTTACAAATTAGCATATGAGTTAACAAAAAGTCCCAAATGGTGAGATTACCAGAAAGGGGCAATGTTCTAGGCAAGGGCAAGGGCAAAGTCAAAATTGATAAACTCAGAGGCTTTCTGCCTCCTGTCCTAAATACATCACTTATAGTGGTGTTCATTTAAAAGCAACTGGGAAAGGCAGGGGATACACAAAGTCACGTTCCTGCTCACACTACTAAAATTCCAGAGATCCATAACAGATATCCAATGTGCCCACAGCTGATGAAAAGTGCTTGAAGGATGTCAGGCTGCAGCCTCCGCTGGGACCTGAAGTCTCAGCAAAAAAGTAGAAAGACAGCTCCTGTCTGTCTTGGTTATCCTGGCTGTGCTGTCTGAACCTGCTGCAAAGAGCACTTGTATCAGGATGGAAAACATCATTCATTAGAGAGTAGGAGGGAAATTAGGAAAGTTGGTCCAGGCAGAAAATGAAAGAGTAATACCAGGAAAACTGGCTGACAATATGACAGAAGGAAAGGACCCATCAGGACAAATCTGCTTGGGTATGTTGGGGAGCATAACTACATTTCTCCAGTGGAAGTTTACACATGCTGGCTGCTAGAGCTGTAGTGAAACATCTTACAGAATATAGCCCATTCTTTCCCAAGAATTTAGGTGAGCAGGAAGTATTTTCTTTTTAGTTTTTATATTACAGTTTCTGTTTTGTTTGTTGTTTTAAGCAGTGCAGTTCCACTTTTTAAGAATGTCATTTATTTTCCAAGTTGACTGCTTAGAAATACAAGTACCAGTGTGGACTTAAGTTACATTTCCAAAATGTGAATAAGTGAAGTCTCCAAGTGATGTGCACTAATTCATTTCCCTCTACTAAGAATTATGAAAAGCCGTCTCCTTTACAATTTAAACATGTTTTCTAATTAAAGATACAAATCTCGAAATGCCTTTCTTCTCTCAGCACTCTATTATTTCTTTTACACACACAGAGGCACACACACACAGAGATTTTTTTTTTTAGGTCAAGCACACAGTGTTCTACCAGAAAGGAATAATGTCAAATAAAAATAATAGCAAGGATAAAGAAAAATAATCACCCAGTCTACATGGAGCCAGGAGAAAGACTTAAAAAACAAAGACTAAGAAGTGGTAGGGCAATTTTCCCAAACCCCAAGCAAAACTATATATTTTTTTGCTCTTTCAAGATGAGATAACAGTATTATGGTGACATTAAAGTCATTTTTAGATAAAAAGTAAATTTCCCCAAATATCACTATCTTTATGTATCTGAGTTAACAATTGTAACAAATTTTCCAAACTAACCATCTGGACATTTTCTTTTACTCCGTTAAAATCACTGAAAGCCAATTTTGTGCGTGTGTGTGTGTGTGTGTGTGTGTGTGTGTGGCTGGGGGAGATTGTTTTTTTACTTATCACTATATCATCAACATTTTTCCACTTTAAATCATTTCCACTTTAAATCATTTCAACTACTGTGGAAAAACATAAATAGGAAACTCACAGAAAAGGAAATATGAAAGGTTAATAATGACATAAAAATACTCAGCCCCATTAGTAATCAGGAAAGTGCAAATTTAATTCAGTGAGATATATCACTTGATACCCATTAGATTAGAAAAATAAAAACACAAAAATAGCAAGTGTTTAAGAGGAGGTAAAGCAATGTACCGATTGATGGGAGAGTAAATTGATACAACCATTGAGGAACAATTTAAAGTATCAAGTAGAATGGAAGCTGTGCATATCAACAACCCATCAACTCTACCCCTACACCTATTCTCTAGAGCAGCACAAATCAACAGAATTTCCTGGGATGATGGAAATATTTTCCTGTGCTGAGCAATATGGTAGCCACTAGCTTCATGTGGCTAAGGAACACTTAAAATGGGCTGGTGGACTAAGAAGCTGAATTTCAAATTTAAATTATGTAAATTTAAACTTCAGTGTTTCTAGCATTGTGTAGCATATGTGTACCAATTTTACCACAGAATTACCAGAACTGAATGTTTTTAAATTTTGACATTTTGTTAATTTACAATGTGTGAAATTCAATTTCTTGTTTTACCATGTGCTTTTTCAACTATTAACACAGTTGAATATTTTTCCTTGTGTTTGTTTATTTCAATTGTCTGTTCATACCCTTTGTCCATTTTCAGCTCAAGTCCTTGCTATAAATCCCAGGTAAACATTTTCTTTTTCTCTGGCAATAGTTCCTACTAATTTTATATACTCCTTAATTTCTTTCTAATTTATATCCCCTAGAATTTCAGGGCAGTTTTCCCCATTGTATTTTTCAGTAAGCATTAAAACATTTTTGCATTTTTGCTTAAAGTTTCTTGGTCGAAGGTTAAAACAACTTTAGTTAAGATCAACAGGTTCAACTATGTAAAAAATAAACTACTATTGAAACAAAACAAATACACATTGAGTAAAACAGAAAAATATGTTTGTCTAAAATGTGATGAGCTCCTTTAGTTCATAAGAAAACAGCCACTTGTGAAGTGTGGCAAGGTGTTCATTGCCTGTAATCTGCTAAACATTTTATTCTGTTGTCATCAGGCTTCTATTTTTGTTGTGGAGAGACTCACTTCAAGCTTAATTGTATTGTAGTCCCTCTGTAGGAAATGTCTTTTCTCTCCTGTTGCTTTTAAAAACTTCCTTTGTCCTTAGTATTTTGTGATACCATTCCATTGTCTATTTTCCCTTTCTGAAACTCTTATTAGAAATATGTTGGATCTTCTCATTCTGGTCTTCATGTCTTCTTAATCCCTTTTTATATTTTCTATATCTTTACATTTCTCTGTTGCATTTTCTTCAGATCCGTCTTCCAGTTTATCTTTTTTAGCTGTATATAATATACTCATTAGGTTTTAATTTTAATAATCATATATTTTTTATATTATACATATTCATTTTTAGAATTTGAGTTATTTTCCAAGTATGCTTGGTCTTTTTACATACTCTTTTGTCTCATATTTTCAATTCTTCTCTTGTGTCTTTAATAATTTGACATATTTATTCTAAGTCATTAACAGGTAATGGTATTAACTAAAGCACTTGAAGGACTAAATCCTGCTGTTGACTTTGCACGTTCACTTTCACCTTTGCTAGATTCTTTCCTTGTGTGTTTTACAATTTAACTTGTGATCTCGTATTCAGCAGACTTTATCTGTAGATCCCTGAGATGTATTGCTTTTGGACTATAACAACAGTATAGTCATGATTCTTAGGATGCCAAGTCAAGCAAACATCGTAGTTATCTTCTTGGGCTGGTGGTACATTTTCCCTAACTCTTCACTAAGCATGTAGCCCTTTGAAAATCCTGGCTTGAATCAGAATTGTAACAGGAAACAAATGGACAATTTGAAGAGCACCTCTTTACACAGGGAGTAGTTACAAAGGTGTGGGTGGCAAACAGAAACCCCAAGGAATTTCAGGTTGGCTGTATGGTGCTGTCACCACTAAGGATGAGAGGAGGAAGAGGTTCCTGGCACCTGAAAAGAGAAAGAGTTGTATAGTGCAGGCCTCCTTGTGTAGAACAGTGACCTGCAGTTATGGGAGACAGATAGTTCAAAATAACCTTATAGAGAGGGAAACGGGAGACTAAATACCCTGGCTTAACTCTTTTCCTTCCTTCCAATGTCCTGCCAGAGTTCCCGATTGATGAAGCCAAACTGAAATGCAGAGGATAAGGGAGTGGGGTGATATAGGGTGGAGAAAGGCAAAGAGCAGATTTGGAGGGTCAAAGAGCAGACATCCAGCAAATGACTTTATGTGTATATCTCAGTTCTAATTCCTGCTGCCGTATGATCTTCTAACTACAAGCCCCTTTTTAATGGAGTCAACGAACTCCCTCAGGGAAGCTGTAGTATCAGACCATGCTGCCTTTCAACTCACTTTTTATTTCCTATTCATTTTTGACCCTGAAGATTTCTCTTACTTTCCTGTGAGCTTAGTAATACATTTAAAAGGGTGTTTGTATACATTATACAACTTAACTATCTTGTTTGTTTTAGGGTTATCTAACCAGTGTCTTGCCAGAAATAGATACATTATCTCACTCAATCTTACACAGACCTTATGATGTATAGATATTATTAATATTTTAAAGATGAGGAAACTGAGACTTGGTTAATTCTCAGGGGTCATAGAACTATGAAGCTAGGAGTGGTACTCTAACCCCAAAGCCCAGGCTCTTTCTACTACACTAAACATTGGGTGCAAGCATGCTATCAGAATGTTGGTGACATTTTGAAAAAAAAAAAATGTCATTTTGAAAGAAAAGAAAGAAAGAAGGTAGAAAAAAATTAAGGAAGAAAGGAAGGGGCTGGGCGTGGTGTCTCACACCTGTAATCCTAGCACTTTGGGAGGCCGAGGCAGGTGGATCACCTGAGGTGAGGCGTTCAAGACCAGCCTGGCCAATCTGGTGAAACCCCATCTTTACAAAAAAACAAAAATTAGCTGGGTATAGTGGCACACACCTGTAATCCCAGCTACTTGGGAGGCTGAGGCAGGAGAATTGTTTGAACCTGGGAGACAGAGGTTGCAGTGAGCCAAGATCATGCCACTGCACTCCAGCCTGGGTGACAGAGCAAGACCCCGTTTCAAAAAAAAAAAAAGGGAAAAAGTCCTACAGATTCAGGTTATACTAAGTCATCTGAAAGATTAACTATAAAGCTCCAAAAATAAAAGACAAACAGGCTAAAAAACAAGAATACTAGAGATTCATTAATAAGGACTGACATTTAAGTATTATAGGTTGTAGGTGCAAATCTGACATTGATTCTCCCATGGAAGCCATTATTAAGGGAGGAAGAAAAGGAGTAAGTCCTGATAATTTATTTTCTTTTGGACAGCACAAGACTGTGAAACAAAAACATCCTGATTTCCAATTATCTGGGCTTTTGCAACTGTCCCATGTTACTTCAAAACAGAATCAACTACTTGGGAGGCTGAGGCAGGAGGGTCACTTGAGCCCAGGAGTTTGAGACCAGCCTGGGCAACATACCAAGACCCTGTCTCAAACAAAACAAAACAGAATCGAAAGCCTCTAAATTGACAAAATAGTCAATAGACACCATGGAAAGAAAATAGCAACATTTACAAGTCCAGAAAGCCACAATCTAAATTCAGACCCAGGTGATAAAAGCTGATGATGCAGAGTGGAAATTCTCGTTCCAGATTATGTCAAATCAGGACAAACACTTATTTCATGTATACAGGCAATTCAAAATGAAGATATGTTAGGTATGTCGAGTCAGTTCTAATTCTCCTTTGTTGAGAAATTAGTACAAAGATGAAAGAAAACAAGAAAAAGAAAAGAGTATTCCCTCAAATTCAATAAGATACATTCTACTTCATAAGTTAAATAATTAAGAAAATGTCAGAAGTAGTTAAGATAGTCTAAAAACTGACTAAGTTTTGGAAAGCTATTTAGAAAATATTACTGACTTTGGAAAAAATAATCAGAATTGGGAGAAGAAAAAAGAGTAACCATTTCTGAAAATAAGAACAAAATTTTTTTCTAATAGATACAGTTTAAAATACCATTTTAGGAGGTGTTATTTAGGGGATAAATTTTTCTAGACTGTTTACATTAGACCACATTATCACCATTTGTGATCATCAAAAGACATATTTTATTGAGTATTGAATACACTTTAAAATATACCTTGAAAATAAGGAAAATTAGTTATGCAGATAAAAAGTGAAGAGATGCTTTATTTTTTCAAGAATTTTGATAAAGGCACATATCCAGCTTCTAATACAAGTTCTAATCCAGTTTATAAGGTATCAAACATGCAGTTGTCAAGCTAACCTGGTTCTGTTTTTAGTATACTGATGAACTTACTGTAAGGATGTCAGCTGAACAAATATATTTTTAGAGGAAACTATATATGAACCAGATGATATGTAATTGGAACAATTGAAAAATGATCTTAAAATTTAAAAAGTAAAAGATTTTAGATTAGCTATAAAGAATAGAATACTAATATATATGGACAAAGTAATTATTAATAACTGCTTAACATATAATAAAAGGAAAGAAAGAAATTTCAACAAAATGCAGAAAAACATACTGTATTTTCTGGACCTAAAAACGACCAGAAGCTCTTTAGAATAATCCCTTTGGTCTTAATGGTCAAGTGCTGATTTGAAATATTTTTTCTAAATACTTGATGTCTAAAGATGAATTGAAGCACACTCTATAGTCTTAATATAGGGTGACTCCCACTTAAGACACACACTTTGGGAGGCTAAGGCAGGCTGATGGCTTGAGGTTAGGAGTTTGAGACCAGCCTGGCCAACATGGTGAAACGCTGTCTCTACTAAAAATACAAAAATTAACCAGGTGTCATGGCACACACCTGTAATCCCAGCTACTCGGGAGGCTGAGGCAGGAGAATTGCTTGAATTTGGGAGGCAGAGGTTGCAGTGAGCCAAGATTGTGCCACTGCACTCCAGGCCGGGAGATAGAGCGAGACTCTGTCTCAAAAAAAAAAAAAAAAAATCCTTAAGACACAGGATGCTTCTATAGACAGTAATCTTTGTCTGTTTTAATACTGTGTTGGCAGAAGGGAGAACATTCTTGAATATGGGTGAAAAATAAGCAGAAAACCCAATACAGAGAGTAGGTAGAAATGACCTGTGTTTCAAGGAAATGAAATCTTAGTTGAGCCAGCATTCAATATGGGTAATTGCTGCTATGATTGTATTCTGGTTTAAAAGCTTTAGACAATAATATTTATATAATTCTGAACACTTCATTTTTAATATATTTTAAAACGCATTTGTTTTACAAAGTGAGAAATATTCTACATTATGGCCTGAATGTATCTCCCCTCACCAAATTCATATGTTAAAGCTGTAACCATCAATGTGATGATGGTATTTGGAGATGGGGTATTTAGATGAGGGCTAGATGAGGTCATAAGGGTGGGGCCCTAGTCTCAGGGGTTAGTGCCTTTAGAAAAAGAGACACCAGAAAGCTTGTTCTCTCTTTCGCTCTGCCAAGTGAGAATACAGTGAGAAGGTGGCCATCTGCAAGCCAGGAAAAGAGCCCTGGCTCTCAACTATGCTGGCATCCTGATCTTGAATGCTCAGCTTTCATAACTGTGAGAAAATCAGTGTCTGTTGTTTAAGCCACCTGGTCTGTGGTATTTTGTTATGACAGTCAGAGCAGACTGCTATAACAAATGCCTAAACATGTGGAAGTGGCTTTGGAACTGGGTAATGGGTAGAGGCTGGAAGAGTTTCAATGTACATGCCAGAAATATGGAGGTTAAGGGTGATTCTGGTAAGGTATCAGACAGAAATGAGGAACATATTTTCGAAACTGCAGGAAAGATGATCCTTGTTATAAAGTAACAAAAAACTTGGCTGAACTGTTTTCTCATGTTTTGTGGAAGGTAGAACTACCAAGCGATGACATTGGGTATTTAGCTGAGAAGATTTCCTAAGTGTTGAGGGAGTGACTTGGCTCCTCTGAGTGCTTACAGTAAAATGTAAAAGAAGAGAGATGAATTGAAGAAGGAATTGTTTAGCAAAAGAAAACCAGAACTTGAGGATTTGGAAAATTCTCAGCCTACCCATATTATAAAAAATAATGAGAAAGCTTGTTCTGAAGAGAACACCAAGGGTGTGGCTGGACCATCACTTGATAAAGTAAAGATCTTATGGGATTATATGAGCAGAAGAACTGCCAGTTAGAACAGAAGGGGATGGAGACAGGACAAAATGAAGGAAAGCTGTCAGACTTTTCAGACTTGACAGGAAGGAATGATAAAGCTATTCAGCCATGTGTGATATTCTTCAAGAGGAAGAAAAAATGACCCTGAAGGTGATTCAGAAATTTCAAGGCCACTGCCTCAGTATCAACAGGCCAGATGGCCTGTGCCTGAAGCCTTGAGGGCAGAACTGCTTGGCAGAGCCATGGTGGCAAGACCCCTACCTAGAGCCATGAGGCTGACTCTGCCACCCAGTTGACCTGGAGGACAGAGCATTGAACCAGAAAGGATTATTCCCAAGCCTTAACATCTAATGGAATTTGTTTTGCTAAACTTTGAACTTGATTGGGACCTTTTTTTTTTTTTTCCTATCTTTCTCTCCCTTTTGCAACGTGAATGTCTAGCCTGTGTCTGCTCCATCATTGTATTTTGGAAGTACATAACTTGTCTGTTTTCACAGATGTATAGCTGGTGAGGAATTCTGCCTCAGGATGAATTATACCTCAACTCTCATTCATATCCGATTTAGATGTTATTTAGATGAGACCTTGGACTTTAAAATTTAGAGGTGATGCTGGAATGAGTTAAGACTTTCAGAGCTATTGGGATGGAATGTATTTTGCGTGAGAGAAGAAGCATACAAATTTTAGAAGGCCAAAAATGGAATGAGTGTGACTGAAAGCTGTGTCCCCTGACAAATTTATGTGTTGAAGTCCTAACCCACAATGTGATGGTATTTAGTGCTGAGGTATTTGGGAAGTAATTAGGGTACTTAGTAAAAAAAATAAAAATAAAAAAATAAAAAAAAGTAAAGGGCTTTCAACTTTGCCTTTTTTTTTAGAAAAACAAGAACAAGGCTGGGAGTGGTGGCTCACGCTTATAATCCCAGCACCTTGGGAGGCTGAGGTGGGCAGATCACTTGAGGTCAGAAGTTTGAGACCAGCCTGGCCAACATGATGAAACCCCGTCTCTACTAAAAATACAAAAATTAGCCAGATGTAGTGGTGGGCGCCTGTAATCCCAGCTGCTCAGGAGGCTGAGGCAGAATTGCTTGAACCCGGGAGGCGGAGCTTGCAGTGAGCCGAGATCATGCCACTGCACTCCAGCCTGGGCGACAGAGCGAGACTCCATCTCAAAAAGCAAAAAAATAAAAAAGAGAACAGGTCGGTTGTCCAGTAAAATATTTCAAACCTTGAATTTATGTTTCTATGTGGTGTAATTTAACTTGTGTACAGAAATTTTAAATTATTATATAGGCAAATGTGTCAAACATTTTCGTTAAGTTCACTGGTTTCAGTGTCACTTTTATAAAGGCCTTTCTGACTCAGTTGTATAAATATGTGTCTCTATTCTAGTATTGTTATTACTTCAGAATTTATACTTAAATCTGTAACCTATCTTATTTTGGTGAAATGTTTAAACAGATTTCTAAATATATTTACCATGATACTTGTGAGAATTGAATAAATTATTTGATGATATTGACAATATTGTATATAATATTAACACAAATATTTATTTACTGCAACAATAAGTTATATTGTTAGATAATAATAAGTTATATTGCTGTGGTAAATAATTATGGATAATGTTATCTGAATTGTCATATATTTATTTCCTTTGTCAGGTTTTAGATATTGCATCAAACAGAAACTACATCAAAGAGGAAAAAACTGTGAGTCAAAATATAGAAGAATCAGTATTTAGTTTTATGTCAATAGTTGATTTTATTATTTTTCCCCAAAAGACCTATTAGCATTCTTCAAAATAAGTCTATACTTCAGATTATAGTGAATAACTTCAAATATAGCATTCGAATAGAAATGAGAAGAGGAAAGAGAACCATTACCTCTAAACTTACTACTTATATAAAATGTAAATTGGAGTAGACGCATCAATGAGAAACTTCCATCATCATAGAAGCTATTTGCTTCTTTCTAATATATTAGATGATACTATTTCCTACCTATTCAAATTACGGGTGAGACTATTTCTGACAGAATTTTTCTGATCATTATGTTATAGTTAGATAACTTTAATGGATAATTAAATCACTTATTTCTCATAAAACATCCTAAATTATGTTTGCGTGTTTTTAATATTAGGTTTGTTTTACTGGAAAGGTGGTAGCCAATGATGGGAAATACTTAAGATAGGAAACTTTGAAATTGTTGTAGGTACCAACTGAGAAGCTGTGATTTATAATGTCAGAAAACCTGAATTTCAAAATGTCTGCTCACCAGAAGGCTAAAATTAAAAAGACAGACAACAACAAGCTTTGGTGGGAAGAATTTCCATACACTGCTTTAGGGAGTGCAATCGATTCTACCCCTTTAAAAACTGTTCAGTTTTATTTATTCGAGTTAAATATGTATCAACCCTATGATCTGGAATTTTGTTTCTAGATATTTACCTAAGAGAACTGAAAATCTTTGTCCATCAAAAGATATATACAAGAATATTCATAGCAGCTTATTTCACAACAGCTCCAAACTGGAAACAACTCGAATGTCATTCAATAGAAAAATGGATAAATTGTAACACATATATACAATGAAATATAGTAATAAAGAAAAAAACTACTGCTACTTGCAACACATGGATGAATCTCACAGATATGCTGAAAGATTTCTTTTACGTGAAGTTTAAGAACTGGCAAAACTATGGTGATGGAAATCAGAATTCTGATTGGGGTTGAGGTTGATGAGAAGGGGCATGAGGGAACCTTCTGGGGTGCTGGAAATGCCCCACATTTTGGTCTGAATGGTGGTTACACAGGTGTATACATATGTAGGAAATAAATGAACTATATACATAGATTAGTTCATTGACTTGCTTTACTGTACATATATCCTGCTAATTTCATAAGAGACAATAAATTCTACTGCTGATGATTTTAACTGCATGAAAGTTGGAATAAATATATTCAAGTTTCTCCCGAGTTAAAAAAAAAATTCTTAATCTGTGTCCCTTCTCAGTATCTGCCTATCTTTCCTTCCCTTTACAGACAAAGTTCTTTCAAAGATGTCGGAGTTCACCTTCTTTGATTCTCACCTCCCCATCTTGTTTCAACCACTGTCCTCTTCCCTTCCCTGAAATAGTCATTTTCAGGGTCCCTAATATCCTTGCTATTAAAGGTAAGGGACTATTTTCAGCTATTTTATCACCTGTTGGAAGCATTTCACACTGTTGACCTCTCTTGCTCCTCCTGGAAAGTCTCTATTCCTTGCTTCTGTGACACTGTCTTTCGTGGTTTTACTCCTACCTCTCAGGGTGCTGCTTCTCGGTCTCCAGGGTTTTATCTCTGTTCATTAATCTTGGTGGTCTTCAGGGTTCTGTCCTTGCACTCTTCATCTCACATTACACAGTCTCCCTGACCACCTCATCCATTCCCAGCTAATTTTTGTATTTTTAGTAGAGATGAGGTTTCACGTTATTGGTCAGACTTTTGTTTTATTTTGTTTTGTTTTTGAGACAGAGTCTTGTTCTGTCGCCCAGGCTGGAGTGCAGTGGCGCGATCTTGGCTCACCGCAACCTCGCCCTCCAGGGTTCAAGCAATTCTCCTGTCTCAGCCTCCTGAGTAGCTGGGACTACAGGTGCACACCACCACGCCTAGCTAATTTTTGTATTTTTAGTAGAGATGGGGTTTCACCATATTAGTCAGGCTGGTCTCAAACCCCGTTACTTTCATTAATACTTGTAACATTTATTTCCGGCCCAGAGCACTTTACCAAGGTCCAGATCCATTTATCTAGTAGCTATTAGGCATTTCTACTTTGATTTCTCACAAGTTCCCCAAATTCCATATTATTATCTCACCCCCAAACCTCCTTTCATATGCCCTAGCTCAATGAATCGCATTCCCATTTACTCAGGTGACCAAGCTGGAATTTTATGAGTTATCCTGTTATCCTTAATTTATTCCCTTCTTCTCTTAGATGCAGTTAACCACTTTGAACCTACCATTTGAATTATACTTAATTTCCTCAGCTTCTTTCTACTCTCACTAATGAAGTTCAAGTTCAGAACACTGCCCACATAAATTATGCAGGCATCCTCCTAAGTTTTGCCCCCTTTCAACTTATTCTCTACAGTATAGCTAGAGTAAACTTTCTAAGATGCAAATTTAATTATATTATTGCTTTGCTTAAAACTCTTCAATGGTTCTCTATTGCCCTCAGGATAAAAGCCAACTCTTTTTTCTCTTTCTTTTTTTATTATACTTTAAGTTTTAGGGTACATGTGCACAACGTGCAGGTTTGTTACAGATATATACACGTGCCATGTTGGTGTGCTGCACCCATTAACTCATCATTTAACATTAGGTATGTCTCCTAATGCTATCCTTCCCTCATCCCCCCACCCCACAACAGGCCCCAGTGTGTGATGTTCCCCTTCCTGTGTCCATGTGTTCTCATTGTTCAATTCCCACCTATGAGTTTGTTTTTTATTTTTTTTAAAGACATTGTCTCGCTCTGTCACCCAGGCTGGAGTGCAGCAGCACGATCTCAGCTCACTGCAACCTTCCTGGGTTCAAGCTATTCTCCTGCCTCAGCCTCCTGAGTAGCTGGGACTACAGGTGCCCACCACCACACCCAGCTAACTTTTGTATTTTTAGTAGAGACTGGGTTTTCGCCATGTTGGCCAGTACGGTCTCAATCTCCTGACCTCGTGATTCACCTGCCTTGTTCTCCCAAAGTGCTGGGATTACAGGCATGAGCCACCACGCTCGGCCAAAAGCCAACTCTTTAATGTGTCTTACAACGTGGTTCCTGCTTACCTCTTCAGCCTAGTCATTTTCTTCTGCTCATTTATTACTACAGCCTTAGATTCAAACTACTTAAAGTTCTAGAATATACCATGTATACGATGATTTATTGCATCCCAGAGCCTTTGTATATGTTCTTCTTCTAGTCATCACACTTTTTTCAACTCCTTTTCCCTTACCAACTTGTATATGGTCTTTTTTTCTTCTTCTTCTTAAGAGACAGGGTCTCGTTTGGTTGCCCCGGCTGGAGTGCAGTTACATGATCAAAACTTACTGCAACCTTGAATTCCTGGGCTCAGGTGACCCTCCTGCCTCAGCTTCCCAGGTAGCTAGGACTATAGGCATGCACCACTACCCTTGGCTAATTTTTTTTTGTTTTTTCAGAGACAGGGTCTCACTATGTTGCCCAGGCTGGTCTCAAACTCCTGGTCTCAAGCAATCCTCCTGCCTCAGCCTCCCAACGTGCTGGTATTACAGACAGGAGCCACAATGCCTGGCCTCCTATACATCTTCAAGTCTCATCTTAGATATCTATATCACTTTCTTTGGGAAATCCTCCCTAAAATCTCTAACCAGCATTAAGTACTATCCCTGTGAGATCCCAGTACATCTTCTAGGATGATACGCATCACATTGTATTTTCACCACCTGTTTGCTTCTTTTGCTCCCACGGCAGTGTAAGCTTTATGAAGGCAAGAACTGTGTCTTGCTCACTTTTGTGCCCCGGTGCTTAATACAGTGCCTGACACATTGGCTCAGTATTTGTTGAATAAATGAAGAGTAAGTTAACCATTTCTAAAGTACTATATATCAAATATCATTAGTTCACTTACACATGTAACTCTGCTATTAACAGAGATCGGTAAATCCAAAGGTGTCTAAAGCATCATCTTTTTGGTATTTCTGGAAAGGGAACCATTCAAAAGTTTTTAAAAAATGCTGAAAGTCTACCTGTTGTATAGAGATGCCAGGGATTTTATTTTGGCCACAGAAACTAAACCTCAGGCTCTAAAGTTAGTGATTGAAGTCTACAGTTTAATGGCCTCTGCCCTTCCCTTTTCTTTTCATTATTTACAGGGAAGATAGAGTGGACACCCTTGCTCCTGCCCTACTCAACCTTCACTTTTGTTGGGGCACAGCAGCCCCTGGGAACATGACTCTCCCTGCTCCACTTATGCAGCTCCTGCAACCTGTCATTTTCTTGCATGACCCTGACACCCTATCCACAGGTGATTGGTTATACCTGGACACTGGACTTAAGCTGTGTTAATCGTAATATCTGTCCCCTTCCCCTAATGGATTAGTCCAGAGATGGGCACCAATCTGTTTCTTTTCTGGGATTTTTTTTTAAACTTTTTTCTCCAGGTACAGGGAGCTGTCTTGAGTGAGAAATAATGAACTGTCACAGAAATGAGAAACAGAATCTTCATGGTGTTTAAGTTCTGGATTCAGTTAGTTGTGAACGTTATCCATATGCCGGTCCTTCCCACATTTAGTTTCAACACTTTCATGGAGTTTTTGCACCAATTAATTCTCTTTTTGGCTTAAGCCGGTTCAGCATTAGTTTCTGTCACTTGCAACCAAAAGAATCTTGTCTACTTTAGAGTGAAATGTTCTACTTTTGATTCTGTCTTTGCTGACATTGACAGAAGTAAGCTCCCAACATTCAACAGTCTGGCTCAATACACAAAATATAGATAACATGGTCATATTTTACCAGTAGAGGTCTTTTCTAACATAAGTCTCCTATGAGTGTCCTCAGAGTGATTACTCCACCATTTTTCTTTTGTAGATAGATTCCTGCATATATCATATATACTCTAAGCACTTACTTTTAAATATGAACTATCAACGTTGTGCCATTTTCAAGATGGAGATATGCCTCCTTGTATGGTTCAAAAAGATCATAAATATGACATTAATGAGTCTACTTCCACAAAAAAGAAAATATCTGGAACAGGGTAAAGGAGTTCTCCCCAAACATTGACTTCACAGAGTCATATGGGGCCGAAAGGAGACAGTGCATATAAAAGAGACAAGAATCATGTACTTAATAACTTTGTATTTACTTATTTGCCCATTCTTGTGATGAAAATGCTGTGCTATAAACTGCTGATGAATTCTAGACGTGGAGCTCAGATTATTCAATTCATTGTGCTGGATGAGATGTAAAATGTTTCCTTTTACTGGTAAATCAAGCCATGTCCACATGGAAAACAAAGGGTTAACAGCAGCCCTGAGACTCCTTCCTCCCTACTTGGGGAAAATGGTTGACCTCAACCAGGGCTACTTGTAAACATGCTATGGCTTTTAAACTAGTGGAAAGATACCAGAGAGTCCCTATCTAAAACAGTGTTTCTGGGCAGCATAAACTTGATCTGTCTAGACTACGTTATTATAAATAAAGTGGTAGTTTATGGATTTATGGGTCATGGCTGGCTAGAGATTGGGAGGTAGTCCTGTAAGCATTTTTAATCTAACTGAAGGAATATAAAACTGGGAACCCCCAAACCAAAATGGCATTTTTTAAAAAACAGCATGTTCACATATTGTTCAGAACTCAGCTGTTACTCTGAACCAAAGCATGTCCTAATGCAGGAGAAGGGGAAGTTCTGGGGAGCTGCATCTGGTAGACTCAGGCACCTTCAGTAACTCATCCATGTTGGTTGTTGCCAGTACCTTTGTATCATTAGTAAAGTCTGGTGTTGGGTAAGACGTATGATGCTGACAAGTCTACTCTAAACTTTCAACTCTTTCGTTGACACGAAGTATATCTAAGGAATAAGAAGATGGCAAATGCAGCATGTCAGAACAGACAGAGAGAGGATAGATTATTTTAAAAAATAGTGCTGTGAAAATTGGTTAATATCTAGAAATACATGGATTCCTACCTCAGACTATATACTACAACAAAAAATAAGATGGAAAAATCGTAAAAAAAACTAGAATAGAAAATATATGAAATGATTTCTGATTTTTACTTAGGGAAGCTCTTTCTAAGCAAATTAATTAATTTAAAAAAATCAAAAGAAGAACCAGCAGAGACAGGATTGGTAGACAAAGAACAAACTGGGGGAATGTATTTGCAATGTATTTGACAGAGGTGGATTTAGTACACTGAGTAAAAAAAAAACACTGAAAAAAAATAATGCTACTGTAGGAAAATGGCAAAGGTGATAAACAAGTAATTGTCAAATGGAGAAATACAAAGTGTAAATAACTGTAAGTACAACTACATTCTAATTAAGAAAACTCAGTGAAAAAATGAGATACAATTTTCTGTGTATTACATTGGCCACACTTAAGAATGATGAGAATACCCTATAGTGATGACCAGGATCCTGGAATGCAGTTGCTGTCACCTCCACTGCTGGTAGGAAGTGAATGTGGCAGACATGGAAGAGAGAACCTGCTGTGCAGGGTACGTGAGCTCACCACCTACAGCTGCTGCGTTTTGGGGACCCATTGATATGACTTGGCTTGGATATTAGTCCCTCCAGATCTCATGTTGAAATGTGATTCCCAGTATTGGTGGTGGGATCTGGTGGGAGGTGATTGGATCATAGGAATGGATCCCTCATGAATGGTTTAGCACCATCCCCTTGGTAATGAGTGAGTTCTCCTTCAGTTAGTTCCCATGAGATCTGGTTGTTGAAGAGCATCTGGGACCTCTCCCTGCTCTGTCTCTTGTTCCCACTCTCATCATGTGGCATGCTGGCTCTCCTTTGCCTTCTGCCATGATCGTAAGCTTCCTGAGGCCCTCACCAGCAGAAGCAGAGGCTGGCACTATGCTTCGTATATGGCTTGCAGAACCATGAGCTGATTAAACCTCTTTGCTTTATAAATTATCCAGTCTCAGGTATTTCTTTATAGCAATGCAAGAATGGACTAACACACCCACCAACGTGTTCATGCCAACACCCGAGCTCTCCAGAATCACTAGCCACTGACTAAGCATGGTGATATCACTAGAATTGGGTCACTCTGTTCAATGCAGGACTCCTCTAGCAGGTCTTCTTTGATCAGGGGCTTCCCCTTGGCCTGGCTGAGGCTTTTTTTGTGCTGCACAGCTCTTTGTAGCCCTCCCTCCTTTCTTCCTCCTGTTCTTTCACAAGTGTCAGTCCTGATGAAAGCCATCCTGTCTTCCCACTGCTTTCTCTCCCCTTCATCCTTCACAAGAGTTCCCCCAATAATAATCTTGCATTTCTAATTTCATCTCAGTGTCTGGTTTCAAGAGGACTTGAACTGAAGAAAACAAATTAGTATAATCTTTTTGGAGGTCAATATAGTAATACTCTCTGACTTGTATTTTACTTTTATAAATTTATACCAAGGAAAAAAGCAGATATATTTATAAAGTTTTATGTAGGATTATTTGACACATATTTATAATTGAAAAAAGTGAAAATTAATGATGAATGATTGGAGATTTTATTATAGTCCATAAAACACTACACATGGTCTACCAAGTTTAAAGATATGGGAAGTTCACCACTGCTTGTTTTGTTGGTTAAAAAAAGAAAACAAATAAAGTTATGGCAAATTACTTATTATACTGTTAAATGAAAAAAGATTATAAGTGGTACATACAATATGAGTTCAATCTTATTAAAATATGTATGTAGACAAAACAACAAATTATATACTTGAGGATGTAATTTTAATTTTATTCTTTGCATTTTCCCTATAATTTCTAAACTTTCTGCAATAAACACATTATTTTTATAGTAAAAATGCATATTATTTAACTATAAAGGAATTTAAAAATCAACTACAGAAAATATCAAAATATAATCAATGATTATTCTTTGGGAGATAATAAGTAATATTTTTCTGCTTTACTCTCTTTAATTTTTAAAATTTTCTAAAATCAAAAAGAATCTTCATTAAAACTAGATTTTACAGATTTTTTAAAAAAATTATGCAAATCAGTTGAACGAAGAACAGATAACCTCAACAACAAATAATACTGAAACATTGGGCATTCGTATTTTAAAATATGAACTTAACCTATACATCATACTTAGTTCAAAAATTAGCTCAAAAGGGTTCACAAACCCAAATGTAAAATATACAACAATAAACTTTAAATTTTTTTTTTAAACAGGGTTTCACTATGTTGCCCAGAGTGGAATGCAGTGGCTATTCACAGGTGCGATTCCACTAATGATGAGCGCGGGAGTTCTGACTTGCTCCATTTACAACCTAGGCTGTTTCGCCCCTCCTTAGGCAACCTGGTGGTCAGGTCCTGGGAGGTCACCATATTGATGCCAAACTTAGTACAGACACCTGATAGGCATAGTTAACTACAACTCAGAAATGGGCTCAAGCAATCTTTCTGCCTCAGCCTCCTGGGTAGCTGGAACTACAGGCCAGCACCACTGCACCTGGAAAAACTATAAAACGTCTAAAAGAAAACATAAGAGAAAGTCTTTGTAGCCTTAGATTAGGCAAAGAGGTCTTAAATAAGACACCAGAAGCACAATCCGTAATAGACAAAAATTGGTAAATTTTAGTTTATCAAAATTTTTAAAAATTTGCTCTGTGAAAAACAATGTTAAGAAAATGAAAATACAAACCTCAAACTTGGAAAAAATATGAAATTACATATCTGACAAAGGACTCATATCCAGAATATATAAATAACTCTCAAAACTCAATAGTAAGAAAACAAACAAACCAATGAAAAATAAGCCAAAGACTTAAACAGACACTTCACTAAGGAAGGTGTATGAATGCTAAATAGCACATAAGCAGATTCTTCACATCTTGAGTCATTAGGGGAGTGCAAATTAAAAACACAAGATATCGGCCGGGCGCGGGGGCTCATGCTTGTAATCCCAGCACTTTGGGAGGCCGAGGCGGGCGGATCACGAGGTCAGGAGGGTGAGCCGGGAGAAGGGAATTTGAGGCGGACTTGGATGACCGAGATTGCCCTGCACTCACCTGGGGACAGAGCCGAATCCGTCTCAAAAAAAAAAAAAAACAAAAAAAACAAAAAAACACAAGATATCTCTCTACACTTTTAAAATGGGCAAAGCAAACAAAAGCTAACAATATGTAGTACTGAAGATGTCATTAAAACTGGAAACAACTGATAGTGAATAGATAAACAAACTGGGGCACATCTGCACAACAGAATGCTACAGAACAAATAAAAAGGAATGTGCATTCAACAATGCAGATGAATCTCAAGTAGAATCGAGTGGAATCTCAAATGAATTAGGCTAGTGGAAGAAGCTAGACTCAAAGGCTACACGTTGCCTGTAATTCCAGCACTTTGGGAGGCCAACAAAGGTGGGCGGATCACTTGAGGTCAGGAGTTCAAGACCAGCCTGGCCAACCTGGCGAAACCTCATCTCTGCTAAAAATGCAAAAATTAGCTGGGCATGGTGCAGGTGCCTGTAATCCCGGCTACTCAGGAGACTGAGGTAGGAGAATCTCTTGAACCCAGGAGGCAGAGGTTGCAGTGAGCTGAGATCGTGCCACTGCACTCCAGCCTAGGTGACAGAACAGGAGTCTGTCTCAAAAAAAGAAAAGAAAAGAAAAGAAAAAACACTTATGATTTAGCTTAGATGATATTTTGACAAAGACAAAACAAAGGCAAAACAAAGACAAAATAGTAGGAACAAAATACAGATCAGAGTGTGCCAGGGGCTGTGAAAAGGGGAAGGGATTGACTAGGAAGCGGCAACATGAGAGAATGTTTTGGGGGTGATGGGACTCTTCTGTATCTTGATGTTGGTAGTGGTTATACAACTCTACACATTTGTCAAAACTCATAGAAATGTACAACAAAAAATGAAATTTTATTGTGTGTAAGTTAAGCCAATTTTAAAAGATTTAAAAAATTAGGGAGACAGAAAAAAGTTAAAAATTAAGTTTTATAAAAGCATTCATATCTTTGATAATAATATTAATTAAAATTAGCTATGTATACGGTTTCAGCTAAGTAGGTAAAATAATGCATACTTCTTAGGTTTATCAACTTTAAAATTCATAAATCCATAAGAAAACAAGTTAAAGAAGAGGTAAAACAAAAAAGAGCTTTCTATTTACTTGGTTGAAACATTAGTTCTGTCTAGGGTTATGAGTTCCTTCCTCTTTCTTTCCTGTCTTTTCCACCCTTCCCAGTGTTCCCATGTGGGTGCCTGCAGATTTTTAGCACTGAGAGGTTTGTCATATGGATCTTCATGTATCAGGCTTTGAACAGCATAATGGAATGCTTTTAGCAGCACAGCAGAGCAGGCAGAGATATTCTTCATATGACACACTCTTCCCTGGATCATCAATGAAAGTCAAGAGTCTAACATTAAAATCATGTCTCTGTGAAGGAATTTCTATCATAATCTGAAGCAAAATGGTCCATGATGTAGCTTTCTGGGGCTCTGTCCTGATCCAGGGATGGAACTTAGAGAAACTCACATTCCTAGGCTCTTTCTCTTGAATACCATGATTTTAGCCAAGCTTCTGGGGAGGAGTAAAGCTTGGAGAGCCCAAAATGAACATCCCTAGCAGGTACAGTAAAAACTCTCCTACCCAGTTTACCAAGACAGGTAATTGGGTGGTTAAAAAGTCAACGCTAACTATACATCTTAAACTTATTTTAAATTGAGACACATAATTATACATTGACCTACCAGTCTTCTGGTGATAGCCTAAACCAAGCTTGTAACCCGTGGACAAGGGCTACAAGTGGCCCAGGAAGGCTTTGAATGTGGCCCAACACAAATTCATAAACTTTCTTAAAACATTTTGAGATTTATTTTTGCGATTTTTAGTTTTAGCTCATCAGCTATCATTAGTGTTAATATTTTGTGTGTGGCCCAAGACAATTCTTCTTTCAACATGGCCCAGGGAAGCCAAAAGATTGGACACCCCTGGACTAAGGTCTTCTCTTTGATCATGAATCCATTGATTGGAGTTCTTCATCTGGCAAGAACCATACTCATTATACATCATCTCCACTTGATCTTGGCCAAAAGGCTGAGAAGCGACACATAAAACATCATCTCCAACTTCCAGTTTCAATTTCTTTAAAGTCTAGAAGAAACTTGAAGATACTTGCAATGCACACCCAGTGCAGAATCATTCTGGAATTTTGTGATAATTTGTCACAGTCTTTTATAGTTACCTTGGCCACACCAAATTTGATAGCATTTTTTTTCTTACTAGCTCATCAAATTAATTTTTATGTTAACAGCTCTTTTTTCCCTCCTATTTCATCAAATCACGTAATCAAAATGTGGCAAAAACAGGTTTGGAAACCAGCATAGCTGACTCTTGGTAAGCATACAACTGAATGGGTGGGTCAGAAGTCCATATCTGGTACTAGAAGTAGCTTGCTAACCAAGGCATTAGTCAATAGGTTTCACAGAGGGAATGGAAAGTTTCCCTTAATCCAGTGACTCAGGTAAGTGAAGGTCAGTTAAAAGAATACCTATAGCACCTGAAATGTAGGTATTCTATGTTATTGACACATTTTGTTTTGAAAGTAAAGTCTGTGATTTGCACACTGAATTGCAGGGATACATGTAAATAGGATGAAGATTTTCATCCTATAAGAACAACTACTACTGTTACTAAAGGTATTTGGATTTTTTATTGTGAATATGTGTGACAATAAACACCGTAAGGAACATAATCACCCTAGTTAACATAATTTCCTTTTCTTTATGCTCCCTGACCTGAGATATCTGATGCTCGTTGGATTTCTCATATAGTCCCTCTCAGAATTTCCCATATGCTCTCCACTTCCTCACTGTACTCACAAGCTCTTGCTCCCAATTGAAGTTTGTCTACAGAAATCAGAAATATCTTCCCTTTACTGGTACGGCTATAGGCTTCTGTCTTCAAACTCAGCCCTGCCCCAATATCATGAACTACTTTTTGGCTGTTCCTTGATGTTTAATGAGGATATTACCTACCCAAAGAGACTTCTGGACTTCAGTTCTGAAAGCCCTGCTACACAGGGCAAGACTGCTGTATTTTGACTTTGAGAGTCACAAATTATCCTTCTCTGCAAAATACACACTTAAATTGGCACCTGTAGAGTAATTTATTTCCATCACAATTGTACCCCCAAGGGCTTGTCTACATAGACACCTCAGACAACTAAGTCTTTTCAAGACTTTCTGTGTTACCCATTTTGATTCCCAAGACTCTCTTCCAATAAAGTAGATTTTTACCTTTTTCAAAGCTGATATTAAGCTGCTCCTTTGACAATAACTGGCCAAATATTGCGTTGCTTCTTGAGGTCATAATCTAAAAGTTATTGGCAGGACCATTTAATCTCCATAAAGGAGGATGTATGTCTTCCTGTCTGCTAGGGAAGGAGAGTGAAAATCTAGTTCAGCTAAAAGCTATTTGAATTTATTCAGGTTTTAAGTTGAATAGGAATGTGAGGAAGTCTTACTTCGTGCTACTTAAAATTGAAGCTCTCTATGTTGGATAACCTTTCCTGTCATTTAATAATCAACCTTTCTTTCTTTCTTTATAGGCATTTTAAGGGGATCATATATTTTTTCTCTTTGATTATGATGGTTAGCTGAAGAGGTGGGGCTGGGAGGGAGCATCTTTCCAGAAGTTATTCCTACATAGGGTGAGAGCAGAGCTAATCCTCTCCTTAGCATTCATTCATGTTTCAAGTTTCTTGTAGCCATTATGTCAAACAGGGGACGCACTGAGTATATTTAAGCTGAGATCAGGCACCCAGTGTATACACTTGTTCCTTAACAAGAAAAATGTGCATACTTTAATAGATCTGTATATTCAGAGGTCTAGATCAGGATGGGGAATAAGTACATGTTTCCATGAAGAGCAGAAGTTCTTGGTAGATGGGCCAATAGCCACTGCCTCCACGTCCTCACATCTCACTTTCTCTTCAGCCCTCCAATCCAGACTTCTGTTCCCAGTGCTCCTCCGGCTGCTCATGTCAAGGTCACCAAGAACCTCTCTCACAAAATTCACTAGTCCCTCTGTCCTTATCTTATTGGACATTTCAGCAGCATTGGCAAAACTGTCTCACCTTCCATCTGAGACAGATTTTCTCTTGACACCCAGGGCCCTATCACCCTAAATCCCTGGCCCCTACTCAGTCGCCTTTGCTGGATCTTCCTTTTCTTCCTAGGTTTTAAGAGCACCTCAGTGCCCAGCCCCTAGCTCTCCTTTGTTTTCTATCTACATCATCTCCCTACATGAACTCATCCAGTCCCAAACTTTTAAATACCACCTCCATGCCAGTGCCTCCCAGATTTAAATTTATAGCCCTGACCTTTCTTTTGAGCTCCAGATTTGTCCTAATGGACATTATCTTTTAATGGGTATTAATGGATGCTGAAAGGAATCACCAAGTTATTATGTTCAAACACAGCTTTTGATTTTTTGCTCTCTCATCTGCCAAAGGATACCTCACCTAGACCTCCCAGGTTCATGGCACAGCACCATCAAATCAGTTACTCAGACTGACTTGTTTCTGATTCTCCCCTTTCCCTCATCCTCATCACTGCCCCTCCAAGCTGCAACCCTTCTGCAAATTCTGCTGGTCTTACCTCTAAACAGTTGCTTACCTCTAAAATAAGCAACTATAACCCAAGGGACGAATTCCTCTATTGCCCTGTACAGTCTTTTCTTACACATCTTAAAAACATAAATCTCATCCTCCAGTGGCTTTTCACTGCATTTTAAATCAAATCCACTCTTTCTTGTGACCTAGTGAGGCCCTGCCAGGCTGGTTGCTAACTCCTTTCTGACCTTGTCTTGTCCTGCTTTCCTGCCTCTCACCACACTCCAGTCTGTCAGGTTCCGGAACTAGCCAAGTTCGTTCCTGCCTCAGGGTCTTCGCATTCACTTCTCCTTCTGCCTGGCATGCTCTGCCCCAGATCTTCGCATGGCTGGCTCCTTTACCATTCAGATCTCACCTCAAATGTCATCTTCCCAAAAAGGACTTTCCTGGGTACCTGAATCAGCTGCTCTTTTCCTCCACCCACAGATGCAGCACACTTGCTCTCATATTATCCTTTTTCTATTACTGTCCTTATACACATCCCACTTTTGTAATAATCTTGTTTATTTATTTGCTTTCTTATTTATCATATGTCCCCTCTGGCAGATATAAATTTCACAAGTGTAAGTCATGTCTGCTTTATTTCCTGGGGTATCCCCAGTGCCTGGTACATAGTAGGTGCTCAATACATCTTTGTTGAAGGAATAATTGTAGAATAAACAGTTGTAGCTTAGAAATAGACATGAGGTGGGGAGGGAGAAGGTTGGCATAACTTTTAAACTTCTAACAGAGTTTTACTTCACTGTATCAAAATACAAAGAGGCATAAAGCTTTGAATGTATGTGAAATTGTTGTTAAAATCTGGGTCTCTTGTACATACTTTATGGAAGAAAAATATGAGGTGATGATCTTTTTTTTTTTTTTTTCTTTTGAGACAGAGTCTCACTGTCTTCCAGGCTGGAGTGCCGTGGCACGATCTCTGCTCACTGCAAGCTCCGCCCACCGGGGTTCACGCCATTCTCCTGCCTCAGCCTCGCGAGTAGCTGGGACTACAGGCGCCCGCCAACACGCCCGGCTAATTTTTTGTAGTTTTAGTAGAGACGGGGTTTCACCGTGTTAGCCAGGATGGTCTCAATCTCCTGACCTCGTGATCCACCCACCTCGGCCTCACAAAGTGCTGGGATTACAGGCGTGAGCCACCGCGCCCGGCCGAGGTGATGATCTTTATGTTTAATTCCTCATCCTGCCACTTTCTAGGGCGGCGGTTCACAACTTTTTTTGTCCATTGGGATCACCTCAGGGGCAGGGCTTGGGTCCCACCCCCCAGGTGGTCCCAATTGATGTGGGTCGTGGCCTGAGCATTAGGAGTTTTAAAACTTTACAGGTGATTTTAATATGCAGCCAAACTTAAGAACTCCTGTTCTAGGAGACATTTATGGAACTCATGAAATATGCTTTCCAAAGCTCATGTAGTCTGGGTAATAGAGCCATTTACCTGAAAATCTAGTATTAGAGTCTTCAAAGCTTCTTATTCGTTAATATAGACAGGGTTGACAGGGCCTAACTCATTCTGGCTGAGTTTGAGTATCACCAACCACATCAGTCTCTCTCGGCTCTAGACGTTTCAGGAGCAATGAGAAGAGAATTTCTGAATGCAGGTGGAGGATGAAGGTCCACTCAAGAGGAAAGAAATGAAGGGACTACCTAGGTGGTCCAACTGAGAAGCTGGTATGGTCATCACCTGGGCCATAGCAAGAGGGAAGATTTCTCAGGGGTGGCATCCAGAAGCTGTTTGGCAGAAAGGGAGATGGACTGGTAACAACAGCCTGGTGTGAGCAATGCCCCGGGAAATGAAGGCACAAGAGTGGCAGTCCAGATTCCAATCAGTATGTGTATATTGATGAGGCTGTGAGGTAAGTGGGCCAGAGACACAGAGCTGCAAACAATACTGAAGGGGCAGTGTGGTTATGCTAGGGATTCAGGCTGCAGCATGGGCTGACTCAGCAGTGAATGTGGGACAGGCCCTCCGCTACCCAAATACACTAGAGAAGAATGGCCTGAAAAGGGGGTTGAGGGTGTGTGGGGGCAACAGACTCCACAAATAATATTAGAGGTGGGGGCTCAAGTCATTTTACTTGGGTACTAAATGTAAGGGTAGCTTCCGGGAACTGAAGAATTTAGAGAAACTTTTGTTTCATTATTTACAGAGGTTTTTAGCAGCTGATGCTTTTACTTTCACTGGGAAGTAGAAAACTAGATCATCATTCTTTTTACTTATTGTTTTTAAATGGAAATGGCTTTCCAAATACCTAAAAAAGCAAACATAGGTGCTCCTACATTCAACTTCCAGAAACAAAAGGTTATTATTTTGACACTTGAAATGGTATTTACACAATTTGTCCTAAGCATAAATGCTCTTTCTAAAGCCCATTCTGCCTCTCTACGCGTTGCAGATTAAGCCTCATTGTTCTACGGGGCTCTTCTGTTTGGGTTTATGAAAACAGACACTGGGCTGATACAACCCAGGTACAGCTCCAGGAAAAGAAAAAAAAAAAGGATATTACAACAAATTGTGGTGGTGCTTGGGCTATTTAGAAAAAGATTTAAGCAATGATAACATCAAGTCATTATTTAGCTCTTCCCATATACGGCTCCAGTTCAGTTTTTATCATCCAAATTAGTCCAACTTTAAGTATAAATCTGTCTTTGGTGAGCACCTTCTTTTTCATTTTCTGAAAGACAGTAAGCATGCCAAAAAGACTTATGAAACAAAATCTTTCAAGACCTAAGATTCTGTCTAAAAATAGCACTTCCCGATAAGCAATGAGCAATTTTTATTCTTTACTTGTGCTTGTATGCACATAGCAAAAGAGAGAGAGGGGAAAAAAAAAAAAAAACTAGCAGGTAGGAAACTAAAGGATAGAGCAGGAGGGGAATTTCCAAGATGATGAAAAATTTTTAACATTGTTTAAACAGATTAGTAAATATGCTACACCAATGTTATTAATAAAGGAGTTCTCTAAATTACCTAAATACCCTGTGTTGTTTGAAAAATTCTCTCTAATTCTTGCATAGCAACATACGCTCAAAATCATGTGAGAACAAGCCTACCATACATGTGCACAAACAATATTTTTTTTCAGGATCTATGAATTTTTATCTTCATTTTCCCAGAAGCAGGTGCTGGAAACCTCAGTGCCTAGGACACAGAAAAGTGCATTGTAAATGTAGGCTGAACCAATGAATGAACGAATGAATGAATGAACAAACGAATAAGGAGCATGTTTCCACACTCTGCCCTAGAGTGGCTGTGACCTTATTGCATGGGGTGACTTCACGGACTGCAGCTAGATTAGAAAATGAATGAGTGTAATCCCACAGACCTCCTAATTTGGAAGATGTCAAATAACAAACTCCCCAGGTGCAAGTTTTTGTATTTTTTTCTCAGTGTGCAAATTGATTGTGCCTCCAATGACTTTGTTATTTACCACAGATTTTAAAATTAAGAGTGAATAAAGTATTCTTTTTTAAATAGCTTGTAATTTCCTTGGAAGCCTCTCTTACAAGATTTTCTAATACTGCAGAAAAATAGAAGGATATGGACGTATAGTTTTGAACCACTGTTCTGCAGGAGACATGTTTTTGGTTGTCTTACATTCAATCCTTCTTCCTGTTGAGGGACTCCCCATTATTGATGGTATTGAGGGTGTACAATGTCCACTATAGAAGTGTCTTTCCATGGGGAGAGTATTTCCTCTCCTACTCCCTGCAACCAGGAAGCTGCACATGACCAGTTGGGTGTTCATACCAGAGCTTTGAAGCTGGAGTGTTTGACCCAAGAGGAAGGGATAATTAGGATTCATTTAGGGCAGCAGCATCCATCAGTGGTGTTGGCTAGGGCAACATCCTGGCCAGCCTGTCTCAGCTATGTAGACTGTGCATTCTCCTTGGTTTGTGTCCATTTTCCAATCCCTTTTCTCTCGTTTCCCCCATGTGATTGTAATGATTCCGTCTGCATTATTTGGAATAATGATTCCAATAAATTGTTCTACTTAATAAATATATCTGGAGCCACCTACTCTTCCTTGCAAAAAAAAAAAAAAAACCCTGTTGACACATCTCCTCAATTACTGATTAATAACAGAGCTAAGTCTATTCTTGGCAGTTATAAGTAAAATGAAGGGAAAAGCAAAAATTATAAATAACCTAATAAACTTGAACTACATTTAGACATGATTTGTACTTCTGGTCATGGCACAGTGGAAAGTATAGTGGCCTTTGAATCAGGGTGATATAAGTTCAAGCACTGACAGTAGCATTTATTGCCTATGTGACTTTGAGCAAGACACTTAATCTTTGTGAGCCTTCATTTCCTCGTCTATTATACAAGAATAAAAATATCACACAGGTATGTTCCAAGGACAATGTGAGATTATTTTTATCATGAAAGCACTTTTAAATCTTGAAGCTATTTTTGTCATTCTAGGCCAATAATATCTCTTCTATATAATCTCATTTTGTATGCAATCTACATTCATTACGTATTTCCTAGTTTCTTTTTCAGATAAACCTGGGAGATGAAATACTTCTGGCTTCAAATTCTAGTTTTTAAAAGGCCCCTATGTCATTACTTCCAATGTGAGCAATACAGTTAAAGTATGTTGTAAAGATGAGTAGATAAGTTTTTTTTTTCTCAATTTGAAAGCTAAGTTTACATTTGACCCGACTATCTCACTCTCCTAATGACAGGTGCATGCACACAGAGCAGTTCAGACCACAGCTCCTGGCCTGGTGATCCTTCAAAGATACCATCTGAACACTTTGGCTTCTATAAAAATTGATGTGGTTGAAACATATTTTCCTGGTTTATTGATGTCACCTGGTATAGAAATGGTATAGAAGTCCTGAAGTATAGAAGTATAGAATTGGTTTAAAAGTCCAGCCCATGGTGGTTCTTAAGTAGCCATAAATGGAAGTTTTCTGGACATGTGATGCAGGAACACAACTAAAGGAAGCAGAGATACAGAGAATGGGAGATGACATGAAGCTAGAACAGCAAGGATCCAGAATCTGGTCACTTGTCTTGGTGAAAGAGAAAGGGAGATAGCCCTTCTTGAAGGCTATACTTGTTCAAGTAGATCCTTTGTCTATGCCAGTGGTTCTCAAACTTGTCTGCATATCAGAAACACTTGGAGGTATTTTAAAAATTCTGGAACCAAGGCCGTGCCCCAGACCAAGTAAATCAGAATCTCTGAGGGTGGGACCCAGACACTGGCATTTTTTCAGGCTCCCCAGGCGATTCCAATGGGCATCACAAGCTTGGTAACCACTGGTTTATATTGTTCTCATAACCTATTTATTTCAGTAAAGCCTGTGATCTGAAACCAACAATATCTTAGAGTTTCTTTTCCCCCATTCCTGTACCCAGTCCTGGTTCTCTTGAATCTTGAGCCTGACAAAAAGTCAAGATACATTCATTATATGAGGTGAATATTCTATATCATTTTGAAAACATTTCTAAAGGCCTAATCACTTTTATAACAGAAAAATACTTGCCTTAAACCCAAAGTCATTTCTAGTGTAGTTTCCTTTATTGGCAGCTCATCATTTCTCTAAGGCATTCTTTCTGAAATGAAATATTCTATTTTTGGTGTCAGGCCTTAGAGGGACTATTTTTAAACACTTGAAATAATTCTCTTTTTTTGGCATTAAAATGGCAAAAAAGTACATTTTTCTAATCAAAATATAACCTCCCAAACTATTTTTATTCTATCCCAGATTGTTAAAGCTAAAATCTATAGGTTTTTATAATTCTCTTTTTCGGGATTACAATAAAAGTGTTATCAATGCCGCAGGTATTTTTGGTTAAGGAATACTGGAATATGTTGTAATAATAATAATAGCTGGCCTGTATTGAGTACTTCTTATGTGTTCTATGTTCTGCTTAGTGCTTTACCTATATCACATCATTTAATTCTCATGGAAACCCAGTGAAATTGGTGCCATTATTATCCTCCCTCCCACTTTTTTTTTTTTTTTTTTTTTGAGATGGAGTCTTGCTCTGTCACCCAGGCTGGAGTGCAATGGTGCAATCTTGGCTCACTGCAACTTCTGCCTCCCGGGTTCAAGCGATTCTCCTGCCGCAGCCTCCTGAGTAGCTGTGATTACAGGCTCGCATCACCACACCCAGCTAATTTTTGTATTTTTAGTAAAGACAGGGTTTCACCATGTTGGCCAGGCTGGTCTCGAACACCTGACCTCAGGTGATCTGCCCGCCTTGGCCTCCCAAAGTGCTGGGATTACAGGCCTGAGCCACCGCACCTGGCCTATCCTCCCTTTTTTAGGGGTGGAAACTCAGGCTCACGGGGATAATTCTCTGAAGTCACATGTTTGTTAAGTAGCTGTTACGGCATGTGTGAGTGAATGAAAATTTATTGAACAATTGTGTGCTTAAATGTGACCTAATCTTTTCCACTGATGTCTCTTATTTTATCTTCATAACCAACAATACACCAGGCAAAAAATATCACAGGATGCTCTAGGGAAGAAAAACAGATGAAGAGCCTTCTCTCCTGGCTCCCTGGCCTCCCGACTTTCTCACTTCTGCTTCCTCTCTCATTATTCTCTCCAATGAAATGAGGGCAGCCCCGCCAGGACCCAGAACAAATACTGCAGGAGAAATGCCTTCTCCATCTTCTCCCTAGATCTTCGGTCTTCAAATCAGGAAGATGAACAAGTCTAAGGTTAGTACATTTTTGTAGGTAACCTAGAGGACAAGCAAAGCAGTCAGTTTTTGCATATATCTTCCTAATAAACATAAAAGCTAAAGCTCTACCTATAGAGATATAATTATTTTTGAGATTTTCTGCAACTATATTTCAGACTGATATTCAACGTTTGACATGTGTGGATAGATTTTTTTCTCTCTCTTAGTATTTACCACAGAATATTTAGAAAACAGACATGTAAAAAGAACAAAATGAAAGTCATTCATCAGGAAAGGAAAAACTAAAGATTTTGGTGTATATCCTTGCAACTATATACATATCTATATAATTTTTTCATTTGGCTTCAAAAATGAGATCATAGAGTAAAACTATTTTATAATCTGCTGTTTCACTTAATGTCATTTTTTATGTTTGCACTGTATTCTAGAACCTGGGTATGCGTTATTTATTTAATTAATCGTCTATTGGATATTTAGAACATTCCTCTTTTTTTTTTTTATTTTTTTACTGTTATAAGCAATGCTTTAATGTACATACAAATTTCTGTGCCTAAAAGAAACTTAGAAATGCTATGAAAACCACAACCAAGAGTGGTCAGGGAATTGACCAAAATTACCCAGCTGAAATCTTGGCAGAAACTCTAAGTGGGGTCTTCTGATTATCAATCCTGGCCTCTTTCCTCCATACCAGCAGTTCTCAATCCCTACTGCAGATTCTCAAATCACCTGCTGAGATTTAAAAATATATCATGTCCTGGCTTCACCTCCAGACATTCTGAATTAATTGATCGGGGTGGAGCCCAGGTGGCAGTAGTTTTAAAAAAACTCCCTGGGCGCTCTAATATGCTGCAGGATTAGGAGCTACACTGCTCTATACGAGGCAGCTGCTGGAATCAAGACTTCACAGAGAGCTGTCCTAGAACCCTCTCAGCATTAGCTTCTGGAGGTTAAACAGGGAATGGTATAATAGAGCCTCTCAAAACATCCTGTAATTATTCTTTCTTGAGCTAACTGGACCCGAGTATGTTACTCTGGTAACTTCTTGGTCCATTTTCATGGGGTATTTGGTCTTGAAAGAGAAATTTCAAGTGTGTATTCAGGAGAATACATTGGAAGAGAAGTGCTTCTTCATGTAACTGCTCAGGTTTTAGGAGAGCTTTGAATGTTTGCTTTACAGGTGATAGAGGGGAAGGGCTGGAGAGCAAATGAGCAGCTGCAGCTTGAGTATCTCAGGCTTTTCCCATTTGTACTCACAGCCACAGAGCCCTTTAGCATTAGCTCGCACACAGATCTCCATGGCTCTGAGCCCCTCCTGCTTGGCTGCACCATCTCTTGAGGAATCTCCAGGAACCCCAGGGTTGAATTTCTGTAAAATACTGGTAAGTGTCTAAATGGTTCCATTAGTTGCTCATTGCCACGGTAAGCTGGCCTGGGCATCTGCAGCCTCAGGCCCTAACTGTCCTACAGAGGTATCAATCAGACTAGCACTCGGCCATCACTGCCATTCACTGTGCCTTTTTGGTTGCAGGGAAGTTGGAAATAGGTTGTAAGCTGAGGCTAGGGGAAATGGTGCTCACCCATGTTTTCAGGCCAGAGATTGTGAATTAGGAAAAGACTGCCTTTTGTGTTTTCCAGTTATTTTATTTTTTTATTATTATTATACTTTAAGTTTTAGGGTACATGTGCACAATGTGCAGGTTTGTTACATATGTATCCATGTGCCATGTTGGTGTACTGCACCCATTAACTTGTCATTTAGCATTAGGTATATCTCCTAATGCTGTCCCTCCCCCCTCCCCCAACCCCACAACAGTCCCCGGAGTGTGATGTTCCCCTTCCTGTGTCCATGAGTTCTCATTGTTCAATTCCCACCTACGAGTGAGAACATGCGGTGTTTGGTTTTTTGTCCTTGCGATAGTTTACTGAGAATGATGTTTTCCAGTTTCATCCATGTCCCTACAAAGGACATGAACTCATCAGTTTTTATGGCTGCATAGTATTCCATGGTGTATATGTGCCACATTTTCTTAATCCAGTCTATCGTTGTTGGACATTTGGGTTGGTTCCAAGTCTTTGCTATTGTGAATAGTGCCGCAACAAATATACATGTGCATGTGTCTTTATAGCAGCATGATTTATAGTCCTTTGGGTATTACCCAATAATGGGATGGCTGGGTCAAATGGTATTTAGACAAGTGTCTGGAGGCAAAGTTAATTGGCCCACAAAGCTCTAGGATTTAGTGATTCAGCAGTTCAATTCATACCCACAGGTTCCCACTCCAGAGCCTGAGCTGAGAAGAGTTTGGGGCCATGATATACCCAGAGCACCACTCTCTCAGTGAAACTGGCCCAATTTTCCAACAAGCCAGATGACAATAGAACTGAAGCAAACTTACATTTGTACAATGAAACACACCTGCTGCCTGCTGACCAACTCCTTTTCCTTGCCCCTCCTGGTTTCCTTTCCGGCTATATAAACCCATAACTTTAGTCAGGAAGAAGGAATGGATTTGAGATCTGGCTCTTGTCTCTCTGGCTGACGTCACCCGTAATATAATAAAGCCTTCTTCCCTTGTCAATACTCATCGTCTCAGTGATTGGCTTTCTGTGCAGTGAGCAACAGGACCTAGCCTGGACCCCTGGTGTTCAGTAACATTAGAAACCACAGCAAAGTGCTAGATTCCCTTCCCCCTTATGGTGGATTTGCTCCTGGGGGCTTCCTGCTGTCCTTCCTGTGATCTGGATGCTTCAGGTCCGTATAATACATCAGAACACCAATTGAAGATAAATGAGGAAATAAAAATGGAGGAGATGGATGTCCATTTACAAGTATAGAAGTATCTGCTTGGTCTTAGCTCTGGTTAGTCAGAAATTCTTCACAATAAATAACAGGATGGCTGGAGAGGGGCACCTGTGGGGGTAGTGGGCAAGATCATGGGCTAGAAGTCAGGAGATCTGGCTGCTCTTTCCAACTCAGTTGCTCACAAGCTGTGTGACTGAGGCAAGTCACCTCACCTCTCAGGGCTTCAGTTTCCTCATATGTAAAACAGGGATAATAATTCCCTGCACACAGAGGTGTTAGAAAGGATTAAATAACATAATTTTGGTGGAAGCACGTTACATCTTGTAAATCACTAGAATATCCACAGTCACAGTGGGGTCCACCCATTCAGTAAAGGGTAAGTGTGCCTCTTGGGAGCCTCTCAGGCTCCAAGATATCAAGGAGTAGGATACAGCACCCCTTTAGCTCTAAAGTTGAAGTCTAAAACAACAACAACAAAAACCCTGTAAGGGACTTCATAAGACACCTGGGAAGGAATACAGTCCCAACAGCTGTTCTTTCTGTTATTCCTTGGCTTAGATTGCTGAGCTGGGGTGGAGATGCTCCCACATCAAGAACACCTCCTTTCTCGCTTGCTCTGTTCCCATCTCTACCTCCATCACCAGTATTTGCACACGCTGATCTGCTTGGGGGCTTCTATTTCATCCCCGGAGGAGGGAGGAAGTTGAAATGGGTGGGAAACAGACCTAGAAAAAGGCAGAGGATGATGGCAGGTTGAGTGGTATGTTTACCACCTGGGCCCTAGAATAAACTCAAACCTGGATGAGATGGAGTAGCGGCAGAAGTGACAAGAAATACATGAAGTTTATGAGTGGCACTTTATCAAGCCCCAGGCCACCAAGTATGGCATAGAATTGGTGGAGAGGCCAACTCACATTTCAGTATATAACCCACCCACTCTGGGGACTGCAAGCTTTCAGAGTACCTCATGACAACCCCCTTGCCTGGATTTTTCAGAATGATGGCAAGGAAGTTGTGCTAAGGGGCCTCGTGGGCAGTGGGCATGGACAAGGGACAGCTGAAGCAGGAGAGGGAGAGGAAGGTTGAAGATGCCATGTGATGCCTGTGGTTGCAGACTGATTGGTGGGCTCATGTGCACTATCTCTTTGGGGACTAATATAATAATAAAAATAAAATTTTTAAAGAACATGAAAGTTTAGGAGTTAGGCATTCAATTGTCCTCAAAAGCCCCAGAAAAATGCGATTGCATTAGCAATATAATAGTGATGTTTAAAATGTTGATGTTGAATCTGTAATTAGAAGAAATTATTGAGGAAAAAAGTTATCATAGAAATCCCAGATGTTAGAGTTTTAATGAACTTCTGTGTTAGTCATATGATCCAGTTTCCCTTCAAATGCACACATTTCTTCCCTAGATATCACTCCGCAGGTAATACCTACGTTTCTCGATCCCTAATCTCCTTCACCTTAGTTCCCTTTCACTTGACTACTTTATTGGAGGAGGGAGAGGAAAAGGCAGGAGAAAAATGGATGGGCTACATTAAATCTTGAGTCTTAGAATAGGGACAAATTAAGTTTTGGAAAGGAAATGTTTGATGTAGGTTCCACACTTGTAAGTAGAAAAAGCTGATCATAGAATGAACACTGTGCTGGGAATTCAGAAATAGTTGTCTAGAAATGGCCATAACTGTTTTGTGTAGATTGACATCTGTCAATATTTCATATACAGTGTTCTCTTACAGTTAAATCCTACCAGCTACTAAATCATATAAATAACATGAAAGTAGGTTAAGAAGTTTTTTTCCTCTTAGAGTCTCATTTAGGTAAAGTTAAATATGTATGCCCAATATTTAGCATGCATGCAGACCTCAGACTCTGTTACATACCTGACAGGCTATTTGTCTTGATCCTAATTATAATAAGATTGATGGTTCCTGTTTGATGCAAGAGAGTAATATGTGAGCCATATGATAATTTGCATTTGTCTTTTTGGCAAAAGAGAGGGTCTTTCAAGCAATTTGACTTCAGAACAAATTAACAAATATGATAATTTCTTTATGTTCAATTCCAGAAAGGTTTAACATGTTGCTAAGGCTAATTAAAAAGATTTGGTCTTCATTAATAATTCAAAGCCAAAATATATTTCCTTTTTTCTCAATATTTGGTGTATTCTTTTTATTTTAATTATGTGACAGGTATTGACAAGTTTTAACAGTCAACAGTGTGCCATTCTGAAAGCAGCAAAGAAAGAAGGTGATAAAGGTCACAGTTACTAATATAAACTCAAAGTGATAAAACAATCAGGCATTTCTTTAATTGTTCACATCCAACAATCTACAAATATTCTGAACAAACAAGCAGGTGTTAATTAACAGGTAGACACTAATGGCTGAGAGCCACTTTTAGTCAGCAAACTTTTTCTGTGGGCCAACATATAAAAATCGTGGCATTTCACACGTAAACTTGAATTCATAGATTCTCCTAAGAAAAAGTCACACCAAAAAAAAAAATGGCACATTTGGCCAATATTTCCCTATGGGAATCAGCAAACAGTGAAGCCTGGGTGGCAGCTGCCTGCTTCAGATCCAGGGTCACGTGCTCACCCCTGCAGCACCGCCCCACCGTGTCCACTTTACTTTTTCACTTCACCTATCCGGGGCCCTGCTGGACCTGGGTTTGGAGACCTTGAATTGCACACTCGCTCCAATCACCAACTCTGCGACTGGATAGTCCCTTTTATTTTCCTTCAACTACATTCCTTTATCTCCTGGCAGTACCCACTCCTTAGTCAGCATAGTTCCCAAATAACTGGTTCGGCCCTCCTTCCCCATTTTCTCTTTTCTTTTCCAGCTGAATCATTCTCCTTCCCTGCCTCTTTCCCCCTCACATCCCACAGAATTTCCTTCTCAGAAGATGGAGAATGCCTTTATAATGCTGACACGTGAAGCAAGACTTTCCCGGAATGAACTGTGTGATCACATATATCTTTTGGAACGATTACACCTAAATGGATATCTGAACTCACTTCACGTTTTCACATTAGATCTACAATGGCGCTGTGCAATAACCTAATACTAAAATTTAGAGAAGAATTTAAACCACTCTGAGCCTGAACAGATTTGGTAGCTTAAAACATATTTCATCCTCATAAAACAAAAGATTGAATCTTTGAATATAGAAACAGTTGATATGGCTTGTTTTATGGAAGGAACATTTGCCAAGTGATTTTGCATTATGGTTCATGCTGTGGTCTAAAATAATCCTCATTATTCAATGATGGTACAGTACTCAAACCGATGCAGCCATTCGAGCTCAAACTTCAGATAGTAAGAAAATGTGACTTATGATGGAAAGACATGCATGGGAGTCACCCAATTTGGAAGAGACAGCAATCTCCTTCAAATCATGTTCTTCCCTATGTAGAGAGTCTTCAGTGAGGGCTGAATCACGTTCTGGTTCCTGACTGTGTGCTGACTGGCAGGGGCTACCTCTCTGTGCACACAGATGAGGCTTCTCAAGTGTCCACTGGTGACTGCCCCACAGCTATACTCTTTCAAAATGATGAAAACTGGGGTCTTTGGCCATCTGCTGTGGTCAAGGGAACTGACCCAACTTGGGGAGAGACCTTCCATTCAGCCTTCCATTCAGTAGGGTGAGTATGTCTCTCCTCCAGGCAGAGGATAGGTGTACTCATTGGAACTAGACATTGCCAAATTACGGTCACAAAAAGATTCTGACCATTTATATTTGCCCCACCTAGCTCACTTGAGGATAATCTGCTGTAGTCCTCATAGGGAAGGTCTTTCTATACTGGCCACTATTTTTGAGCAGGACCCAGATAAGGATTATCACAACACCAAAACAAATAGATTTTTTGTAAAAGTCAATTAAGTGATTGTAAGAACAGGAAAAAGAGTCTGAAGGTGATTGGTCTTTGACTTGCTTTCCAGTTACTTTTTACTTTGTGGAAATGTATCCATTTCCTCCCACCCACATTTTGTTATAGCAGCATAGAACAGAATGGAGTAGAATCATTTATTAGAAAAAAAATTACACAAACGCAAAATGTTTCTGATGTACAATTCAAGAAACATTAAGTGCTTATTATTTTTCAGGGACCATTTTAGCAATAAATTTCTATTGCTACCTAAATTTTTCCTACCTCAGCAATATTTTGGTGAGGGTAAGGGAAAATGATTTATTCTTTAATTCTAAGATAAATAGGACTGTTCATGGTAATGGAAAAATGGGAATATGGTATAAAAGATGAAAAATCAGAAAATATCTGTTTACTGACAATATGTAAAAGACAATATGTAAAAGACACAAAAGGCCGGGTGCAGTGGCTCACGCCTGTAATCCCAGCACTTTGGGAGGCCGAGGTGGGCGGATCACCCGAGGTCAGGAGTTTGAGACCAGCCTGGCCAACATGGTGAAACCCTGTCTCTACTAAAAATACAAAAATTAGCTGGATGTGGTGGCACATGCCTGTAGTCCCAGCTACTCGGGAGGCTGAAGCAGGAGAATGCTTGAACCCGGGAGATGGAGGTTGCAGTGAGCCAAGGCCACGGCGCTGCACTCCAGACTGGGTGACAAAGCAAGACTCCATCTCAAAAAATAAATAAAAAAGAATTTAAAAAACCCATCAAGTTCACAGATTTCCTCAGCTTAATGAGTGGGTGGCAAGACTGGAAATAAGAATTCCATGCCAAAATGGAACACTTCAAAATTAGGCCCACTAAGGGAATAAAAGAGTCTAAAACTCAGAGCCTGAAGCCCTAATAATCAGTCATTTTGGCTGGAAACGAGAAATCTCATGAGGGAGGCAATTTAGATAATTACCGTGATGATTTTAAACACCATTTGTGGGAGAACAGGAGCTCTTGTGGATTTATTGACAAGGGATTTCAGTATTTTAAGAAGTAGTGTTTTTGAGATTGGTCTGATAATCTCTCCCGGATCTCATTTCCTATGACTTCTTCCCATCTTTCCTCCCAGCCTCAATGTTACTTCCTTAGGAGTGTCCCTTCCAGCCACCCCAGGGAGAGGCTGTCTGTCCTTCAAACCCTTCCAGCACTTCCTACATTCCCCACCCTCACCCCCTGTGCTCACTGGGGTCCTGAAGGGGAGCAGGCGGCCAACACCATTGTGATGATGGGGAGTCCTGCCCCTGCTAACATGTCTTCCCCTGGGAAAAAGTAGGTCGATTCTTGAAACACCCAGAATTCAGCCCACCCAGACCTGGGTCAGAGTCTGATCCCATAGGGTCATGCCTAGGACTTGCATAGTCAAACAACCAGGAAAGAAGGTGCCCCCAAATGAAGCGATGAAATACGGTATAGGGAAAGAAAGACTGAAAAATTAGGGGTCCAGAGAAAAGTGCTGAGGCCTCAAGAATGCAGAGCCAAGATCCATTTACATTCCACTGGCAGCTTCAGTAAGGCCATAATTTTGTTATTTTTTTCCTTCCTGCCTGTTTTCCTCCTCTTAGTAGCTGAGGAAACCTTAAAAACCCTCAAATCGGCTGTGTGCTGGCTGAAGAGATCCTTGTTCTGAAGTGTGTCCAGGGGAAAGGAGACTCTGAGTGGAAATAATAGTTTGTGGCAGCAGAAAAGAAGGAAAGCAATCCTGTGGCCAGTCCAAGAAAGAAGGGGCTGTCGGGAAACAGCCCAATATGGTGGCAAGAATAAAGACTCTGGCACCAGAGAGACCAGTGTTCAAACTCCAGCTCCACCAAACGTCTTGACCAAATATCTCAGCTTTTCAGAACCTCAGTTCACTATAAAATGGAGATTTTAAAAATACCTAACATTTTGGGTTCTCTAGAAAGTTTCCAAGTGAGCTTCACCTAAAATCCAGAGACAGCTCTGGAGCCTGTTTGCTCGGACAGGACCAACATCTTGGAACCATAGGGAAAAGGCAAAAGAATCATGAGGATCTCAGTCCTGACATTCTCGAGTTGGTGAAATAATCTCAGCTCCCACCCATCTACACAGTTGGCTCTATGATGAGGCCACTCTGTGAACAAGTTGGTCTCTGTTATTTGCAGGTAAATGTGCTTCCCAGTCAACATACCAGCCTTTAAAAACAGTATCTTCCCGGGTTGTAGGTAAACGTTATTTCAGATGAATCATATTCATTTCATCATGAATATGATTTAATCATGAATTATGTGTGCAAAGGGAACAGCACATAGTAGGCTCTTAGCACATTTAAACTCCTAGTTCTGTTTCCCCATGGTTCAAAACAAATAGTGTCTCCTGAGGCTTACCTATGGCAGGAGGCTATGACTGCGTAACTAAAAGAGAAAGGAATTGCTATTTGCTCTTCAAAGTTCAGCCCAGGTGACATCAATCCCCTTATGAAGTCGTTTTCCCTGGCTACACCCAGTCAGGCAGAGCTGATTACTCTTCCTGTACTGTATCCTCTGCCTATTTCTATTGCAGAGTTGATTCCGTTGTTCTGCAATGATTTGTTTAATGTCTGTCTCTATACAGATGCTGGGTGATAAGCTCCTCAGGGGCAAGGGCCATGTTGGTTCGTCTTTATGCTTCTGGAGGCTCGCACAATGTCTGGCCCATAATACGTGTTCAACGTTTAATGAAAGGAACAAATGAACTAAGAGGGAAATAAGGAGGAAGGAGAGGTTGATGCTGAGGGATCTACCTTTACTGCCTTCTCCCAGTCTAGCAACCCTTTTCCTCACTCCTCACATCCAAGCTCCATACTCTTCTGGTCTCCCCAGTCTTGCTAGAGATCCTGTCCTAGGCCTCAGGAAGCATGACTTTGGCTTATAGATTAGGAAATTTGTGTTCTCAGCAGACAGCTGGTATAGAGAGAGATGTATGCAAATCAGATCATGAAACTTGAAGTCAGGGAAGTTGCATGACACCGCCCTGGCTGCTGAGACATTCAGGAAGTTGCAGTGTGAGGCTTCTGAGAAACTCTATTAAGAAGGGCCACATTTAATGGGCTTATGTCTGTGCTCTCTGCCCTTTCTACTTGCCTGGAACATGGATACAATTTCTGGAGCTGCAACATCAATCTTGAGACCTTGAGGAAAATCCCCAGAGAACTACAGAAATCTCGGTCATGATGTTCTTCAATCATGAACCAATGTTTGCCCTCCCTACCCCTTTGGGTGTTTAATTATGCGAGAAAAAGCCACCTTTATATGTTTAAGTCACTGATGTCTGGCCTATGTTACTGGCAGCTGAAGATAATTCCAAACCGATAATGCAGTCTTCAAGGACCTTTACCTTGCTGTTGCTGCTGCCTCAAATGCTTTTCTGTAAAATTATCATAGGACTGGTCCCTTCTCAGAGTCAGATATTCAGTTCGAATGTTACCTTCTCAGAGGTGCCTTTTTGACCTCCCTATCAGAAGATAACTACTCACGCTGCATATGTCATCCCTTAATAATATCATCTTGTTTTATTTTCCTCACTGCATTTATCACTATCTGAAATACTCTCTTTTCTTTGTTTCTTCTCAGTCACCAGCCCCAACCCCGCCACCAGCACCACACACACCATGAATACAAGGACTTTATTTTGTTCAAAGCTGTTGTATCTACCGCACCTAGAAGAGCACTATGAATACGTTCCCAGGAAGAAAGATGACTTCTGGAGTTGGGCATAAATCTATTTTCCCATAGAAAATACTGTTATATATGATGAAAAGGTTTATAATTTTGCAAATTATGGGTTAAATACTGTTTATGACCTAAGTACTATGTATAACATTGTTTGTATGGGATAATGAGTTCCAAGTCCAATTTCCCTTAATGAGCTCATTATCATCTTGACCATAGATCCTGCTGCAGTTTATCCCCATCTCCAGAAAACCCTTCCTGCTTCCTTGAGTTTTCTAGCGCTTCCCACCTTTTATTCATAACAGTTTATCAGATTTTAACTCCCTGATGAAATTTTTTCTTTGATTTATTTACAGAAGGTTTAAAAAATCTTTTTAAAGAGTCTCAATCTCAAGTAGATTTTTTGAAACATAATTTCTTGAGTGCCACTACCTATACTCCTTGCAGGCTCTGTCCCATTTCACATCCTGTCTTGTGAAAATTATACTTAAGTCCTTTCAAAGCCAACTCGCCTAACTTCCTGCCCTCCCAGTGGTTTCTAAACTTCATGTCTTTTCCATGAGTTCATTTAAAAGCAGTAAAATCTTTTTCTCAATCCTTTCTGGACCCTTTCCCCTGTTCTGCTTTTCAGTGTGAGGAGCATGGTGGACTATAATGAGGTGCAGGTAAGACCTCGACATGCGGAGGAGTGAAGTTTTTCTTTTACTGGTTAATGAGTACGGATTTACATATAGAAACCATATATGTAGATGAATAGGATAGGGTCACTCTGTTACACACACTTAAGGAATAAAAAGTAGACCAGTTTGAGGAAGTGGAGTGTTTAAAAGTTAAGTGGTAAAAAATCCAGGAATATAGGTTGGGTACTGTGACAGAGATCATTAGTTGTTTCCCAATATCCATTCTTTCCCTTTTCCTTAGTAATGAAGTCCTTTTTATTTAAGGTGGCAATGAAAAAAGACCGTATTCCCAAGTCTTGCTTGCAATTAGGTGTGACCATATGGTACAGTTCTGGATGTTTGAAACTGATTAAGGAGAGCTGACCCATCTGGACATGGTGGCCTTTTGCCCTTCCTCTTTTCTTCCTCCTTCTATGCTGGAACATGGACTGATGGCTGAGCTTCTGTGCTCATCTTGCCTCATAAAGCGAGATTGAGGATAGAAACCATAAACAAAGAATGGGCACAGAACCATCTGGTTTCATGCAGCCACTGTACCAGTTCTGAATTGCCCAGCCTAGGACTTTTTTATTTTTTCTGGGCGAGAATAAACCCTGGTGTCTTTAGCAATTGCTACTTTGAATTTTCTGTTAAATATAGCCAAGTATAATCTTTTCTGATACAGATGCACACTTGGGAAGCTTTTAAAAATACCCCAATGCCCAGGCAGCATCCCAGACCAATTAAATCAGAAACTCTAGGGATGGAACTCCAGCATCAGCACATTTTTAAAGCTCCCCAGGTGATTCCCATGTGCAGCCCAGGTTGAGATTTGCTGTTCTAGGCAGATAGGCCTCATATGTTGCATGTTCGACAATCTCCTGGGAGATGCAGTGGTGCTTGTTAAAAATTTGGATTTCCTATCCTTACCTCCCCAGAGGTTTTGGTTTTTCAGGTCTGAGAACATCCCACCCACGTGATTCTGATACAGGAAATCTAGTTTCAAATTTGAAGAAACACTGCTTTAGGCAATAGGAAATCTTTAGAAGTTTTAAAGCAAAGAAGTGACAAGATCAGAGGAGTGTTTTAGGAGGAGGATTATCCTGGATCTAGAGAATAAATTGAAGAGAGGAGGTGAGAGATTGAACTCAAAGAGACCGATCAGGACGTATACAACAGCTGATGGCCTGAGGGGATACATCTGTGAACTAACAGGTGGCCACAGAAATGGGGAAAAAAAGAAGGGACACAATAGACACTGAAAAAGATAAAACACTACAGGACTTGGTACCTTATGGGATAGGGGTGGGGGCACTTCAAGATATTCTCAGTGACTGAAGAATACATGAGGGCTTTGGCTTCTTCCGGGTTAGTATGTATTTCCCCTTGTGCTCAAACTCAGATTGGTATAGTTTATTAGTTTGCTGTGTATCTACAGCTGCAAATGTTAAATGGACTTTTGTTAACTTGATTGTATCTAGAGTATTCTATTAGGTTGAAAACATTTATTTAGGTCGAGAGTGGTGAGTTACACCTATAATCCTGGCACTTTGGGAGGCTGAGCTGGGAGTGTTGCTTGAGGCCAGAAGTTCAGGACTAGCTTTGGCAACATAGCAAGACCCCGGTCTCTAATAAGTTTATAAAAAGTAACTGTGTCTGGTGGTGCATGCCTGTAGTCCCAGCTACTCAGGAGGCTGATGCACAAGGATTGCTTGAGCCTAGGAGTTCAAGATCAGCAGAGTGAGACCTCATCTCTAAAAATAAATAATAATAATAATAATTATTATTATTATTTGCGAAATCAGTTCTATTTAAAGGCTCAGATACTTTATTCTAACCATAGTCAATCTCACAAATAAGTTTACTCTGTGTGTGTGTATTATATATGTGTGTGTGTGTGTGTTTGTGTGTATATATATATATGCATATAGGCAAGTAATTAAATGTTTTTCATGAAGTTTTACCTTTTTTAAAGTCATGTCTTGTAAAGCAAAGGAAATAAACAGGCAGTATAGATACTGCTCTGGAGCTGTGCTTTGTATAGTTATCTTTCTGGGATAAGACACAACCAAACTCTCAGGGCCTAGAAGTTTAAAGAACAGTTTGAAAAGGTGATCTCAATGGTAACTGATTAATTAACTATTCAATGTAAAGCTACTAAGCAGAGAGATGTTATGGTAATATTTTATCAAATAACATAAATTAAATATAATTATTTTATGAGTAATCCTAAGATACACACTGCCCGCTGATTTGTTTTAATAGTGAACACCTGTGCCTCAGAAATTTCTCTTAGGTATATAAGCTCTTCAAGTCCTCTGTTATTTAAACACCAACATATTGGTTTTAGAGTTAAAAAAGAAAATAATAATAGTTAAAAGTAATAAGATGTAAACTAATCGAATCTCTCAATTCTTACTAAAGTTGGTATCAAGACACAGCTTCTTTTAAGAATGGATTTTAAAATACCAAGTGAACTTAATGAACAGAGAAGACAAATATATCATCATTGAGCTTACCACTCAGGTTGCAAAGATGAATGAAACAGCCTTGGTCCCTTGCACTTCAGAGTATACATAATAAAGTGATGGGGAATTTTTCCAAAGTTAGTTTTAGATTTAATTTTCTCTCTAATTGGAACATCTATTAAGAAGACTATAACAAGGTGAAAGTCATTAAATCTGTTCAAAACATAAAACTGCTAAACTTCAATAGGCAATGGGCAAACACTTGTCTAGATGCCATATCACATTTAGTCGAGTTGCTAATAATAGCACTCTTCTTTAATCTGGTGTGAGTCAGAACCTTGTCCTTGCTCCAGAGAATGCTTATGGTCCTTAAGCAACAGTATTAGCACCACTGAGGGGCCACCACCTGCTCAATTCTCTCATGCGCACCAGGGAACCACCCGGGGCATGGATTGTTAGATGCCTCACCAGCTCTCCCCAGTATTCCCTCTTGTAGCTGGGTTTTGGTTTACCTTTATAATATAATTAAATTGGTTAAAGAAAAGTGCTAGCTGGGCCGGGTGTGGTGGCTCATGCCTGTAATCCCAGCACTTTGGGAGGCCGAGGCGGGCGGATCACGAGGTCAGGAGATCGAGACCATCCTGGCTAACACGGTGAAACCCCGTCTCTACTAAAAATACAAAAAATTAGCCGGGCGAGGTGGCAGGCGCTTGTAATCCCAGCTACTCGGGAGGCTGAGGCAGGAGAATGGCGTGAACCCCAGGGGGCGGAGCCTGCAGTGAGCCGAGATTGCGCCACTGCACTCCAGCCTGGGTGACAGTGAGACTCTGTCTCAAAAAAAAAAAAAAAAAAAAGAAAAGTGCTAGCTGTATTAGAGACTTAGTATCTTTGTGAACAATCCATTTCATACAGAAAACATTCTATTCCATGGTCACAAACTCTACCCTTACATGAGTTACGATCTTGCAGATGATTAAACATTGGGCACTGGGATGGCTTTGTATGAAAGTGTAGAGAGAGTATACAGAAAGTCCTAGGCAAAACCTCACCTCTAGTTGGGGCAAAACAACCCAAAGTGTGTATTTAGCTGCAGATAGGTGATGGAAATTTATCATGGGTTAAATTATGCCCCCTTTCGCCCAACCAAATTCGTATGTTTAAGTCCTAACCCCCCAGTACCTCAGAATGTGACCTTTTTTTGGAAAAAGGGTCATTGCAGGTGTAAATAATTAAGCTAGGATGCGGTCATACTGGAGTAGAATTGGCCCCTAATTCAATATGACTGGTGTCCTTGTAAAAAAGGAGAATTTGAACATGGATGCACACACGAGGAAAAGGCCATGTGAAGCTGAAGGCAGAGATGCTTCACCAAACCGAAGAATGTGAAAGATGGTCAGCAAGCCACCAGAAGCTAGGGGCGAAGCATGGAGCAGATACTTCCTCACAGCCCTCAGAGGGAACCAACCCTGCTGACACCTTGACCTTAGACTTCCAGCCTCCAGAACTGTGAGACAATAAATTTCTTTTGTTTAAGCCACTCCGTTTGTGGCACTTTGTTATGGCAGCCTTAGCAAACTAATACTGAATTGCTCTTCCCTAGTTATCTTTATGGATAGTATATTCTTTTGGTATAGACATAACTTGCCTTTCACTATTTGACCAGTGAGAGCTAAACATTTTAAAGCAAAACACCTTTAATAGGAAGAGAAAAGAAAAGACAGAGTGGGTGGCCTGGCATGCCTGCCAACCACAGGTCCCTTTTACTAACGGCAGAGGCTGTCACTGCCCACATAAGGCCTCCTCCACCATGTGGATCAAAGAAGGCTGAGAGCTGCTTCCATGGTCACCGAGCTCTTCCATACTCTATCACCATACATCATTGCTGCTGGCTCAGCCAAAGTGTTGAAAGGACTCTTACTAAGCTGCAATTCTTTATTCTCCCTTATCTCACTCTCACCTCCTAACTTCCTAGCAAACAGAACAAGAAACCAACTAGAAGTGGGACTGAAAAAATCAGGGCAAAAAAATTAAACACAAATCAAAACCAAAACAGACTCCACCCTAACCCCCCCAAAAAAAGGCAGGAGGAGGAGAAGGAAGAGAAGGAAAGAACATGAGGAAAGAGAAGGAGAAAAGGAGAGAAACGGGTCTGGTTGGTCAGGAAAATCATTGCTGGAGGGAAAAACCTGAAATCTGTGCTTCTGGACTTCTAGGATATTCATTACATTGCTCTAGAAAGCCAATAGGAAATTAAGATTCTTCTTGTGACTGTACTATGTTTGGATCTCAACAAATTATTTCTGGAATTCAATCATCAAACTTCTTGCATGATATTTATTTTTTCATAGCTCAGTTCTGTTAACAAGGTCCATGTGATTCTGTATGAATTAATGTAGAATAATGGAATGAGGAAGCCAGGAGATTCAGAAGTCCTTCCATGTAACACTCATTTTGGCGTGCAGGGAATTTAACAGACTTGTCCCATGACATATAGCCTATACCAGAACTAGGCCAAAAGATTTTATAAATATTATTTCATATATGAAGAATCTAGGCTGATTTATATAAAAAATTTCTAAACTTAACTACTTTTGAATCTTCACAGCTCCATATAACTTTTATGGTATCTCAGAACAGGCGTTTTGATAGCCATCGGGGAAACTTCCACCTAGAAAATGTCTCAGAATGTAATATAAGAAACCAAGGTAAACAAAGATTTATTCCAGCCAAAGTATTTATTTGGAAAATATTTGATGGATTAACTTTTTATATAAACGTGTCTCGACAATCTGAATTTTTAAATGTCTTATTATATTACCACTAACTTGCACTTAATAGCATTTACTATATGCTTGCGGTCTCCTAAGTACTTGATCCTCACAATGCCGTATACTCTGGTCCCATTATTCATTAACTCCATTTTGCTGTTGAGGAAACTGAAGCAGAGAGGGAAAGACAATATCTTTGCCCGACTTCATACTACATGTGAATAGCAGCACAGCCAGACTGCCAGTCTGGTCCCAAAGTCTATGTACTTAACCACGATACCAGACTACCACTAACCACTCTGTGAATCAATCTGCATACAAATTCACACATGTCCTTAGCAAGTGGTAAAGCCTGGCCTAATCTGATTTAGAATCAGTGCTCTTTCCCATCACACTCTACTGTCTGTCATGTTGTCATACTTAAACTTAAGATCTGGAGTAAATCTTTCTACATTTAGATTCTCTTGAGAGCCATTAACCAAAAGCAGCAGTGTGAGAAAGATTCAGTCCAACACAGACACCACAGAAGCACAGCAGCAAAAAGGGAATCCTGACCACCAGCCCCCCAGCCATAGCAGTAACTCCCAAGGTGTGCTGGAGGATGTTGGCTCCTGGGGCCACTCCTACCTTGTATGCTGTGCTCATCTCTCCTCATTCTCAGGTGTGGTTGATGGAACAGGTACAAGACCAGGGAGCACAAGATCCAAGTCCCAGTCTTAGAGCAGCCTCTGACTGGCAGTGCTGTTGACAGGCTGGACATGTGGTCCCTGCTTCACATACCTAGTTCACTTAACTCTCTCAACTACCCCATGAATGGACATGAAGGACTTCATCCTTACAGATGAAGGAATGGTGACTTAGAGAGTTAAGCGTTCCATCAAGGTCATAAAAGATGATACTCATTCCAGGTCTGCCTGACTCCAAAATCTTCACGTGTTCTTTGTCAAGTTGCCTCAAAAGTCACTTAAATCCTCTGAATCTTAGAGTCCTCAAATATAAAGTGCCATGGAGCCCTAGGGATTCTATGAAGTGTCTCAGAAGTCACTTTGGGAAGGAAGTCCAAAAGGCAGGACCCGGCCTACTCCTGATATGCACATGGACACATACACACACACCCCAAGCAGTGCAGAGTAATGCCACTGTGACCGTCTGTATAAATGTGGCTTTCTACATTTAGATCGAAGGGAGGATTTGCTGCTAAAAAAGTTTGAGGCCCATTCTTGCAAGTGATCTTTAAGGCCCCTCTTAGCTTTAATGTCTGGGACAGGGTCAGAGTTGTAAAGATAAAACTTTAGTAAATCAAGACATTCAGAGGATACTTTGTATTCACCTGGCTGGGTCTGTCCAGAATGCAGATATCTGATGCCTTTGAAAGAAAAGGCGGTGCCTGAACTCTGCTGATCTAAACATAATTTGAGAAAGTGTGTTGATTGTATTTGTGGAGATGGCCTTCTTATACAGGGACAGTTAGAAAAAACATAGTCTGAGTTTTCTTCTCCTGTGAGCTCCACCATTTGTTGAGGGTTTCAGTTGGTCAGGGATGAAAGGTATGTAGCATTAGTGGCTTGTTTAATGCTAACTCCTTGTTTTTCCTCTTCCTCTCTATCTTGCCTCATCTTCTTTTTACCCTGTCCACCTTCAATCCTGTCTACCCCCTGTGGCCCCAAAGCCAGCTGGCAGACCAGGAAGTGGGGGTCTGTATTGGTAGAAAATGAATAAATTCACTTACTCCTTCAAGTCCTGCCTTTCCCACACTTGTATTCCTACACAGAGCAAAGCATTGGTGCTTAAACAATAGCCATGAGGCAGGTGTCTTGAGGAATGCGTGGGGAGCCAAGTGTTACTTTTCCTGCACCCTATATAGCTCATACCCCTTCATTAAAAGCTACATATGTAGAAAATAATAAAGTTGACAAAAAACCAAGTGTTAATCACGGTGATGATGATAATACCTTTCTAAAAAACAATTACTGAGGTATACTTTATATGCCATAAAATTAACTCATTATTAGTTACAAGTCAATGACTTTTAGTAAATATACAGTATTGTACAACCGTCACTATAGTCCAATCCTGGAACATTTCCATCATGCCAAAAAGATTCCTCGAGCTCATCTGTAGTCTCTACCTGCTCTCGCCTCCAGTCCTAGGTAACCACTAATCTACTTTCTGTCTCTATAGATTTGCTTTTCCTGGGCATTCCACATGAACAGAATCGTATGATATGTGATATTTTGTGGCTGGCTTCTTTCAGTTAGCATACTCTTTTTAAGGTTAATTTATATTTTATCATGTATCCGTTATACATAACACCTTTTTGAATGGCAGCATTATATAGAGGAAAAAGCATGAATATCAGAAGCATGCAAACATGGGGCTGAATCAAAGCTGTGTCACTTCTTAGCTGTGTAACTTTGGGCAAGTTCCTCAATCTCTCTAGACCTATTTGTAGAATAAGAATAATAATCCCTCCCTCAGCTGAAAGGAAATAGCTGGGTTGTGATGACAAATAGTGGGCGCTCAAGAAATCCAGTTCTTCTCTCTAAATTTCGCCAAAAACCTTTGCTTTTCTCACCCCTGCTTCAAACTTTAAAGTGACTCCTACAACCTCCCTACCAGCCTTCACATCAAGCTTGAAACAAAAACCCACATAACAAGTGATATCAGAAACGGAATTCCGCCAAAAGGAATCACATCCTTCATTAATGGAGCCCAGATGGTGAGGAACTAAAGGGATTTCCTTCAATTATATTGCTGTCACTTTTTTATAATGAATGTTAAATTGCGTTTAATTATTATTGTAAGGGGGAAAATGTGTCAAATTCTATCCTAGAATATTTTATGGAGTTGGTTTTCGTTCGGCAAGGCTCTAAGAACACCTTATTTTCCCACTAATTCTTATAAAACTGCCACCATTAACATCAACACACAGATAACATGCAAACAAGTAGCAAAGAGCTAAAAACACCAGAGTAAATAAAATCCACCTCAAGCCAGGTACCATGGTGCATTCTTGTAGTCCCAGCTACTCTGGAGCCTGAGGCGGGAGGATTACTTGAGTGCAGGAGTTTAAGACCAGCCGGGGTAACATAGCTATAATACCTCTCAAAGGAAAAAAAAACCACCTGAAATCCTCCAAACTCAACTTTTAGCCAATAGTTTCAGACGTTTTCTTTCCTGAACCTTTAGAAGACCCTGAATTTCGTGTGTGTAGCAAAATAGACTGAATCGAACACCTTGTTCATTCCTCCAGCCCACCTTCTCTGATTAGAACATGTTCTCATTTTGAGTTCCAACTCAAAGGGATCCTAAATGCAATCCCATCCTATGATCTAGGACACAAAGTTGACAGAGTTGCTACTCCTTAGCCCTGAGAGAAAATTTCCTGTCCTAAATCTGCTTTTCCTTCTGTATTATTGTTTATCTGTACTTCTAAATTTACCAGTGCTCCTTCACATTTCTGATTTTTTTTTCTCTCTCTCTCCTTGCCTGGGATTTATCACAGCTGCATTTCTTCCCCAAACTCCTGAACCACTTAATTCTCCTCCATTTCCCAGGTTTACTTCCTGTTGAGAATAGTATAAGAGTTAAAACAGAAAAGGATAAGGCTTCTCAATATTTTACTAAATAAAATATGGTTATAACATATTTTGTTTATCCCTCTCTTCAAGGAGATGAGTACAGCTTATCATTTTTCATGATATAAAATGCCTGTAGTCAAATGTAAACTAATTATTAACAGAGGCAATATATGGCTTTCCAATCTTTATAAACTTTATAATCACTATACATATTATTGGAATTAAAGATGGCAAACAGTGATTCTTCCAAATAGGTAAATTAGATATAATTCCTACAAGTGATCAGCTTGTAACGTTATCAGGTGAGTCTAATTTGAACTTCTGCTGTGATAAAGCTATACTCACATAGATAAACAGATAAATACTATACCCAGACTGAACCAAGCACTTAAATTAATGTATTGATGTATTTGTGTAAGGATTCCTGTGTTTCCTTGCTCTAAGTACTTATCTTGAAAATAGGAACTGTTAACAAAATCCATGGCTAACTTTTTTCCCAATATTAAGAGATGAAAGAAAGTGTAGGTAGGGTCCCAAGAGAGAAGTTTTCACATACTGAATCATCTCCTAATACAGGCTTGAAAAATGATAAATCTGATGAAAATAAAAATCTGGGGGACAAAGTCATGTTAGGTTTACTGAGATGTGTGAATTTCCTCAATCTTTAAAAACTGTTCTTATGCTAAAACTTACCCCTTCATATCACCACAGTGAAGAGAGTAATTTATATCTAAGACTTTATTTTAGGGATTTTATTTTAGGTGGTATCATAGGAATTTATCTCATGGTATAAATAGTTTAGTAAATCTGGGATTTGGGAAAGATTTTTTCTCTACAGCACAGGCCTTTTGTTCAGCAGCAGATGACAAAATAATTTTGAGGCAAGATGATTTAACTTCAGTTTGATGTCCAACCATCCACCCCAAATCTTATGCTCCAAATTCCCGAATGTGGCCAGAGTATTGAAAATTAACTTTTTAAAAATCACTTGATCCAAATCTTCTAAATATATATACGTATATACAAGAATGACACAGCCTTCAAATTATGGTTTGGCCTATAGTTTGTGTATAGCTCTCTAGAGAATTTCTGTCTTAAGGTTAAAATCTCAAATATGTGGAGATCATCTCTGAGGACTTGACTACCATAAAATTCTGTCAGCATCCATGCATCATGTATATGAATTACCAAATAATGCCGAGTCTCCTACCCTGAGATGGCAGCCAATTTTTGGTGTGCCTGACGGGCCATTTCACAGCCTTTGGTTCTTGTCTTGTGCATTTCCGCCCGGAGTGAGGGGCAGCTGACCGAGACATCCCCAATAGAAATGACCAGCTCTCGGTACAGGGCCACTTGTGTGTTGAACTCTTGGACAAGCTGGAAAAGAAGTGAGTTTTTTTTTTTTTTTTTTTTTTTTTTTAACCAAACATTTCTCATCAGAAAGTTTCTTGTTTCGGAGTACATAAACAGGGGCCTTCACTAACCCCTGAGTCAGCTCCCCAGATCTCCAGCTAAGGAACCTAGGAATTGTTTAAAGCAGAAGGCACCCAAATGGCAAGTCTCTTTGTCCAAGGCAAGTGTTTATTTTCATAGGCAAGCCTGGCCATGGACGCTCTATTTCCAGACCTACTTCACCTCACCCTTTCAGACTCAGTTTCTGAAGAGCAGGAGAGCATATTTGGAGCGCTACCATGCCACTCCCAGGCCAACAGAGAATGATGCTGGGGACTCCTACATAAACGCTCCCCTCTGCTACTGCTAGGACATGGCTTTTAAGTTGCACGGCGGGAGGGGCGGGGGAGGCGACAGATAGGGTGTAATAGGCAAACCATTCACCTTTTGCTGGGCCACTGAATCTCTCGGCCTGACGGCCTGACGGGAAGACCAGCTACAGCCTCTGCGCTGGAACCTTCGACCCCTCCGCAGCGCCCCGTGCGCTGTATTTGGGTTTGTTTGCTACTCTCTCCCCAGAAAGCAGCATCCCCACCTCCTCATCCCTCCCTCCTCCGTGAGCGAGCCAGTTCACTGTGTCTTTCGCATCCACCATTCTTCGAGGGGGTACAGGCACAACCTGCAGCCGCTGATCCCCAAGACCCTTGCTGTGACACTTCTTTCTGCAGGGCTATTACGACCAGGGTGTCACCCTGAATTTGGGGGACTGCAGATTTAAAAATAGTGCATGTGCCACGTGATCGGCATTGAGGAGCTGAGGGTGGGGGAGTGGCTGGCACTCAGGCAAATGATTAACATACATGACTCCCCCCACCCCCTCTCAATAAAAAAAAAAAAAAAGAGGCGCAGTTTTCACCCACCATCTTGCAGTCGTCCAGGGCTCGTTGGGTTTTGTGGGCGCTCTCGGAGCCGCTGCCCCTGCGCTCCCAATCTCCGCTCTGCAGCGGGGGCTTGCTGATCTGGAAGATCGAGGAGCGGGTGGACCGGCTGGGGCGCTTTTTGCGCCCATTCGGTGCAGAACTCATGCATACACATCCACCAAGCCGAAGCCGCTGATGCAGTGCGCCCCGGCTCGGGCGGCCCGGTTGTTGCCCTGGGCGCCGCCGCCAAGCAGCCGGAGCCCGGACCTGAGGCGCGCAGCTCACAGTGCTGGGGCTGGCTGCGCGGGTCGGTAACCTTCAGCTTGAAGGAGAGCCGGGGAAGCGCTAGCTGTGCCGTGCAGCATCGCTTCCACTAGCAGCGAGGAAGGGGCGCGATCAAGTTCTGCTCAGCAGCATTGCCAACACTGTCCCGGGAGCTGGGCGCTGGCGCGGGCTCGCACTGCCTTCCTCTCGGCATGGATTGCAAGGCTGGGCGAGAAAGAACGCGCCGCCCGGCGGTTCCGAGTTTCCATTCAGGTGGGGGAGCAGCTTTCAAAGCCTGCGCTGCAAGGTGGGGGGCGGAAAGGGGTGTCGCTCTTGCTTCAGTGTCTTCCCGCAGCGGCACTCGGTTGTCTTTCCCCTCCCTCCACTGTCGCCAGGCCTGGAAGGACTGGCCGTCCCCAAAGCAAGCAATTGGCTCTAATCGGCTGCCTTGATCCCTAGTCTCTAAGGGCTTGTCTGTTTGAAGATCCCAGATGAATCTGTGGCGGGACTGGCAGACGCAGAGAATCGGTCCGGCTGACGTTGTTCGCGGGCCCGCACATTGATAGGACGGGAATACTAATGTGATCTGTCCATGCAACCCCCTTCCCCCTCCACAGTTTATGCACTTATCCAATCAAATCCCCGGGAACATCAATTGCAATATTACTTCATCTGCTCTATTATTAGAAACAAAAAGTGTCATCAGAGTGGAGCACATGCCACATGCTGGGACCTAAACATGGATTTCAAATAAGCCAGTGCGGGCTTGAGGCCCTCACCATCTGAGACTGAGACTGGGGCCACAGGAGGGAGTGAGGTTTTGCTCCAAATGGAAGACCTCTCGATAACCTAAAAGGAAAGATTTGTTTCCCTGAGTTGTTTTGTTTTAATTTTGTCTTTGTTTATGGAGGGGGAAAGAGGAGAGCCAGTGAGGCAGAATGCACAGAGACATTCACTCAGATTGGGCCTCATCCCCACCCCATTTCAAGTAGTAAAGCTCTTGGTCTTGCATTCCAGGGTCTCAGGACCCAGCTCCTAGAGTTCCCTTCTGGAGACTTGAACAAATAAGAGCCAAGAGATCTCCCTGGTCACTCGAAATGACCTTCTTCTCGCTTATGGGATGTCAGTAACCCAGAGGCCAACAGAGGTGGCCCAGAAAAGCGGCGATGATTCCTGCGTGAAAAGGAGTGGGGGTGAGGCCCTCAGCCATTTGAGTTCACCCTTCCCACTGACATCTTCCTAAGGTTCTTCTGGGAGGAAAAGCGAGTGTTGTGGGCATTCAACTCTAAGGCTCTAAGGATGCTTGTTCTCCTGAATGATTTGTTTGGAGAGGGAGATAAAGGGGTCTGCCATAGGAAAACTAGTTATGTATTAGTAATCCTAATAAGAACAGATCAGAGGTTCCTGGTCAGTCTGTTAAAGGGATATGGAGAGTACATAGAAAGAGAAAGCCAGAAATAGCCAGGAAGGTTAATATCCTAAGGAGGGTGGCTTTAAAATTTTTTTACAAGACAAGTAAATATAATGGGGTACTATAATAAGAGAGTTATTTGGTTTTTGTCCCCAATTCCTGGTGCAGAACTCCTAAAACCCTTGGAAATCGCCCGAGTTATTATGATAAGCCATCTTGTTACCAGAAAGACCAAGCCTTGATTAGATGCTTCCAACTTTCAGCCTCATCCCCCAATCTCAGGGGAAAGGAGAGGAGCTAGTGACTGAGTTCCTCACCAATGGCCAATTATTTAATCAATCATGCCTACATAAAGAAACCTCTGTAAAACTCCTAAACAACAACAGAGTGTGGGGAGCTTCTGGGTTGTGGAAGACATCTAGGTGCTGGAAGGGTAGTACACCAGGAAAGAGCATGGAAGTTCCATGTCCTTTTCCCATACCTTGCCCTATGTTTCTCTTCCAGTTGGCTGCTCCTGAGTTGTATCCTTTAGAATAGGCTGCTAATAGTAAGTAAAGCTCTTTCCTGAGTGCTGTGAGTCATTCTAGTGAATTACCAAATCTGAGAAGGCGGTTATAGGAACCCCCGAATTTGTGGCCAAGATGGAGAGAAGAGTTGGTAACCTGTGGATCCCATACTTGTGACTGGCCTCTGAGATGAGGGCAGTCTTGTGGGACTGAGCCCTTGAACCTGTAAATCTGATGTTAACTCTGGGTAGTTAGTGCCAGAAATGAATTGTAGGCCAGCTAATTTGTGTTAGAGAGTTGGAGAAGTGCTATTGGAAAAGACATCATGTATTTGGGTGGGAAGGAAGAAAACCTAACAGATGGATAACTGAGTGGATATTTGGCTACATTTTTTTTTTTTTTCTGAGTCAGGGTCTTGCTCCGTCACCCAGACTGGAATTTAGTGGCACCATGAGAGCTCACTTCAGCCTCAATTTCCTGGGCTCAGGTGATCCACTTCAGCCTCCCAAGTAGTTGAGACTACAGGCACATACCACCTAATATTTTGTAAAGACAGAGTTTTGCCATGTTGCCCAGGCTGGTCTTGAACTCCTGAGCTCAAGTGATCCACACACCTTCACCTGCCAAAGTGCTGGGATTACAGGTGTGAGCCACTGCGCCTGACCAGAACTTCACACAAGCTTGAGAGTCAGTTTTCCCTATCAAAGACTAGAGAAAGGAGGCACCAGCCCTCATGCCCAGACCTTGGTGTGCTGCTCTCCTCCAGGTGTTTAGATGTCCCAGAGACTGAGAGAAAGGGCTCTTCTGCTGGTTGAATCTCCCCAAATATAAGAAGATAACAGGTTACTGCTTAGTCAGCTCCCTGACCCTTTCTATTTCCTGCAATCTCAATTACCTCCCCTCCCTCCCTCCCTTTTTTCCTTCCTTCCTTCCTTCCTTCCTTCCTTCCTTCCTTCCTTCCTTCCTCCCTCCCTCTCTCCCTTCCTTCCTCTCTCTCTTCCTTCTCTCTCTCTTTCATTCTTTTGTTCATTTGTTCATTCTACGGAGTCTTACTCTGTTTCCCAGGCTGTAGTGCAGACTTCTGAGTAGTTCCACAGACATGCCTGAGTTGGCTGCTCCTGAGTTGTATTCTTTAGAATAGACTGGTAATAGTAAGAAAAGCTCTTTCCTGAGTGCTGTGTCATTCTAGTGAATTACCAAATCTGAGAAGGAGGTTGTAGGAACCCCTTCCTACAACCTGAGCTGAGTGGACCACAGGCATGTGCCACCACGCCCGGCTAACTTTTGTATTTTTAGTAGAGACAAGGTTTCACAATGTTGGCCAGGCTGGTCTCAAACTCCTGACCTCAGGTGATCTGCCTGCCTCAGCCTCCCAAAGTGCTGGGATTACAGGCATGAGGCCCTGTGCCCAGCCCCAATTTTCTTTCTACTTCATGCGTGTAAAGAGAGAAGCAGAAAAATGCATCAGGTGCCTGGGGTTTTGTGAGGGGTGAGGATGCTTGGGATGATGAGGAGGTAGATAACAGAGAGACTGAGGGGCTTTAAAGAAGGATGGATAATATTCATTTGTAGATGGTTTAAGTCCTGTGTTATAAACCCCTTTCACTGACACTAGCTTACCCCTGTACCCTCCACCCAACTTTCAGGAAAAGTCTGCTATAACCCATTGTTGGTGGTGCTTTGGAGAACTAAGGGAAAAGGGGCTACCTTTTACATGTGTGTGCACATGGGTTGGAGAGGATAGGACACTGGAGATCAGTCTGCTGGAAATCTTTTTCCATGGCTCTGTTGCTTCATCTCCTTTTCCTGTGAGGAAATAGCCACTTCTACCAGATTTGAGCATCTTAAAGCTACTCAGTAGTAGGTTTCTACTCCAGTTACAACCATCTGGTTTCTAACCCCCACCTCCCTTCTTCTGCCTAGAGACAATTTCAACAAATTAAAAGAAAAAAAGGCAATATAATTGCACTGCCCTGTTTCTATGCCATATTTCTTGCAGGAGCGGTGGCGGGGGGCAGGGGCGGGGGATGGAATAAATAGGTCAAATGCAATGCCACATCTGAAAGACTACTGACTTGGGAACCTGCTGGGGGATTAAGCGGAAATTTCACTCATAGGTACCCTTTGGCCTTCCCTGATACACAGCCCAAGCCATTTTCCTGAGAAGGGAGAAAAATAGCATCAATCTCAGAGCTGTCTCTCCCAGCCAGCGACGAATGCCGTAATCAGAATAGCAGCAGGCAGGCTTAGTTTCCTAACCTTCCCCCACATTCAAAACTGCATGAATTTACATTCCTGAGGCTGTCTTGACTGCCAAGTAGAAGGGTAAAGTGTAGTTGGAAATCTCAACAACAGGCACATTTTTTGATTACCCAGACGTGATTTTGGCACATCCCTTATCATTGGTCCCCTATAGGTATATGGCTTTGACAAGAGTCACATCCTAGATTCACTCCAATATAAGACATACATTTTGTGTTCTCTCCGTGATAGTTTTGAGAATTCATTTTGATTTGAAATTTTAAAGAATATCAGAGAACATCAGTTTAGAATGAATATGAGCAATTGCTGAGTTTCTTCAAATTGGTTCTGTAGGGAACCATAGTGGGACCCAGAAATGAACACTTCATAATGGATTGGCCTCTCATGAGAGGCGATAGTAGAAGGCAGGTTTCATCTGGGAATAAAGTTCAGAGAAGTGAAAAAAAAGGGGGGGCCCTTACATGAGTGGGTCTCTGATAGAGGCAGAGAAAAATACATTAAGATTCTGAATTCCAGAAGCTAGGGAGATCTGAAGGACATGATCAAGTTATTTTTTTGTTAGTGTCAAAAGATAAGAGATAAAGTTATTGCGAAGAACTTAGTGAATAAACTATCTAACAGATGGTTTCTTTCTGCTAAAAGCAGAAGAGGGTGCAATATGTTGGGAACATTTATTTATTAATTTCACAAATATTTTTGAGTGTTCTTATTAGAGGCAGATCCAGGTTTGTTGGTCTTAAAGCTTATACAATTTGGGAGCCCCTCTTAAAGAAAAAGAACACAAAAATTTAAATACAAGATGAGATACATTGTCTTAGAAGGAGCTTATGCAAGTGAGGTTCCCTGAAGTTTAGGATTCATTAAATTCACGGTAAATTTCAACCTTGGAGTATTTCTTGTGTGCATAATGGGCATCTAGTGTTTTGCTTGCTAGATTTTTCTTCTCCCTTTTCTGATGATAGCACCTTAAATTTCCTGTGATAAATCAGTCCTCTCTCACTTTTCGTCCACATGGCTCTGTACGTGGGCATATGATTTAGGACTGACTAATACAAATACTGTATCTCAGTGGCCACAATGACTGGTTTAATAATGGTTATGAAATCTAAGTTGGACCAATGAACTTTAGCATTGGGACTTTTTCTGGAACTATTAGGTTGAAAGATATGAAATTGCCATTATTCAACCATTTTGACCTACATAAATAGCAATTTTATATATTTCAACCTAATATTTAGTTTTTTTTCTTTCCATTGGGTTGGTAAATTGGTAAGATGAAAGCTGGAATTTCTGGGGGCCATTTTTGCCATTCATGGTCAACAGACTGCCTGTAATCTAACCCAGAGGATCAGAATGGAGAGATGGAGAGATATTGATTCTTAATTATATTATTTGAGTTTGTAGATCCATCTCTGCCTTAAGTCAAACTATACCTGCAATTTCATTTAGGTGGACCAAAAAATTTCCTTTCAAATTAAGTCAGTTTTATTTGGATTACTACCACTTGCAACCAAAAGAGTCTTAATTAATATAATATGTAAAGAATAATTGTGAAAAAGTATAGGATACATCAAATCAATCCATCTAATACTTATTGAATGTTTACTATGAGCAAGGTACTACATTAATGACAAAGAGAAGATATAATAAGAGTAAAGGTATAATTCTTTTCAAGGCACTTATACCTGGGAGATAAAATATACAGACAAGAAACCACTAAGAACAATAAAATACGTAATAGTGTTACTTTCTGCTACATATAAATACTGCAGGAATTTAGAGATGGGATCAATCTCTGTATGCTGAGGTTACTAGAAAAGGCTACATGATAGAGATGGAAACTGAGATAGGTATTAATTTATATGTATGCAGGATTGGGATAGATGGAGGAGTGTGGGACAGCTTTTCAGTGGTTGGCTAAGAGCAGGAGTAAGGGAGTAAAGAATGGAGGGCATCAAGAGTCAGACCTGAATTGAAGATAAAGAGGAGAGGCTATTGTGAAAGTGTTGTGGCTGAGGTCACAAAAGTAGGACAAATGATCTGGTTCCTTTGGTTTAGGAAAGGAAGAAGGACAGTAGGTTAGCAGCAGAGAAAACCTAACAATTTTCTTTGGATGACAATAATGTACATGATTTGAGGCTGCATTGGGAATAGATACACCCAAAGGACTTATCTCATGTCTAATATTGACTTACTACAGCTTTGCAGAAGTGAACCTGGAGGCTGAACTCCAGTGTTTTGAGAAAATGTTGATGCAAGTTATGGGTAGGGTGGAAGTTAATGGTAACTAAGAATGGCATGGTTAACATTACTTAGAGCCTTTAGACTAAAACAGAGGAGTTTGATTCTGATGCTGGTTTGGGATAGACCATTGGCAAAAGAAGACCACTGCCATTTCTCAAGTGAACTAATGAGGCATGTGATGTTTTAACAAAACTGATTTGGCAGTGATATGTAGAATGCATTGGAATGAAGAGACAGTGAAGCCATCTACTGAACTATTATAATAATCCAAGTGGAAGAGGAATGTGACTGCTGGGAGAAGAGTCAGAATCAGGGAGAAATTTCAGAGGGTTTTAGTGTCAGAGCATTATCTCAACACAGGACTGACTAGAAAAAAATCTGAACTAACTAAGGTAAAAGGCAACAGTTATTTTAATTTCCCATGGAAATAACAAAACTCATTGACAATCGTCCCTGAAATTTGCATTTAGCCCTGACTCTATAGAGTCCTTCCTACCTGATATGTACCCAGGACATATACCCATTAGTCAAGCCCTCCTACTTTGTCTATGAATTCTACTGAGACCTCTTACCTATTTGACTAGAATTCTTTCTAGCCAACCACAGCTCTGGCCTAAATCTAACCTGAACTACAGTATATCCAGACACTAGTCAGCCCCTGCTTTGCTTACCCTGTTTCCTTCTGGCCTCACCAACTCTGTCTGCAGTGGCTACTCGTCCAATAAAACTTGGTTCCTTTAAGGACACTTCTGGGCCTGCCAAATATGCTGAAACGCACGTTGAAGGAACACTGCAGTGGACAGGATGTGTCTGCAGAACCAGTTCCTTAACTGTCCTTTGACCCATCTATGCCCTGGTTCATTTCTGGCCTTCCATTTTCTACCTTTGCTTCATTATCTGAGTCCTCTTTGTGCTTTTTTCCCTCTCTCTCTCTCTCTAATAACCACACAATTAATGCATATATATATTTTTTCCTTATTTTAAAACAACTGAATTGCAGATAAGGATAACGTCCTTTTTGAGCACCATTCCAGCCTCAGTACTCTCCTGGCTCCCCCAAAATAATCTTTCTGGAAGGTTTTATTTGTAGATTTTCTGTTCTATAATTGTATACTTATATCTTCCTGAAAAAACATGTAGTGTTTTGGTATTGTTTATTTATGTGTATGTTTTTATAGAAATCATACATTGTATGTCATTCTACAATATGCATTTTTTTTTTTTTTTTTGAGACAGAGTCTCACTTTGTCACCCAGGCTGGAATGCAGTGGTGTGATCATGGCTCACCACAACCTTCATCTCCGGGACTCAAGCAATTCTCCCACCTCAGCCTTTTGAGTAGCCGGGACCATAGTACTTGCCACCATGCTTGGCTAATTTTTTGTATTTTTAGTAGAGACGGGGTTTCACCATGTTGCCCAAGCTGGTCTCGAATTCCTGAGCTCAAGTGATCTGCCTGCCTCAGTCTCCCAAAGTGCTGGATTACAGGTGTGAGCTGGACACACAGCCACTGGACATTGTTTCTTTCTACTTAACACTAAGTCTTTGGAGAGGCTTCTATATTAATAGACATCTACCTCTATCTTGTACTTCTGCATAATATTCTAGAATAATAGATATCATAACTTACTAAACCATTCCCCAGTTGGGACATTTAGATTTCCAATGTTTTAACATTATTAACAAGACTGCAATGAAATGCTTAAGCATGCTCTTTTCTTCATATGAGAGTATATACAATATTTCATAAGTACATATAAAGAAGTGAAATTGCTGGGTCACAGAATATGTGTATTTACATTTTTAAGAGATATTCTGAAATTTCTTTCCAATATGGTTGTATCAAATTACATTCATGCCGGCTATTTATGAAAGTACTTGTTTCCCTACATACTGGCCAGTTGAAAGACCAGTTTAACATCATTAAGCTTTTGAATTTGTTCCAACTTGAGTTTTTTTTATTTCAATGCTATATTTTTTATCTCTCAGGCTTCTAGTTCCTCTTCACAGGCTTTCACTGATTTTGATTTAGCAGAGAATCTCTGTGGGATCACACTTGGTAATGCTTCCATCCATCCCCCTCACCCTACTCCCCACACTCATATGCTACCCTCCCACCCACTATGACTCTCAAACTCCTACTCACATCAGTAGCCTCGAGTGGATGCAGCCCACCTTTGAAAGAGTGGGTTTATAAATTGCACCAATTAGGAAACATAGACAGAACAGGGATGAGATAAAAGAGTAAAAGATGAATTTGAATTTCCTAATCTGAGAAATTATAAAAATGGAGCCTTCCCTGACAGAATTGGACAACTGAAAATATTAGACTAGGTGACAGGTTGGGTCTAGAGATGTAAATTGTGAAGTCAGAAACAAAAAGTGTTCAATGACATCTTGAGCATGAATGTGTTTCCAGGAAGGAGTAGTACAGAGAGGAAAAAAGGCAGAGGGTGAGGATTAAGTCCTGAGGCATGTCAACAGATAAGAGGTGGAATGCGATAACGAGTCAGTGGAGATGGAGAGGGGACTGCCTGAGAAAGACAGGAAGAATCCACTGAATACAGTGACCCAGAAGCAAAGGGCAGAGTCACTTTCAAGTAGTGAGCTGTATTTGCCCCAGAGCCATCAAGAAGAGGATTTAGAAAAATATCTTTTGCCAAGAAGAGGTCATTGTGGAAAGTTATGTATTTATAATAATAAAAGAAGCTAAACCCAAATTAGAAGTGAGCAATAAGGATGCAAAGTGGAAGAAGCAGGTGGAGATCACAAGTACAAGGGCAAGAAGGAGACAGAGTGATACCCACAGAATGGCAGGTTCTGATCTGTGTGTGCAAAAGGACATGTTTGAAAAAGAAGGAAGGAACCAGTAGATAAGCAAAGATAGACACTGCTTTAATAAGGCATAATTATAGGAAAAACAATGTCAGCTGAGAGAAGAAAGAAGTGGTCCAATGTACAAATGAATGGAAGTTTACTGATTTTTTTTTTTTTGCAAATGAGGAATTGTGGACAGTCTTCTCAGAAGACCCTAACAGGAATTCAGTGCTGTTGGTCTCAGCTTAACACTGATAAAATCTAGGTCTAAAGTGTCTACGCCCTTAGGATATGTTAATAAAATAATCAATTGAACAAATAAAGGAGTACAAAATAACACCATCAGCTGGCATTGGGGATTGAGGCATTAGAACTCTTGAGTTTTCTATCTAATTTTTGAAATTCTGATGCATCAGAGGGTGATGAGGGAAATTCAGAGTCTTCTGCTAGGGAGTTTGTGTTTTTTTCTGAGGTTGGTTCTGAAAGAACATTCTACAATTCCTCTCAATAACCTGTTCTAGCATCCAACAAGTCAGGACATTCTTATTTATATATATTTCAAATTTCTCTTTAGAGCAATTTCATTCCACTTTCTTAGTGAATATGGGAAATAGATAGCATGTGTTGCCAGGCTTAAAGTAAGACAGATGACTAAAAATAAAAATTGCACTTTCAAAATGGTGTAGGTAAGTCTTTTACCCCTGATAGAAATGGGGAGAGAACTAGGTTGCAGAGAGAATAACTCCAAGGTGTGGGGAATCTAGGGTTTTTCCTCCCAAAGGGAATTTAGGAATAAGAGGGCTCTTCTAAGGGACTGAGAGATGGAAGTTTTAGCATCAGATTAGGATGGATACCAGTCCTTTCTCTTTGGCTCATTCTGTCCTATCTCCATTTCTGTGGAAGTTGGAAGGACTTATCTGATGTTCTGGTAGTCTGGCAGAAGTAGATGTGTCTGAATCCCAGTTTGGCAGCAAATGCAGCTGCAGTAGCCTGGCTCTTTCAAAACTGCCAATGCAGAGTCCACCACAACCTCTACTGATTTGTTACATGACCATAGGTAAAATGAGGCCATTATCCTCTTTAAGTTAACTCTTGTATCCTTACAGATTCATATCCAGGTCACCTTTCAGGTTTTTTCCTTCCAGGCAAAAGTAATTTAATTCCTTCACCCTTCTTGAAAGATGTACACAATCATTTTTGTTATTTCAAAATAACTGAAACTAACCTCTAAAATACGATCTCTAGTAATAATTTGATTGAAATAAATAACTTTATTGTATCACATTATTGTGTCTAACTAATACATTAGGGCTCCAACTACTACTTCTAAAGTTAAACAACCAGGCTAATAATCTATGTTAACTTTGTGGTTTAAATGACAGATATAATTCCTTATATGACAACATTAGCAAAAGAAATGATTTAAAATAAGCTTTTATTTTTATATATTTTTATTTTTTAACTTTTACACAAAGGTTTATGGCAGAATTGTTCATGGTATACAAAAGGTAAAAAAGAGCCAAACATAAATCATCTGATGATAAATAGATAATATGTGGCATATTCATACAATGGAATAAAATTCAGCCACAAAAAAGAATGAAATATTGATACACGCTACAACATGGATGAATGTTGAAAACATTAAGGTAAGTGAAAGCAGCCAGCCACAAAATATCACATATCATATAATTCTATTTAAATGTAATGACCAGAATGGGCAAATCTGTAGAGACAGAAAATAGATTAGTGTTTACTTAGGGCTGGGGAAGATCGGGGGATATATGGGTGATAGCCAAAGGGGACAGAGTTTCCTTATGAGGTGAAGAATATGTTCTAAAATTGGCTATGAAGATGGCTGAACATATCTGTCAATATGCTAAAAACCACTGAATTGTACATTTTAAATGCATGAATTGTATGATGTGTAAATTATATCTCAATGAAGTTGTTTTAATAAGTGTATGAGTATCAAATACATGCCAGGCACTATAGCAGGTGCTGACATAAAATCCAGGTCAAATCTGTAAACCTAGTGTCTCTTGTTTTGTAAATGATTCTTCAACTCTTAGAAAATTAAGAAAAATTATAAAGAAGAAAAGAGACATCATCTATAATCATATCATGCAGTTGATAGTCACTGTATATATTTTTCATGCATTTTCTCTGTTTTTCTCTTTGCATTCAGGAAACTTTTAATTATTCAGTATGATTTTTGACATCTTAAAAGATATTTATGTGACCAACTGTTACATGTTTACCCACCAACATAAGGAATAAAACATCATCAATAGAAGAAAACACCGTCAATGTGAATAATTATCCTGAGAAAATAATCAGAGGATATGCAAGATGTATGAGGATGCTCACCACAGCATCACCCTTAATGGCAAAACAAGAGAAACATATTTAACGAAACTATCTCAGAGAAGGTGTTTTAAAAAATCTTTTTGAATATAAACGAACAAAGTAAGTTTTTTTCTTTTGAGCTCATTCCATCGCCCGGGCAGGAATGCAATGGCACCATCATGGCTCAATGCAGCCTTGACCTCCCATGTTCAAGCGACCCTCCCACCTCAGGCTTCCGAGTAGCTGGGACTACAGGTGCAGGCTACTATGCCCTGCTGTTTTTGTATTTTTTGTAGCGATGTGGTTTCACCATGTTGCCCAGGCTGGTCTCGAACTCCTGGGCTCAAGTGATCTGACTGCCTTGGTCTCTCGAAGTGCTGGAATTATAGACATGAGCCACCACCCCCAGCCGTATCTCATTTTTAGTGTAAAGTTTTCCGTGGTAATGAGAGAGAGATTTTTATGAGTTTATTGTCTTTTGATGCTTTGACAACTTATATGTGGAAGTCTTATGGCCTTTTGCTTTGGTTTTCTGATTTAAAAAATCTCTGCCTCTATTAAGGATGGTAACCCTTCTGCCAGACATATTGTAAGTAGTTTTCCAATTTTGACATTTTTCTTTTCTGTTGTTTATAACATTTTTGAAGACATAGGAATTTGCTTTTTTTTTCCAGTGGCCAAATATACTATTCTTATCCTTTAGATTTCTTTGATTGCTCTTAGTAGAATGGTTTTCATCATCTGAAAATAAATTAACTATTTATTATACATTATTCTAGTTTTTCATACTGGCATTCTTTTCACAATGCTGTGTTAAGTAAAATCTGTGTATATCATAACTGCCTAAAGCAGTAACTGCCTCTATTTTAAAAAATAAACTCTTTAACCCATTTATAATTTAATTTGGGAGATGATGTGAGGTAAAGTTCTTATTTGATTTTATTCCAACATTCATTTAAAAATCCACCCTTCTCCAAAGAATTAGCATTTCTTTTATTTTTTATTAAGCTCATAGGTATTCTAGCATGTAAATTAAGATTATCTTTTCTATTCCATGATATTTTAATTGCTACATAATGCCATAATGTTTTAACCATAGTGCTATATATGTCAAATACATTATAATGACATACTTCTGTTGTGATGGGGTTAATGCTTGATTTCTCAAATGCAATTCAGAATCACGTTTAAAATAAAAATTCCAAACTGTGTAAAATGTATGAATTAATGTGGGACGAATTAAAATCTTGGCAATATACAATCTTTTCAACTGGATACGTAGTTATCTTTCCACTCATTCTTTTAAAAATATTTCTCAGTTAAAGTTTGCTAATATGATTTTAGTTTCTTTCTAATATGTCATAAGAAAAAGTTTTGGGTATATAAAAAAGTTGAAAAAATTTTATGATAAGTACTTGTACAGATTCTATCATTAATACTTTAATTCCTTTATCACATACCTATCCATCTATCCATCCATCGATCCATCTTGAGTTGTTTTATATACACTTTAAATTGCATATGTATATCAGTACATATCCCCTTAAATATTTCAGAATGCATATTATTAACTAGAGTTCAGTATTATTTTTATTTAAATTTTTATTGTAGTAAAATATACATAACAAAATTTACCATCGTAGCCATCGTTAGGTGTACAATTCAGTGGTGTTAAGTACATTCACAATGTTGTGCACCCATCACCACTAACCATTTCCAGAACATTTTCTATCATTCCGAGTAGAAACTCTGTACCCCTAAATAACTCCTCATTCTCGTCTCCCCTAGCCCTGGTAACTTTGTGTTATTATGAATTTGCCCCCTATAGGTACTTCATATAAGTGGAATCATATAATATTACTCAATGTTGGTTTTTATTAAGTTTTTGCTCATTTAAAAAGTTGTGGTGGGTGCAGTGGCTCACACCTGTAATTCCAGCACTTTGGGAGGCCAAGGCAGACAGATCATGAGGTCAGGAGATTGAGACCATCCTGGTTAACACGGTGAAACCCTGTCTCTACTAAAAATACAAAAAATTAGCCTGCGTGGTGGCCAGTGCCTGTAGTCCCAGCTACTCGGGAGGCTGAGGCAAGAGAATTGCTGGAACCTGGGAGGTGGAGTTTGCAGTGAGCCAAGATTGCACCACTGCACTCCAGCCTGGGCAACAGGTGAGACTCTGTCTCAAAAATAAATAAATAAAAAAATTATGCCTTTACTATGTGCTTAGACTTCTGGTAGGATTATATGACATAGGATGTGACCTCAGAGAATGTATAATTTAAATGTTTCATATTCAGTTCTGTATTTCGTCTTTTTTAACTTTTATTTTAGTTTCAGGGGTACACAAGTACACATGTTATATAGGTAAACTGCGTGTCACAGGGGTGTAGTGTACAGATTATTTCATTACCCAGCTAACAAGCATAGGTAACCTAGTAGGTAGTTTTTTGATCGCCCTCTTCCCCACCTCTACCCTCCAAAGTAGCATCAAGTATCTTTTGTTTCTTTCTTTGTGTCCATGTATACTCAATGTTAAGTTCCCATTTCTAAGTGAGAACATGCAGTATTTGGTTTTCTGTTCCTGCATTAGTTTGCTTAGGATAATGGCCTCCAACCTCATCCACGTTGTGCAAAGGACGTGATCTTGTTCCTTTTTATGGCTGCAGAGTATTCTGTGGTGTGTATGTACCACATTTTCTTCATTCAGTCTACCATTGATGGGCATTTAGGTTGATTCCATGCCTTTGCTACATGTGAATAGTGCTACAATGAACATATGTGTGCATGTGTCTTTATGGCAGAACAAGTTGTACTCCTTGGGGTATATACCTGATAATGGAATTGCTGGGTTGAATGCTGGTTCTGTTTTAAGTTCTCTGAGAAATCACCAAACTGCTTTCCACAGTTGCTGAACTAATCGACATTCCCACCAACAGCATATAAGCATTCTCTTTTCTCCACAACCTTGCCTGCACCCGTTATTTTTTGCCTTTTTATTAATAGCCATTCTGACTGATTAGAGATGATATCTTTTGGTGGTTTTGATTTGCATTTTCCTAATGATTAATGATATTGAACACTTTTTCATATGCTTGTTGGCTGCATGCATGTCTTCTTTTGAAAAGCGTCCATGTCCTTTGCCCAGTTTTTAATAGCGTTGTTCATTTTTTTGCTTTTTAAGTTCCTTATAGGTTCTGGATATTAGACCTTTGTCAGATGCATAGTTTGCAAATATTTTCTCCCATTCTGTAGGTTGTCTAAGGTTAATATTGATATGTGCAAATTTGGTCCTATCGTGTTGTTAGTGGTTATTATGCAGACTTGGTTGTGTAGTTACATTGTAGTGTCAATAGTCATGTACTTGAGTGTGTTTTTGTGGTGACTAGTAAAGGTCTTTTGTTTACATATTTAGCACTCTCTTAAGGATCTCCTGTAAGGCAGGTCTTGTGGTGATAAATTCCCTTAACAATTGCTTGTCTGAAAAGGAACTTATCTCTCCTTCACTTATGAAACTTAGTTTGGCTGGATTTGAAATTCTTGGAGTTTCTTTTCTTTAAGAATGTTGAATACTGAACCCCAATCTCTTCTGGCTTGTAGGGCTTCGCTGAAAGGTCTGCTGTTAGCCTGATGAGGTGCCCTTTGTAGGTGACCTGCCTCTTCTCTATAGCTGCCTTTAGTATTTTTTTTCTTTCATGTTGACCTTGAAGAATATGATGACTATGTGTCTTGGGGATGGTCATCTTGTATGGGGTCTCACAGGGATTCTTTTCATTTCCTGAATTTGAATGTTGGTCTCTCTAGTGAGGTTGTGGAAATTTTTGTAGCTGATATCCTCAAATATGTTTCCCAAGTTGCTTGCTTTCTCTACCTCTCTTTCAAGGACCCCAGTGAGTTGTAGATTTGATCTCTTTACATAATCCCATATTTCTTGGAGGTTTTGTTATTCTTTTTTAAAAAAATTTTGTCAGATTGAGTTAATGTGGAAGACCGCTCTTCAAGCTATGAGATGCTTTCATCAGCATGGTCATTTTGCTGTTAATACTTGTGATTGTACTATGAAATTCTTGTGGTGTTTTTCAGCTCTATCAGATCAGTTTGGCTCTTTTTTTTAAAACGGCTATTTCATCTTTCTTCTCCTGTATTATTTGATTGTATTCCCTAGATTCCTTGGATTGGGTTTCCACTTTTTCCTGAATCTTGATGATCTTTGTTCCTTTTCCTATTCTGAATTCTGTGTCTGTCATTTCAGCCATTTTAGCCTGCTTACAAATCATTGCTGTGGTTAGTTGGAGGTAAGAACACAGTCTGGCTTTTTGAGTTGCCAGAGTTCTTGCACTGGTTCTTTCTCATCCATCTGGGCTGATGTCACTTTAATCTTTGAAGTTCTTGTCTTTTGGATGGGTGTTTTTTGTTTTTAATCTTCTTTAATGTCCTTAGGGGTTTGATTGTGGTATAAGGTGAGTTCAGTCAACTGACTTTGATCCTGGAAGATTTCAGGGGGCCAAAGCTCAGCCCAGCATTCCTGGGCTGCATTCTCTAACTCTGGGGGACTAGTATCAGGCCCCCAGCTTTGATCTCCGGCCTCTCAAAGTTAGGAACCTGTTTTTCTGGCAGGATTGAGGTGTTCTCTTCCACTGACCACAGCACTCTGATGGGAGATGCCAGCCAAAGCACTTTGTAGGGGCAGTGGCAGCAAAATCCATGCTTGCTTGTGAATGCCAGCAGCTGCAGCCATGCAGTGGGGTGCACACGCATCAGCTGGGGTCGGGGGCCAGCAGAAGCAAGGCAGTGGTATCTATGCACATGTATGTGCCTGTGGCAGTGTTGTGATACCAGTGGGGGCAGGGTTCAAGTGTCTGTGCTTGCACTAGAGCCATCAGCAGTGGCAGCGGCACGAAGGGCTGCTCATGCCTCGGGGGGGTGGAGCACTGGCAGGGATTGTCAGGGTGATGGGGTGTGCTCACTCCAATGGCAGTGGCGTGGTGCACACGTTTGCTGTTGGTGGGGGGAGGCGAGGTACTCCTGTGCACATGCTGGCAAAGTGGTAATGATATGGTTTGGCTGTATTCCTACCCAAATCTCATCTTGAATTGTTAGAATTCCCATGTGTCAGGGGCAGGTCCAGGTGGAGATAATTGAATCATGGGGCAGTTTCCCACATACTGTTCTCGTGATAGTGAATAAGTCTCATGAGATCTGATGGTTTTATAAATGCACACGCTCTCTTGCCTGTCCCCAAGTAAGATGTGACTTTGCTCCTCCTTTGCCTTCTGCCATGATTGTGAGACCTCTGGAGCCATGTGGAACTGTGAGTCAATCAAACCTTTCCTTTATAAATTACACATTCTTGGGTATGTCTTTATTAGCAGCATGAGAACAGACTAATACAGGGTCCATGGTCAGGGCGTGCCAGAACATGGTGGGGGAGGCTGCAGTGGAACGAGGCTGTGAGTGGGCTGTTCTTGTCAGCAGAAGCCCATCTGCTGGAGCTCTCTAATGGTTAGGTATGAGCTCCTGACCAAGGAGCTATGATGTAGGCCCCCAGGAAGCACTGTGATTTGACATCTGAGGCTGCACTGAAAGTGAGCATAGCTGGGCTGGGGACCTAGAAGAGGCCAGCAGACAGGGGGTCACTCAGATTGGACTGGCCCTGTCTCATAGGCAAGGCTGCCCTGCTCTGTCCAGGTCTGACAGTCACCTAAAGGCTAAAGCCACCTACAAGATCTTGGCAAGCCTTGGGGAAAGGGTATCCCTGGCTGTGTTCCACTGCAGCCATTCCCATGCCAAACCCTCTGGGCTCTGCACAGGCTGGAGTCCTGCCCCTGCCACCACTCTAAGCAGCTTTGCTTGCCAGCTCAAGTGCGGGTTGTGTGGTCTCCTGCAGCTAGGATTCTGGAGGTCCATAACGACAGTAGGCCACTCCTTAATTGTTCCACTTAGCCCTTCTCCAGGAGTTTCTGGGGGCCAGGAGTGGATCTTGGTGTTCAGCAGCCCCATGCAGGGTTCCCAGATTCCTCTCCCTTCAGTTTAGCATCTGTGTCCTCCCTCCATCCACTCTCAATGCCTTTCCTCTGAAGATCTTCTCAGAGTGTGCCAGTCTTCCTAATGTCCGGCTCTCTCATTGGGAGATGTTCCTCTCAGCTGTGTCTAGCTGCCCATCTTGACTCCCTCTAAAATAAGATTTAGACCAGGACTAAAAAGAGATGTAAATAGATAAGACAGAAATAAAGGTTGATTAATACAGAAATTTCAAAAGGAAAGGGCTTTATCATGACTTAATTTTTTTGGTGTGCATTTAAAAGAGCTAATAACTACTTTTCAAAAATCAAATCTTTCTTTTTACTCCATAGTTATCACTTCAATAAAAATTATGGAAAAGTTACTAGATAAGTAGATTGGGAAATACTAGACATCTACGGGAACTATCTGAATCTATCAGTCTAGGGATATACTGAGAAATCAGAAATGAGGAATTGAATGATTGATAGATAATTCTTCATTACAAGGCTAAAAGACAATTGATTATAATGAATTCATTACGATGTTAAAATGTGTTTTAGTGTTATACAATGCTATGGTTTAGATATGGTTTGTTTGTCCCCACCAAAGCTCATGTTAAAATTTGATCCCCAATGTGGTGATGCTGGGAGATGAGACCCAGTGGGAGGTATTTGGGCTATGAGGGTGGATCCCTCATGAATAGCTTGGTGCTGTTCTAGCAGTAGTGAGTGAGTTCTCACTCTCTGGAGACTGGATCAGTTATCTTGAGAATGAGCTAGTTCCTACAAGAGTGGGTTGTTACAAAGCCAGGATGTTCCTCAGGTTTCCCCTGCTTTTAACATGTTCACTTCCATTTTTACTTTCCCTGCCATGTGCGATGTAGCATAAAACCCCTTACCAGAAGCCAGGGCCATGCACTTCAACTTCACAGGCTGCAGAAAAATGAGCTCAAGAAACCTCTTTTCTTTATAAACTATTCAATATCAGGCACTCTTTTATAGCAACACAAAATGGGCTAAGACATACAATTAACTCAGAGCAACATCAACAAAACTTTGTTGAATGTCTGGTGTACTCAGTGCGTTATGCTATACAATAGAGGGTCTAAGAAATTAGATGACACAGTTTCCACCTTTAGAGCCATACAAACAGACATGAATCTAAGAGAGAAAATTCTAACTGTCATAAATCATGCCTGACTGTGAGACTTTATAAGGAAAAGGAGGAACAGAGTCTAGACAGAACTGGGACAAGGATAACTGACCCTTGATGGGGAACTGACTGTCCATTTTGCCATGTTAAAAGAGACTGGACAAAATTGGCATGATTCATATTCACAAATATCTAAGGAGGTCTAACTTAGCAGAGATTTCTTTGGTTCAAAAAATATGACTCATATGGTTACCAGGGCCTAGGTGTTGGGGAAGGTGTGTTGAGAAGATGCTGGTCAAAGGGTACAAAATTACAGTTAGATAGGAAGAAGAATTTCAAGAGCTCTATTATGCAATATGTTGACTATAGTTAATAATGCACCGTATTCTTGAAAATCACTGAGAATAGATTTTAAATGTTTTCACCACAAAATTGGTAAGTATGCAAGATAATACATTTGCTAATTAGCTTGATTCAGCCATTCTACAAGGTATACATATTGCAAAACATCCTGTTTTACACAATAAATATATATAATTTTTATTGTCATTTGAGAAAAATAAATAAATTAGGGAAAGGAAACATCAGAGAAAACTAATGTTAAGGAAAATTCCCCAAAATCATGACTAATGCTCTTCACAAAAGTCATGGTCATTGAAAACAAGGAAAGATTATTTTGATTTATTGTCAAAGATTGGAAAAAACCAAGCAGACAAGATAATTACATTTAATGTGGTATCCTTGATTAGATCCTAGACCAAAAAAGGGATATTTGTGGATAATCTGTGAAACCTGGATTCTGAACCACTAGTAATAGTACCGTACCAATATTAATTTTTTAGTTTTGATAACTGTGTATCATGGTTACATAAGAAGTTAACATTGAAGGAAGATGGGCAAAGGGATTACAGGAACTCTCTGTGCTATTTTTGCAACTTTTTTCATTAATCTATAATTATTAAAAAATTAAAAGTTTATTTTAAAAAACATGACTTACATACCTACTATGTGCTAGTTTCTTGGGACACAGAGACAAACAAGATAGATCCCTGCCTAAGAGGAACTAACTATAACAGAAGTAGAAATGGCAAGCAATATATATAGTGTGTCAGACGCATCTGTGAGAGAAGTTTGTTGGGAGTAAGTCTCCCAGCACACCAGGGAATAGAGGATCAAGCTAACAAGAGCTCGGTAAGGTTCTGAGGTCACAGAGCAGTAGAATGAGATTTAGAGCTGGGCTTAATTTTTTAGAAGAAACTGGAGAACCTGAAGAAGAATATGAAGCAGAAGTTCAGTGATATGAACAATGCCAACACTCCTGGGAACAGAGAAAGGGTGTATTTCAATGACCTCATCAATATACAAGCTTATCTACACCAGGCTTGCCACCTTTGGCAACAAGACTAGTTTTAGGTGTTGGGATTTCTTTTGTACTACCTGTGTTAGACAGGAGTGTCTGGGGAGCTCGGAGTAGAGACAGATGAGTTGGCTTGTGGCATACACAGTATTTGACTATGGTTGGGGAAGGAAAGGACTCACATTTTGTTACTAAAATGAGTAGTGGGCCAGAGTGCTGCAAAAGTTTAGTGGAGAGAGCCAGCATATTGCTGAATCTGTAAAAAAAGGTTTTGGGGAGACAGAAAATTTGATGTGGCTCTTGAAGAAAAGAGATGGGACTTTAGATAAGGAGAAAAGGATGAGGAAAGCATTCAAGGCAGGAGAATCAGTATGCATAAGAGGAGGGTTCAAATATACATACTATGCCTGGGGAATGACAAGTATATCAGTTTGGCTGGATCAGCAGGTATATATAAGCAAATAATTAAGAAGATTAGAAAAGTGGATTGGAGCCAGATTATAACAGATCTTGAAATAGTAGGCTAAGTATTTTGGACTTCATCCTATAAATAATAGAGAAAATTCATTTTATTTTTTATTTTGAAAGTGAGTCTAGCAATGTTTTAAAAAGATTAATGTGGCAGTAGTGTATAGAATGAATAAAGTAGACATTAGAATGAGAAAGATTATTGCTGTAAAATAATGGAGCCTGGAATTTAAAAATAGCAGTGGGAAAGGAAAGGGGGAGTTGTGAAAGACATTAAGGAAGACTTGGTAGAACTTGGAATAATGGGAAAGGGAGGTATGAAGAATGTCTCCAGGGTTTTATATTTAGGAGGCTCAATAATGGTAGAATGATCGTCTGAAATATCAAAAGCCAGAGGAGAAGCTGGTTTTGTGGGATGTAGATGTGCTAAATTGAGGTAATAATGAGATTTCTTAGGGAAAGAGTCCTGCAGGTAATTATATATACCACATCTAAAATTCAGTAAACAGATTAGGGGCCAAGATATATGTCTGACAATCTTTCTGGTAGAAGTGAAAGTTTAAGCCCTTAACTTGATAAATCATTCTCTAGGAGAATGTGTGCAACAGTGATTCCAACCCAGGCTGTCTATCATAATCACTGGTACAGTGAGCAGCCATTGCCTCTGCCTGCCTTCCCTCTTCTGGTAACAGAACCAATTCTTTTCAATTTCTTCCTCTCCATATGATTCTGGTGGGGAAATGCGGGAGCTAAGGTTATGGGATTCCACTTCCCACACCATAAAAGAAGGCCTGCAATTTGGTTCCAAGATGGCAGAATAGGAACAGCTCTGGTTTGCAGCTCCCAGAGTGATCAACACAGAAGATGGGTGATTTCTGCATTTCCAACTGAGGTACCTGGTTCATCTCATTGGGACTGGTTGGAAAGTGGGTGTAGCCCAGAGAGGGTGAGCCAAAGCAGGGCGGGGCATTGCCTCACCCAGGAAGCACAAGGGGTTGGGAGATTTCCCTTTCCTAGCCAAGGGAAGCTGTGACAGACTATACCAGGAAAATCAGACACTGCCACCTAAACACTGTGCTTTTCCAACGGTCTTAGCAAAGGGCACACCAGGAGATTATATCCCATGCCTAGCTCAGTGGGTCCCTATGCCCATGGAGCCTTACTCACTGCTAGGCAGATATCAAACTGCCAGGAGGCAAGCCTGGCTGGGGGAGGGGCGTGCACCATTGCTGAGGATTGAGTAGGTGAACAAAGCCGCTGGGAAGCTTGAACTGGGTGGAGCCCACCACAGTTCAATGAGGCCCACCTGCCTCTGTAGACTCCACCTCTGAGGGCAGGGCATAGTTGAACAGAAGGCAGCAGAAACTTTTGCAGACTTAAATGTCCCTGTCTGAAAGCTCTGAAGAGAGCAGTAGGTCTCACAGCACAGTGTTTGAGCACTGAGAATGGACAAGTTGGTCCCTGACCACCATGTAGCCTAACTTGGAGACAACTCTCAGTAGGGGCTGACTTACACTTCATACAGACAGGTGCCTTTCTGAGATGAAGATCCCAGAGGAAGGATCAGGCAGCAATATTTACTGTTCTGCAATATTTGCTGCTCTGCAGCCTGGGCTGGTGAAACCCAGGAAAACAGGGTCTGGAGTGGACCTCCAGCAAACTCCAACAGACCTGCAGCTGAGGGACCTGACTCTTAGAAGGAAAACTAACAAACAGAAAGGAATAGTGTCAACATCAACTAAAAGGACATCCACACCAAAACCCCATCTGTACGTCACCATCATCAAAGACCAAAGGTAAATAAAACCACAAAAATGGGGAGAAACCAGAGCAGAAAAGTTAAAAATTCTAAAAACCAGATTGCCCCTTCCCCTCCAAACGATCACAGCTCCTTGCCAGCAATGGAACAAAGCAGGACGGAGAATGACTTTGATGAGTTCTCAGAAGTAGGCTTCGGAAAGTTGGTAATAACAAACTTCTCCGAGCTAAAGGAGTATGTTTGAACCCATCACAAGGAAGCTAAAAACCTTGAAAAAAGATTAGACGAATGGCTAATTAGAATAAACAGTGTAGAGAAGACCTTAAATGACCTGACAGAGCTGAAAACCATGGCATGAGAACTACGTGACGCATGTACAAGCTTCAGTAGCCAATTCGATCAACTGGAAGAAAGGGTATCAGTGATTGAAGATCATATGAATGAAATGAAGTGAGAAGAGAAGTTTAGAGAAAAAAGAGTTAAAAGAAATGAACAAAGCCTCTAAGAAATATGGGACTATGTGAAAAGACCAAATCTAAGTTTGATTGGTGTACCTGAAAGTGACAGGGAGAATGGAACCAAGCTGGAAAACACTCTTCAGGATATTATCCAGGATAACTCCCCCAACCTAGCAAGGCAGGCCAACATTCAAATTCAGGAAATACAGAGAATACCACAAAGATACTACTCGAGAAGAGCAACCCCAAGACACACAATTGTCAGATTCACCAAAGTTGAAATGAAGGAAAAATATGCTACGGGCAGCCAGAGAGAAAGGTAGGGCTACCCACAAAGGGAAGCCCAACAGACTAACAGTGGATCTCTTGGCAGAAACCCTACAAGCCAGAAGAGAGTGGGGGCCAATATTCAACATTCTTAAAGAAAAGAATTTTCAACCAAGAATTTCATATCCAGCCAAACTAAGCTTCATAAGTGAAGGAGAAATAAAATCCTTTCAGAGAAGCAAATGTTGAGAGATTTTGTCACCACCAGGCCTTCCCTACAATAACTCCTGAAGGAAGCACTAAACATGGAAAGGAACAACCAGTACCAGCCACTGCAAAAGTATGCAAATTGTAAAGACCATCGATGCTAAGAAGAAACTGCATCAACTAACGGGCAAAATAACTAGCTAACATCATAATGACAGGATCAAATTCACACATAACAATATTAACTTTGAACATAAATGGGCTAAATGCCCCAATTAAAAGACACAGACTGGCAAATTGGATAAAGAATCAAGACCCATCAGTGTGCTGTATTCAGAAGACCCATTTCATGTTCAGAGACACACATAGGCTCAAAATAAAGGGATGGAGGAACATCTACCAAGCAAATGGAAAGCAAAAAAAAAAAAAGCAGGGGTTGTAATCCCAGTCTCTGATAAAAAAGACTTTAAACCAACAAAGATCAAAAGAGACAAAGGAGACCATTACATAATGGTAAAGGGATCAATTCAACAAGAAGAGCTAACTATCCTAAATACATATGCACCCAATACAGGAGCACCCAGATTCATAAAGCAAGTCCTTAGAGACCTACAAAGAGACTTAGACTCCCACACAATAATAATGGCAGACTTTAACAACCCACTGTCAATATTAGACGGATGAATGAGACAGAAAGTTAACAAGGATATCCAGAACTTGAACTCAGCTCTGCACCAAGCAGACCTAATAGACATCTACAAAACTCTCCACCTCAAATCAACAGAACATATATTCTTCTCAGCACCATATCACACTTATTCCAAAATTGACCACATAGTTGGAAGTAAAGCACTACTCAGCAAATGTAAAAGAACAGGAATCACAACAAACTGTCTCTCAGACCACAGTGCAATAAAATTAGAACTCAGGATTAAGAAACTCACTCAAAACCGCACAGCTACATGGAAACTGAACAACCTGCTCCTGAATGACTACTGGGTAGACAACGAAATGAAGGCAGAAATAAAGATCTTCTTTGAAACCAATGAGAACAAAGACACAACATATTGGGATCTCTGAGACACATGTAAAGCAGTGTGTAGAGGGAAATTTATAGCACTAAATGCCCACAAGAGAAAGCAGGAAAGATCTAAAATCAACACACTAATCACAATTAAAAGAACTAGAGAAGCAAGAGCAAACACATTCAAAAGCTAACAGAGGGCAAGAAATAACTAAGATTAGAGCAGAACCGAAGGAGATAGAGACACAAAAAACCCTTCAAAAAATCAATGAAACTAGGAGCTGGTTTTTTGAAAAGATAAACAAAATTGATAGACTACTAAAAAGACTAATAAAGAAGAAAAGAGAAAAGAATCAAATAGATGTAATGAAAAATGATAAAGGGGATATCACCACCGATCCCACAGAAATACAAAATACCATCAGAGAATACTATAAACACCTTTACACAAATAAACTAGAAATCTAGAAGAAATGGATAAATTCCTCGACAAATACACCCTCCCAAGACTAAACCAGGGAGAAATTTAATTGCTGAACAGACCAGTAACAGGCTCTGAAATTGAGGCAATAATTAATAATCTACCAACCAAAAAAAGTCCAGGACCAGATGATTCACAGCCAAATTCTACCAGAGGTACAAAGAGGAGCTGGTACCATTCCTTCTGAAACTATTCCAATCAACAGAAAAAGATGGAATCCTCCCTAACTCATTTTATGAGGCCAGCATCATCCTGATACCAAAGCCTGGCAGAGACACAACAAAAAAAGAGAATTTTTAGACCAATATCCCTGATGAACATCGATGCAAAAATCCTCAATAAAATACTGGCAAACTGAATCCAGCAGCACATCAAAAAGCTTATCCACCATGATCAGGTGGGCTTCATCCCTGTGATTCAAGGCTGAGTCAACATACACAAATCAATAAACGTAATCCATCACATAAACAGAACCAAAGACAAAAACCACATGATTATCTCAATAGATGCAGAAAAGGCCTTTAATAATATTCAACACCCTTCATGCTAAAAACTCTCAGTAAACTAGGTACTGATGGAATGTATCTCAAAATAATAAGAGCTATTTATGACAAACCCGCAGCCAGTATCATACTGAATGGGTAAAAACTGGAAGCATTCCCTTTGAAAACTGGCACAAGACAGGGATGCTCTCTCTCATCACTCCTATTCAACATAACGTTGGAAGTTCTGGCCAGGGCAATCAGGCAAGAGAAAGAAAAAAAGGGTATTCAGTCAGGAAAAGAGGGAGTCAAATTGTCCCTGTTTACAGAAGACATAATGGTATATTTAGAAAACCCCATCATCTCAGCCCAAAATCTCCTTAAGCTGGTAAGCAACTTCAGCAAACTCTCAGGATACAAAATCAATGTGCAAAAATCACAAGCATTCCTATACACCAATAACAGACAGAGAGCCAAATCATGAGGGAACTCCCATTCACAACTGCTACAGAGAGAATAGAATACATAGGAATCCAACTTACAAGGGATGTGAAGGACCTCTTCAAGGAGAACTACAAACCACTGCTCAACAAAATAAAAGAGGACACAAACAAATGGAAGAACATTCCATGTTCATGGATAGGACAAATCAATGTCGTGAAAATGGCCATACTGTCCAAGGTAATTTATAGATTCTATGCCATCTCCATTAGGCTACCAATGACTTTCTTCACAGAATTGGAAAAAACTACTTTAAACTTCATATGGAAACAAAAATGAGCCCACATTGCCAAGACAATCCTAAGCCAAAAGATCAAAGCTGCAGGCATCATGCTACCTGACTTCAAACTATACTACAAGGCTACAGTAACGAAAACAGCATGGTACTGGTACCAAAACAGATATATAGACCAATGGAACAGAACAGAGGCCTCAGAAATAACACCACATATCTACAACCATCTGATCTTTGACAAACCTGACAAAAACAAGAAATGGGGAAAGGATTCCTCATTTAATAAATGGTGCTGGGAAAACCGGCTAGCCATATGTAGAAAGCTGAAACTGGATCCCTTCCTTATGCCTTATACAAAAATTCATTCAAGATGGATTAAAGACTTAAATGTTCAACCTAAAACCATAAAAACCCTAGAAGAAAACCTAGGCAATACCATTCAGGACATAGGCATGGACAAAGACTTCATGACTAAAACACCAAAAGCAATGGCAATAAAAGCCAAAATTGATAAATGGGATCTAATTAAACGAAAGAGCTTCTGCACAGCAAAAGAAACTATGATCAGAGTGAACAGCCAACCTACAGAATGGGAGAAAGTGTTTGCAGTCTATCCATCTGACCAAGGGCCAATATCCAGAATCTACAAAGAACTTAAACAAATGTACAAGGAAAAAAAAAAATAACCCCATCAAAATTGGGTTAAGGATATGAACAGACACTTCTCAAAAGAAGACATTTATGTGGCCAACAAACATGAAAAAGAGCTCATCATCACGGGTCAATAGAGAAATGCAAATCAAAACCATTATGAGACACCATTTCATGCCAGTTAGAATGGCAATCGTCAAAAAGTCAGGAAACAACAGATGCTGGAGAGGATGTGGAGAAATAGGAATGCTTTTACAATATTGGTGGGAGTGTAAATTCAATCATTGTGGAAGACAATGTTGCAATTCCTTAAGGCTCTAGAACCAGAAATACCATTTGGCCCAGCAATCCCATTACTAGATATATACCCAAAGATTCATAAGTCATTCTACTATAAAGACACATGCACATATATGTTTATTGCAGCACTGTTCACAATAGCAAAGACTTGGAACCAACCCAAATGCCCATCAATAATAGACTGGATAAAGAAAATATGGCAGATATACACCATGGAATACTATGCAGCCATAAAAAAGGATGAGTTCATGTCCTCCGCAGGGACATGGATGAAGCTGGAAACCATTATTCTCAGGAAACTAACACAGGAATAGAAAACCAAACACCGCATGTTCCCACTCATCAGTGGAAATTGAACAATGAGAACATATGGACACAGAGAGGGGAACATAACACACTGAAGCCTTTCTCCATAGTGACTGTACTAATTTACAGTCTCACCAACAGTGTACAAGAGTTCCTTTATCTTCAAATCCTCACCAGCATTCATTATTTCCTATCTTTTTGATAAAAGCCATTTTAACTGGGTTGAGGTGATATCACATTGTGGTTTTGATTCACATTTCTCTGGTGATTAATAATGTTGGGCATTTTCTCATATACCTGTTGGCCATTTGTATGTCTTCTTTTGAGAAATGCCTATTCAGATCTTTTGCCTATTTAAAATCAGTTTTTTTTTGGCTATTGAGTTGTTTGAGTTCCTTATATATTTTGGTTATTAATCCCTTCTCAGATGGATAGTTGGCAAATAGTTTTTTTCCTTTCTGTGGGCTGTCTCTTCACTATGTTGATTATTTCATTTACTGAGTAGAGGTTTTTTAGCTTGATATAATCTTATTTGCTCATTTTTGCTTTGGTTGCCTGTGCTTTTGAGATGTTACCCAAAAAACTCTTTGCCCAGACCAATGTTCTAGAATATTTCCCCAATGTTTTCTTCTAGTAGTTTCATAGTTTCGGGTCTTACGTTTAAGTCTGTAATCCATTTTAATTAGAATTTTGTATATGACAGAAGATGGAGATCTAGTTTTATTCTTCTGCGTATGGATATCCAGTTTTCCCAGCACCATTTATTGAAGAGACTGTCCTTACCCCAGTGAGTCTTCTTGGCATATTTGTAAAAAGTTATTTGGCTGTAAATGCATGGATTTAAATCTAGATTCTCTATTCTGTTCCACTGGTTTGTGTGTCTGTTTTTATGCCAGTACCAAGCTGTTTTGGTTTCTTTAGCTTTGTAGTATATTTTGACATTAGGTGGTGTAATGCCCCTAGCCTTATTTTTCATTTTTTTTTGCTTGGGGTTTCTTTGGCTATTTGGGGTATTTTGTGGTTGTATACAAAATATAGGATTGTTTTTGCTATTTCTGCAAAGAATGTCATTGGTATTTTTATGGGGATTGAGTTGAATCTGTAGATTGTTTTGGGTAGTGTGTCATTTTAACAATATTAAATCTTCCAATTAATTATCATGGAATGTCTTTCCATTTTTTGGTGTCCTCTTCAAGTTCCTTTATCAATGTTTCATACCTTTCATTGTAGAGATCTTTCTACAAAATCTCTTGTAGAAAATTTGATAAAATTTATCAAATAAAATTTGATATTTATTTTTAAATATTTTATATTCTTTGTAGCTACTATAAATGGGTTGCTTTCTTGATTTCTCTTCCAGCTTGTTTGTTATTGGTGTATAGAAATGCTGCTAGTTATTGTATGTTGGTTTTGTATTCTGCAACTTTACTGATTTTTTTATTAGCTCTAAGAGTTTGTTTGATTGAGCTTTTAGCTTTTTCTATATGTAAGATCATGTTTTCTGAAAACAGATATTTCGAATTCCTCCTCTTCAATTTGGATGTCCTTTGTATTTTTTCTTGCTTAATTGCTCTGGCTGGGACTTCCAGCTCTATGTTAAGTAAGAGTGGTGAAAGTGCCCATCCTTGTCTTGTTTCAGGGCTTAGTAGAAAAGCTTTCAATGTTTTTTAGAATCCAGTACAATGTTAGCTGTGGGTATGTCATATATAGCCTTTATTATTTGGAGGTATGCTCCTTCTATACCCAATTTGTTGAGGCTTTTTTTTTATGTCAAATGTTTTTGGCATCTATTGAGATTATTATATGATTGTTGTTATTTATTATTTTGCTGTGATATGTCACATTTATTGATTTGCATATATTGAGCCATTCTTGCATCCTTGAGATAAATTCCACTTGATTGTGGTATATAACCTTGTTATGTGTTGTTGGATTCAGTTTGTTAGTATTTTATTGAGGAATTTTGCATCTATATTCATCAGGGATATTGGCTTAGCATTTTCTTTTGTGTTCTGTTCTTGTCTGGTTTTGTTATCAGGGTAATGCTGGCCTTGTACAACGAGTTTGGAAGAATTCCTTTCCCTATAATTTTTTTGGGGTACTTTTAGGAGAATTGGTGTTAGTTCTTCTTCCAAGTTTGATAGAATTCAATTGTGACAGCCATCTGGTCCTGGGCTTTTCTTGATTGGGAGACTAATTAATTAATTAATTAATTCGAAACAGATCTTGTTCTACCACGCAGGCTGGAGTTCAGTGTTTCAATCACAGTTTACTGCAACCTTAAACTCTTGGGCTCCAGTGATCCCCCTGCTTCAGCCTCCTGAGTCACTGGGGCTAGGGAATCTTTTATTACTGCTTTAATCTTGCTACTTGTTATCAATCTGTTCAGGTTTTCTGTTTCTTTCTGGTTCAATCTTGGTAGGTTGTATGTGTCCAGAAATTTATCCATTTCCTCTAGGTTTTCCAGGTTGCTAGTGTATAGTTGTTCATAATAGTCTGTAATGATTTTTTTGTGTTTCCATGTTATCAGTTGTAATATCTTCTTTTTTGCTTCTGATTTTATTTATTTGAATATTCTCTCTCTGAATTATTAGTTATTCTGAATAAAGGTTTGTTAGTTTTATCTTTTCAAAAACCAACTTTTTGCTTTGTTGATGATTTTAGTCTTTTTTTATTTATCTTTGCTGTGATCTTTATTATTTCTTTCCTTCTACTAATTTGGATTTGTCTTTTTCTTACTTTTCTAGTTTTTTGAGGTGCATCAAAAAGGTTATTGAGGTGGTGAAAGTGGCCATCCTTGTCTTATTCCAGGTCTTAGTAGAAAAATTTTCAACTTTTTTTTAGCATTCAGTACAATGTTAGCTGTGGGTTTGTCATATATAGCCTTTATTATTTGGAGGTATGCTCCTTCTGTACCTTATTTGTTGAGGGTTTTTTTTTTTTATCCTAAAGGGATAGCTTATTTAAAATCTTTCACTTTTTTAATTCAGGCATTTATTGCTATAAAATTTCTTCTTTGTCCTGCTTTTGCTTTATCTTGTAAGTTTTTTATGTTGTGTTTCTGTTTTCATTTATTTTGAGAAAAATTTAAAAATCTTTTAAAATTTTTTCTTTTTTTTAATTTATTTTTATTTTTTTATCATACTTTAGGGTTTTAGGGTACATGTGCACAATGTGCAGGTTTGTTACACATGTATCCATGTGCCATGTTGATTTCCTGCACCCATTAACTCGTCATTTAGCATTAGGTGTGTCTCCTAATGCTGTCCCTCCCCGCTTCCCCCACCCCACAACAGTCCCCGGAGTGTGATGTTCCCCTTCCTGTGTCCATGAGTTCTCATTGTTCAATTCCCACCTATGAGTGAGAACATGCGGTGTTTGGTTTTTTGTCCTTGAGATAGTTTACTGAGAATGATGTTTTCCAGTTTCATCCATGTCCCTACAAAGGACACGAACTCATCATTTTTTATGGCTTCATAGTATTCCATGGTGTATATGTGCCACATTTTCTTAATCCAGTCTATCGTTGTTGGACATTTGGGTTGGTTCCAACTCTTTGCTATTGTGAATAGTGCCGCAATAAACATACGTGTGCATGTGTCTTTATAGCAGCATGATTTATAGTCCTTTGAGTATATACCCAGTAATGGGATGGCTGGGTCAAATGGTATTTCTAGTTCGAGATCCCTGAGGAATCGCCACACTGACTTCCACAATGGTTGAACTAGTTTACAGTCCCACCAACAGTGTAAAAGTGTTCCTATTTCTCCACATCCTCTCCAGCACCTGTTGTTTCCTGATTTTTTAATGATGGCCATTCTAACTGGTGTGAGATGGTATCTCACTGTGGTTTTGATTTGCATTTCTCTGATGGCCAGTGATGATGAGCATTTCTTCATGTGTTTTCTGGCTGCATAAATGTCTTCTTTTGAGAAGTGTCTGTTCATGTCCTCTGCCCACTTTTTGATGGGGTTGTTTGTTTTTGTCTTGTAAATTTGTTTGAGTTCATTGTAGATTCTGGATATTAGCCCTTTGTCAGATGAGTAGGTTGCAAAAATTTTCTCCCATTCTGTAGGTTGCCTGTTCATTCTGATGATAGTTTCTTTTGCTGTGCAGAAGCTCTTTAGTTTAATGAGATCCCATTTGTCGATTTTGGCTTTTGTTGCCATTGCTTTTGGTGTTTTAGACATGAAGTCCTTGCCCACGCCTATGTCCTGAATGGTATTGCCTAGGTTTTCTTGTAGGATTTTAATGGTTTCTGGTCTAACATATAAGTCTTTAATCCATCTTGAATTAATTTTTGTATAAGGTGTAAGGAAGGGATCCAGTTTCAGCTTTCTACATATGGCTAGCCAGTTTTCCCAGCACCATTTATTAAATGAGGAATCCTTTCCCCATTTCTTGTTTTTGTCAGGTTTGTCAAAGATCAGATAGTTGTAGCTATGCAGCATCATTTCTGAGGGCTCTGTTCTGTTCCATTGATCTATGTCTCTGTTGTGGTACCAGTACCATGCTGTTTTGGTTACTGTAGCCTTGTAGTATAGTTTAAAGTCAGGTAGCGTGATGCCTCCAGCTTTGTTCTTTTGGCTTAGGATTGACTTGGCGATGCGGGCTCTTTTTTGGTTCCATATGAACTTTAAAGTAGTTTTTTCCAATTCTGTGAAGAAAGTCATTGGTAGCTTGATGGGGATGGCATTGAATCTATAAATTACCTTGGGCAGTATGGCCATTTTCATGATATTGATTCTTCCAACCCATGAGCATGGAATGTTCTTCCATTTGCTTGTATCCTCTTTTATTTCATTGAGCAGTGGTTTGTAGTTCTCCTTGAAGAGGTCCTTCACATCCCTTGTAAGTTGGATTCCTAGGTATTTTATTCTCTTTGAAGCAATTGTGAATGGGAGTTCACTCATGATTTGGCTCTCTGTTTGTCTGTTATTGGTGTACAAGAATGCTTGTGATTTTTGTACATTAATTTTGTATCCTGAGACTTTGCTGAAGTTGCTAATCAGCTTAAGGAGATTTTGGGCTGTGACAATGGGGTTTTCTAGATATACAATCATGTCATCTGCAAACAGGGACAATTTGACTTCCTCTTTTCCTAATTGAATACCCTTTATTTCCTTCTCCTGCCTGATTGCTCTGGCCAGAACTTCCAGCACTATGTTGAATAGGAGCGGTGAGAGAGGGCATCCCTGTCTTGTGCCAGTTTTCAGAGGGAATGCTTCCAGTTTTTGCCCATTCAGTATGATATTGGCTGTGGGTTTGTCGTAGATAGCTCTTATGATTTTGAGATACGTCCCATCAATACCTAATTTATTGAGAGTTTTTAGCATGAAGGGTTGTTGAATTTTGTCAAAGGCCTTTTCTGCATGTATTGAGATAATCATGTGGTTTTTGTCTTTGGTTCTGTTTGTATGCTGGATTACATTTATTGATTTGCGTATGTTGAACCAGACCTGCATCCCAGGGATGAAGCCCACTTGATCATGGTGGATAAGCTTTTTGATGTGCTGCTGGATTCGGTTTGCCAGTATTTTATTGAGGATTTTTGCATCAATGTTCATCAAGGATATTGGTCTGAAATTCTCTTTTTTGGTTATGTCTCTGCCAGGTTTTGGTATCAGGACGATGCTGGCTTCATAAAATGTGTTAGGGAGGATTCCCTCTTTTTCTATCGATTGGAATAGTTTCAGAAGGAATGGTACCAGTTCCTCCTTGTACCTCTGGTAGAATTCAGCTGTGAATCCATCAGGTCCTGGACTCTTTTTGGTTGGTAAGCTATTGATTATTGCCACAATTTCAGAATCTGTTATTGGTCTATTCAGAGATTCAGCTTCTTCCTGGTTTAGTCTTGGGAGGGTGTATTTGTCGAGGAATTTATCCATTTCTTCTAGATTTTCTAGTTTATTTGCATAGAGGTGTTTGTAGTATTCTCTGATGGTAGATTGTATTTCTGTGGGATCGGTGGTGATATCCCCTTTTTCGTTTTTTATTGCATCTATTTGATTCTTCTCTCTTTTCTTCTTTATTAGTCTTGCTAGCGGTCCATCAATTTTGTTGATCTTTTCAAAAAACCAGCTCCTGGATTCATTAATTTTTTGAAGGGTTTTTTGTGTCTCTATTTCCTTCAGTTCTGCTCTGATTTTAGTTATTTCTAGCCTTCTGCTAGCTTTTGAATGTGTTTGCTCTTGCTTTTCTAGTTCTTTTAATTGTGATGTTAGGGTGTCAATTTTGGATCTTTCCTGCTTTCTCTTGTGGGCATTTAGTGCTATAAATTTCCCTCTACACACTGCTTTGAATGTGTCCCAGAGATTCTGGTATGTTGTGTCTTTGTTCTTGTTGGTTTCAAAGAACATCTTTATTTCTGCCTTCATTTCATTATGTACCCAATAGTCATTCAGGAGCAGGTTGTTCAGTTTCCATGTAGTTGAGCGGTTTTGAGTGAGTTTCTTAATCCTGAGTTGTAGTTTGATTGCACTGTGGTCTGAGAGACAGTTTGTTATAATTTCTGTTCTTTTACGTTTGCTCAGGAGAGCCTTACTTCCAATTATGTGGTCAATTTTGGAATAGGTGTGGTGTGGTGCTGAAAAAAAGGTATATTCTGTTGACTTGGGGTGGAGAGTTCTGTAGATGTCTATTAGGTCCACTTTATGTAGAGCTGAGTTCAATTCCTGGATATCCTTGTTAACTTTCTGTCTCGTCGATCTGTCTAATGCTGACAGTGGGGTGTTAAAATCTCCCATTATTATTGTGTGGGAGTTTAAGTCCCTTTGTAGGTCACTGAGGACTTGCTTTATGAATCTGGGTGCTCCTGTGTTGGGTGCATATATATTTAGGATAGTTAGCTCTTCTTGTTGAATTGATCCCTTTACCATTATGTAATGGCCTTCTTTGTCTCTTTTGATCTTTGTTGGTTTAAAGTCTATTTTATCAGAGACTAGGATTGCAACCCCTGCCTTTTATTGTTTTCCAGTTGCTTGATAGATCTTCCTCCATCCCTTTATTTTGAGTCTATGTGTGTCTCTGCACGTGAGATGGGTTTCCTGAATACAGCACACTGATGGGTCTTGACTCGTTATCCAATTTGCCAGTCTGTGTCTTTTAATTGGAGCATTTAGCCCATTTATATTTAAAGTTAATATTGTTATGTGTGAATTTGATCCTGTCATTATGATGTTAGCTGGTTATTTTGCTCATTAGTTGATGCAGTTGCTTCCTAGCCTCGATGGTCTTTACAATTTGGCATGTTTTTGCAGTGGCTGGTACTGGTTATTCCTTTCCATGTTTAGTGCCTCCTTCAGGAGCTCTTTTAGGGCAGGCCTGGTGGTGACAAAATCACTCAGCATTTGCTTGTCTGTAAAGTATTTTATTTCTCCTTAACTCTTGAAGCTTAGTTTGGCTGGATATGAAATTCTGGGTTGAAAATTCTTTTCTTTAAGAATGTTGAATATCAGCCCCCACTCTCTTCTGGCTCATAGAGTTTCTGCTGAGAGATCAGCTGTTAGTCTGATGGGTTTCCCTTTGTGGGTAACCCGACCTTTCTCTCTGGCTGCCCTTAACATTTTTTCCTTCATTTCAACTTTGGTGAATCTGACAGTTATGCGTCTTGGAGTTGCTCTTCTCGAGGAGTATCTTTGTGGCATTCTCTGTATTTCCTGAATCTGCATGTTGGCCTGCCTTCTAGATTGGGGAAGTTCTCCTCTATAATATCTTGCAGAGTGTTTTCCAACTTGGTTCCATTCTCCCCATCATTTTCGGGTACACCAATCAGACGTAGGTTTGGTCTTTTCACGTAGTCCCAAATTTCTTGGAGGCTTTGTTCATTTCTTTTTATTCTTTTTTCTGTAAACTTCCCTTCTCACTTCATTTATTCATTTCATCTTCCATCACTGATACCCTTTCTTCCAGTTGATTGCATCGGCTACCAAGGCTTCTACAGTCTTCGCGTAGTTCTCGAAACTTGGCTTTCAGCTCCATCAGCTCCTTTAAGCCCTTCTCTCCATTGGTTATTCTAGTTATCCACTCTTCTAATTTTTTTTCAAAGTTTTTAACTTCTTTGCTATTGTTTTGAATTTCCTCTCGTAGCTCAGAGTAGTTTGATCGTCTGAAGCCTTCTTCTCTCAACTCATCAAAGTCATCCTCCATCCAGCTTTGTTCTGTTGCTGGTGAGGAACTGCGTTCCTTTGGAGGAGGAGAGGTGCTCTGTTTTTTAGAGTTTCCAGTTTTTTTGCTCTGTTTTTTCCCCATCTTTGTGGTTTTATCTACTTTTTGTCTTTGATGATGGTGATGTACAGATGGGTTTTTGGTGTGGAAGTCCTTTCTGTTTGTTAGTTTTCCTTCTACCAGACAGGACCCTCAGCTGCAGGTCTGTTGGAGTTTACTAGAGGTCCACTCCAGACCCTGTTTGGCTGGGTGTCAGCAGCGGTGGCTACAGAACAGCGGATTTTCGTGAGACCACAAATTCAGCTGTCTGATAGTTCCTCTGAAAGTTTTGTCTCAGAGGAGTACCCGGTTGAATGAGGTGTCAGTCTGTCCCTACTGGGGGGGTGCCTCCCAGTTAGGCTGCTCAGGGGTGAGGGACCCACTTTAGGAGGCAGTCTGTCCGTTCTCAGATCTCCAGCTGCGTGCTGGGAGAACCACTACTCTCTTCAAAGCTGTCAGTCAGACAGGGACATTTAAGTCTGTGGAGGTTCTTGCTGAGTTTTTGTTTGTCTGTGCCCTGCCCCCAGAGGTGGAGCCTACAGAGGCAGGCAGGCCTCCTTGAGCTGTGGTGGGCTCCACCCAGTTCGAGCTTCCTGGCTGCTTTGTTTACCTAAGCAAGCCTGGGCAATGGCGGGCGCCCCTCTCCCAGCCTCGCTGCCGCCTTGCAGCTTGATCTCAGACTGCTGTGCTAGCAATCAGCAAGACTCCGTGGGCATAGGACCCTCCGAGCCAGGTGCGGGACACAATCTCCTAGTGTGCCGTTTTCCAGGCCCATTGGAAAAGCGCAGTATTAGGATGGGACTGATCCGATATTCCAGGTGCCGTCTGTTTCCCCTTTCTTTGACTAGGAAAGGGAACTTCCTGACGCCTTGTGCTTCCCAAGTGAGGCAATGCCTCGCCCTGCTTCGGCTCGCGCACAGTGCGCTTCACCGACTGTCCTGCACCCACTGTTAGGCACTCCCTAGTGAGATGAAACCGGTACCTCAAGCAGAAATGTAGAAATCACCCGTCTTCTGTGTCGCTGGGGCTGGGAGCTGGAGACCGGAGCTGTTCCTATTCGGCCATCTTGGCTCCACCCCCTAAAATTTTTTCTTTGACTTATTCATCATTCAGGAATATGTTGTTTCATTTTCATATATTTGTACAGTTTCCAAAGTTCCTCTTGTTATTGATGTCTACTTTTATTCCATTGTGGTCAGAAAAGATATTTGATATGATTTCTACTTTTTTGGATTTGTTGAGACTTGTTTTTTGGCTTAACATATGATCTATCCTGGAGATTGTTATATGTGCTAATGAGGAGAATGTAAATTCTGCAGCTGTTGAATGGGATGTTTTATAAGTGTCAGTTAGGTCCATTTGGTCTAAGTGCACTCTAACTTTGATGTTTCTTTGTTGATTTTCTGTTCCCATCATCTTCCAGCGCTGATATTCAGGTATTAAAGTCCCGAACTGTTATTATATTGGAATCTGCCTCTCCCTTTAGATTTAATTATATTTGCTTTATATATCTGGGTCCTTTGGTTTTGGGTGCATATATACTTAACATTGTTACATCATCTTGCTGGGTTAATCTTCTTGTCATTTTATGAGAGTTGTCATTTTAAAAGTTTTTGATTTAAAGTCTATTTTACCTGATGTAAATGTTGCTATTCCTGCTTATTTTTGGTTTCTGTTGTATGGAGTATTTTTTCTATCCCTATGCTTTCAGTCTGTGTGTGCCTATAGTTGGAGCTTGATTTTTTCTTTTTTTTTGAGATGGGGTCTCCCTCTGTTACCCAGGCTGGAGTGCAGTGGCACTATCTCGGCTCACTGCAACCTCTGCCTCCCGGGTTCAAGCAATTCTCCACCCTCAGCCTCCTGACTAGCTGGGAGTACAGGTATGCACCACCATGCCTGGCTAATTTTTGTATTTTTATTAGAGACGGGGTTGCACCATGTTGGTTGCTGGTCTTGAACTCCTGTTTTTTTTTTTTTCTTTTTTTTTTTTTTAAATCCATTCAGCCAGCCTTTTAAATGGGGGAATATAATCTATTTACATTAAAGTTATTCATAAATGGGGACTTACTTTTATCATTTGGTTAATTGTTTTCTGTTTGTTTTGTATGTCCTTTGTTCTTTTCTTCATCTCTTATTGTTTATCTTTGCGGGTTAGTGGTTTTCTTTAGTGATGAGGTTTGATTCCTAACACTTTTCCATTTGTATATCTGCTCCACCAGTGAGCTTTATTCTTTCATGTGTTGTCATGATGGTAGTTATTGTTCTTTCTCTTCCTATGTATGACTCCCTTCAGCATTTCCTATAAGGCCAGTCTAGTGGTAATGAATTCTCTGTTTTTGCATGTCTGAAACACTATTTCTCCTTAATTTCTGAAGGATAGTTTTGCTTGATATAGTATCCCTAGATGCTTGGATGACTTTTTTTCTTTCATACTTTGACTATATCTTTGCATTTTCTCCTGACCAGTAAGGTTTTTGTGGAGAAATCCACTGTTACTCCAAAGGAGATTCCCTTATATGTGACTTAACTGCTTTCTCTTGCTGTTTTGAGAATTCTCTCTTTGGCTTGGAGTTTTGACAATTTGACTCTAATGTGCTTTGATTCTAGATGCATAGACTTCTGGCAGCTTCCTATACTAGGCTCACTTATCTGTGTATTGAAACATATTCTTGCAGTATTCATTTGGTTCAACAAATATTCATTGAAAGCATACCATTTAGTAGGTATAGAATACCTGGTAAAAATTCAATAAATATGGATGGGTTGAATCTATTTGAGGTCTTTTGAGCTCCTGGATCTGGATGTCCCTATCTCTCCCTAGACTTGGGATGTTTTCAGCTGTTATTTCATTAAATTTGTTTTCCCTGCCTTTCCTTGTCTCTTCTCCTGCTGGAAGTTCCATAATGTGGATATTTGTCTACTTAATGGAGTCCCATAAGCCCTAGCCCTTCTTCATGCTGTTAAAATTCTTTTTCTCTTAATTTTTGCCTGGCTGGCTTATACCAGAAGAGCTATCTTCAAGTTCAGATATCCTTTCTTCTGCCTTTTTTTCCCTATCTCTTTGTTAAATATCTCATTAAGATCATGAATTGTTTTCTGGGTTTCACTGAGTTGTCTTGTATCTCAATGAGTTTCCATAAGATTATTACTTTGAATTCCTTTTCAGTTATTTCATAGTGAATTTCCATAAGATCATTATTTTGATTTCCTTTTCCTTGAAATCAGTTACTGGATAATTATTTTGTTCCTTTGGGGTGGCCCTGTTTCCTTGCTTTTTCATGTGCTTTGTGTTTCTATGTTGATAGCTACACATCTGCAATCACCTCCTCCAATTTTATGGGAGTAGCTTTTGTAGAGAAAGACTTTTTCCTGTAGATATGTCCTATAGTGTTGGTTGGGTAGGGTGTTTTGGCTTTGATTCTGGGTGTGTGCCAACGTGTAGTCTCCATGGGATTTCTTCAGCTGTAATTTATGTCAGTGGTGTCTGTGAATGTCTCCGTGGCTTAGACCGTGGGTGTTTGTGGAGGCAGCAGCATGCCTTTACTGAAGCTGGCAGCTGCCAGGTGGGCTGGTTCTCAGGCCCTGAAGGAAGTGTGTGCTGGCCTTTATGGCTCCTCTGGTTCTGGAACTGGAGTTGCCAGTGGTGGTGAATATAAGGTGGGCTGGTTCTTGGTTCCTGGGGGTGATGCTCTGCCAGTCACCTGGGTGGGATCACTGGCTTCTTTCAATGTTGGGTGGGCTAGTCCTTCTTACTTGGTAAGAATTCAATAAATATGTGTGAATTATTGAACTTACAGTGCTAGGCACTCTTTTAGGCAGTGGGGATATAGCAGGGAACAGAAGAGAAAAAAAAAATCCCTGCTTTCATGGAGCTTGTGTTTTAGTTGAGGAAGCAGACCATAAATAAGAAAATGCATAAAGCACCCCCCACCATCTGTGATTTTGCTTTCCATAGTTTCAGTTAACCATGGTCAACTGTGGTCTAAAAATATTAAATGGGAAATTCCAGAAATAAACAATTTGTAAGTTTTAAATTGAGGTCCATTCTGAGTAGCCTGATGAACTCTTGTGCTCTCCTGCTTTGCTCTGCCTGGGATGTGAACCATCCTTTTGTCTAGTGTATCTGCACCTTATATGCTACCTGCCTGTTAGTCACTTAGTAGTCATCTTGGTTACCAGATCAACTGTTGTGGTAGTGCAGTGCTTGTATTCAAGCAACCCTCATTTTACTTAATAATTGCTCCAAAGCACAAAAGTAGTGATGCTAGCATATTGTTATAATTGTTCTATTTTATTATTAGTGCTTGCTTACTGTGCTTAATTTAGAAATTAAACTTTATCAAACATATGTATGTATAGGAAAAGACATGGTATATATAGGGTTTGGTACTATCTACTGTTTTAGTCATCCACTGGGGCACCCACATATTCCCCATAGATAAGAGGAGACTACTGTAATATGTCAGATGATAATAAATGCTATGGAGGAAAATAGTGCAGGGTAAGAATAGGAAGTGTGGAGAGTTGAGGGCAGGGATAGTTGCTATTTGTAAAAAGGTTGTTTAGATGAGTCCTCACTGATAGAGTGTTATTTGAGGAGATATCTGAGTGAAGTGAGGTAGTGTGAGATATTTGGCTGTCTATAGGAAAGTGTTTCAGGCTGAGAAAATTGCAGGAGTAAAGGTTCTATGGTAGGAATGTGGTTAGTGGGTTCCAATAATATCAGGAGGCCATGGTGGCTGCAGCAGAGTGAGTAGTGGAGATATTGGTAAAAGGTGAGATCAGAGAGGCAACAGGAATCAGGTCATACAAAGCTGTGTAGGCCATGTTGACAATTTTGGTTTTACCTGGCATGAGCTGGGAAGCCACTGGAAAGTTTGAGCAGAGGAATGATATAAATGACTTAGATTTTGAAAAGAACTCTCTGACTGCTATACTGAGAATAGATCTTAGGGAGAGAGAGAGATTCTGGGGATGTAACCATGAACAAAATTAGACATTATCTCAATGATCTCAGCCCTTGTAGAAAATACAGACTAGCATTAGGCTGACAAAAGAATCTCATAAATAAAAGTAAAATTATCATGTGCTAAGTGCAATGAGAATGCCTAACATGGCACTTCTTTGATTGGAGAGGGATCTGGAAATGTTTCTCTGGGGAATGTTTAAGCTGAGGGTTGACGGATGAGTATGGGTTATTTAGACAAAATGTGTACCATGTAGAGCACGTGCTTGTTTTCTTTTGAGCTATCACCTGGATTGTAAATATAAACTGGCAGTTCTCAAAGCATAGTCCAGGGACCCTTAGAGTGCTCTGTGAGATTCTTTTAGAGAAACCTCAAAGCCAAAACTATTTTTATTAACAGACCTAATAGATGCTATTCACCTTATCCACTGCCATTTTTTCATGCGTGTACAGAGTTTGAAAATTTAATTGATGTAGTTTGAGATTAGCACATTGAAACTACTTGTTGAGAAATTGTCTTGTTGAATTTTGGTATCATATCAAAGAAAAATATCCACAGTTACCTGGAAATGTTATTGAAATATTTTTCTATTTAACTATTTGTATGACACCAGATTTTCTTCATATGTTTTAACCAAAACAACTTATTCCAATAGATTGAATGCAGCAGCAGATATGAGACTTCACCTGTCCCTATTAAGTTAGACATAAAAGAGATTTACAGCAGTCCACTCTTCTCAGTCATTTGTTTGTTTTTTAAAATATATTCCTCAGCTAGAAAGAGCCAACTTTAGGAGCAACTGAGTTATACCATTTTAGCTGGAACACTCATCAGTCATCACATATGCCTTGTACTTCTTTACTATATAATTTTGATTATATATTAGCTATTTTTTATTATCCAGTTCCTGTTTGTTCAAGACTCAGGCCATACCCTTGGCTTTCACTTTCCACCTTAGATACAACTGTCCTGAATTTCTATACTGCTCAGTTTTTGTATTCATATATTTTCTACTGTCTTACATAGTACATATATATTATTTTCTGTTTTCTCAGTTTTAAAAAGTGAGGCATCACTTAAATATGCTGAAGGACACAGATCTTTAGAGCTCAATAATTTTTTTACTAATATAATCAATGCCTAGATCAAAATATGGAATATTTCCAGAATATGAAATATTACACTATATGACTTCCTTATGTCCTTCCAGTCATATAGTGCTATTCTTTTATCTATCACTGTAGGTCATATATCATGTGCTCTTTTATGGTTGGCTTCTTTCACTCGACAATATTTATTTGAGATTCATCCATATTGTTGCCTGTATTAGTAATTTGTTCTTTTTTTAATTGCTGAATTGTATTCTAATTTATGAATATACTGTAATCTATTTATCTGTTCTGTTGAAGGGCATTTGGATTGTTTCCAGTATTTGCTACTGTGGAGTTACTACTATCAACATACTTGAGTAATTTTTTTGATGGCCAGAAGCAATCATTTCTGTTGGGTATATCCCTAAGAGTGGAATTTTTGTATCATACGTAGATATATGTGTAGCTTTAGTAGATGTCACCAAACATTTTCCCAAAATAGTTTTACTAGTTTATATTTCCATCAGCAATGTATGAGAGTTTTAATTTTTCCACATACTTGCCATTTGGTATTGTCTGTTTAATTTTACGATTCTGATGAGTGTGCAGTGGCATGGCATTATGGGTTTAATTTGCATTTACCATTGAGTAATGATATTGAGCATTTTTCTCATGTTTATTGGCCAGTTGGATTCGTATTTTGGTTAAGCCTTTTTTTAAAAAAAAAAAAACCCACTTTTAAAAATAGGGTTATCTTTTTTTGTTGATTTGTAAGAGTTCTTAATTTTTTGGATATGATTCCATTGTTGAATGTGTGTTTTGCAGATATATTCTCTAGTTGGTGTTTACCTTTTCACTCTTTTAATGGTGTATTTCGATCAGCAGAAGTTCTTAATTTAAATGAACTTTTGTTTACCAATATTGTCTTTTATGGTTTGTGCTTTTCTGGTCTGGCTTAAGGAATCTTTGCTCCAAGGTTATGAAGATATTCTTCCATGATTTCTTTCAGAACATTTATTGTTTTGGTTTTTACATTAGCTCTGTGATCCACCTGAAGTTAATTTTTGTATATGGTTGAAGTAGGGGTCACCTTCTTTCCTCTGTATCATTCATATATATTTATAGTTATATCCATATTTATATATTTATAGTTACTAGCACCAGCACTGTTATTGCAAAGACTGTCATTTTCTACACTGAATTGCAGGGGTGCCTTTGTAATAAATCAAGTGGCTGTGTATTTGTCTGGTTCCAGTCTCTGCTCTCTTCCATTAATCTTAGACAATACTATACTGTTTTAATTACTTTAGCTTTATAAAAAGTCTTGATGCACAGCCATATGAGTCTGTTTTCTAGTTCTTTAGTATTTACTTTCTACTAGACTTTTGCATTTTCACATACATTTTATATGGAGATATAAACAATGTATATGGTCAGTTTCTACCCAAGGGGTTTTCTACCCCCAAACCTCCCTAATCTTAGTTTGCTGATAATTCTTTCTTTAAAATCATGCATAGGGATTGCAATTTTTCATATGCTTTTTCTGTACCTTTTTAAGATAAGTGCAAGAAATCATTATTTTATCTTTTATTATGTTAATGTGATAAAGTTATATTTATTTTTGAATATTAAACCATTCTTGAAATCCGGGAATAAACCCTACTTGCTTATTATGTCTTGTTATTTTTACATATACTGGATTCAATTTGCTAGAATTTGTGTAAGAGTTTTGTTACTATGTTCATAAGGGACATTGGTCTATAATTTTCTTTTCTTGTAATGTCCTTCAGGTTTTGGTATTGAGATAATGCTGATCTTATTGATTGAGCTGGAAAGGGTTACTCTTTTTGTCTTCTTTGGAAGTGTTTATGTAAGAATAGTATTGTTTCCTCTTAAAAATATTTAAGAAAATTCACCAATGACGATCTAGGACTAGAGTTTTTGTTGTTGAAAAGTTTTAAATTATGGTTTTAATTTATTTAATAGGTACAGGAAACTTCAGATTTTTATATATCTTTGTGCTATTTTTGCTGTTATATTTTCCAAGGAATTTGTCTATTTTATCTAAATTATATTTATTGATAGAATGGTATTTATAATATCATTTTTACCTTTTGAAAATCTATAGGTTTATAGTGATGTTCTCATTTTTAATCGTTATTGGTAATTTGTATTTTTTCTCAATCAGTCTTGTCCCTTTTCATGTGCCTAGTAATCTTTAATGTATGCCAGACATACATAAAAGAACTATAGAAGTTCTAGATGATGCTTTTCTTCTTCTAGAAATGAATTCCCTTTTCCTTTGTCATATAGATAAGATTAGGGGCTGATTACTTCAGTTCTGTCAGCTGAGTCAGTTTTGATTGCAGGTTTAGTAAAATTCATTCTGTCTTTGGTTCTTCCTTATTCCTTAGACTTAACCCTTCTGTACTTTTGATTGAGAATCTGCTAGGTCTTTACCTTATTAACCTTGAAAGATTGGGTGATTCAGTCTGCTCTTTGGAACTTCACTCTTTGGCCTTCCATACTGTTTATAGATTTGGCAGGTATTGTTCTTTTAGTAGAAAGTAGTCTCCTATCTACTATGAGACTACAGAAAATTTCATTCTATTTTATAGAAGTTTCCTACCTCTCCAGACAGCATCAGAATATAGCAAATATATTGTGATTAGTTAGCCACATATTAGGACACTCGAAATTTCCAAATTGTTACGCCAGCTTTGTATGATCACCAACACATTGCTGGCTTCTTTTTTTTTTTCTAGAAAAGTCACTCTTTGTGGACCAAGCTCATTCTTTTTTTCCCTTCCATCTATACTAAGACAAGTATCCCCAGAGAAGAAAATACCCAGTGATAGACTGCTTACCTCAGGAAGGTTTTCTACTTTCTGGAATTTCAGGTAACTTAATTCTTTTTACTGACTTAGTTCTATGATGTCTTAAAAAATATTGTTTGTTTATTTGTTGAAGTGGGAATGTGGAATGTGGTCTGTCACAACCTATCACATTCTACCTAAGACCAAACGTTTTGCTTTGGCTGCAACCAGATTTTTTAAGCTCAAGTTTAGGTAGCATTCATTATAACTTTTATAGTATAGTACTTGGCTTTTACTAATTATTTGGTGATTGAGCTGAGATTTCAATTTTGGAAATACAGACCATAGTTGAGAACATGTGAGTGGATAAGTTTTATAACAGAGGAATGTAAAATTAGGATATATTTATTGCATACATACTGAGTGCTAGGTATTCCACAAATTTAAAAGCATTGAGTATTTAAAGTTAACTGAAACAAAAGCATTTATCCTCAGAAGCTAAATAGTCTTAGGGGACTGGAAGAAGACATGTAAATAGATTAAATGCCATACTTATATCATGAGGATATCAGCAGATACTTCACAGAGACAGTAGGCCTTAAATGAAATCTTAGGGACCAAGTAGGAGTGTCCTGGATTGGATTGGGAAAGGATGTTCTGGTTTGAAGGAGCAACAAGTATAAAATGGAGATTTTGGAGAGCTTCTCCAAGGTCCCGGTGAGTAGAGTGCATTTTAAAGGAGGAGATAAAACTGGAAAGATATGTAGGAAACAGGTGGGACCTTTAAAAGGTCTCCCCCAACAACCCACCTTTTCTTTTGAGACAGAGTCTGGCTCTGTCACCCAGTCTGCAGTGCAATGGGCCATCTTGGCTCAATGAAACCTCTGCCTCTGGGGCTCAAGTGATCCTCCCACCTCAGCCTCCCGAGTAGCTGGGACCATAGGCCTGTGCCACCATGCCTGGATAATTTTTGTGTTTTTGGTGGAGATGGGGTTTTGCAATGTTTCCCAAGCTGGTCTCGAACTCCTGGGCTCAAGCAATCCTCTCACCACAGCTTCCCAAAGTGCTGGGATTACAGGGATGAGCCATAGTGCCTGGCCTGATCTTCCCTTTTTGATAGCCAATGTGATCGCAAAAGTGAGTTGCTGAAGTGAACTGGAGCTGATCATTAAGGTAGGGGAGCCAACTAGGGCTTCTTCTATAAGGTATTAAAGTCACCAAGCTGGTGGCAGAATATGGAGTATAGGGAAAGGTGTAAGCCACGTGAATGTGGGGAAGTGAAGGGTGGTTTTCATTGGGAGAAAGCAGCAGATAAGAATTACCTGGGTAGATTTTTCAAAATACACAGGTTGATCCCCAAAGCTAAGGCTGTTATAAGATATACTTCAGAATTCCCTGGCATGAAGAGTGTTAGATTTAGATGCTCTGAGGCATACAAAGCAGGAGAGTCTTTGTCCAGTCTGAAATTAGCCCAAATGTCCAACAACGATAGACTGAATTAAGAAAATGTGGCACATATACACCATGGAATACTATGCAGCCATAAAAAATGATGAGTTCATGTCCTTTGTAGGGACATGGATGAAACTGGAAAACATCATTCTCAGTAAACTATCGCAAGAACAAAAAACCAAACACCGCATGTTCTCACTCATAGGTGGGAACTGAACAATGAGAACTCATGGACACAGGAAGGGGAACATCACACTCCGGGGACGGTTGTGGGGTTGGGGGAGGGGGTAGGAACAGCATTAGGAGATATACCTAATGCTAAATGACGAGTTAATGCGTGCAGGAAATCAACATGGCACATGGATACATATGTAACAAACCTGCACATTGTGCACATGTACCCTAAAACCTAAAGTATAATAAAAAAAAAACTAAAAAAAAAAAAAAAAAGAAATTAGCGTTGGAGCATGCCTGCCTTTTTTCTCCCTCTCCCTTCATTCCCTGTTCTGTCCATTGTGGGGAATCAGAGAATGAGTAATGGCCACTAGAGAGGGATAGCATAGTTAATGCTGTCCTCAGGGGATGTTCAGATTTCAATGAAAAGCAGGGGGAAGCAGTAGGATGAAGGAAGTATTCAGTAATGAGATTGAGTAGATCTGTTTAGCATTGGAACATTGGATTATAAGGTTGCAGAGAGGGATTATCTTATGTCAAACTTGATGCAACAAAGTTAATTTTAAATATCTAGTAAGATGTCAGGAAAATCTTTCATCTTGTTCTCAGGGGACATAATTTATATTTAAGGATTTGTATTTTGTAACATAGTTTAAGTTTTCCTGTATATTTTAAGGTGTTTTCTTTTAAGTGATTTCAAATTATAATTCAAGGATATCTTCTGTGGTATAAATACATTTCATATTTCAATGCAAAATATGATTGATTGAAGAAATTTGTTTTTTAGCTTATCCTTTGAGAATGCAAATATGCTAAAAGGTGAGGTATGTTGGTTATGTGGGAAGTGATCTTATTAAAAACATTTTTGAAGGGTGGGCATGGTGGCTAACACCTGTAATTTCAGCACTTTGGGAGGTCGAGGCAGGAGGATTGCTTGAGTCTAGGAGTTTGAGACTAGCCTGGGCAACATAACAAGCCCCTATCTCTAAAAAAAAAAAAAAAAATTAGCTGAATGTGGTGGCATGTACCTGTAGTCCTAGCTACTTGGAAGGCTGATGTGGGAGAATCACTGGAGTCCAAGAGAATCACTTGAGCAGTGAGCTGTGATGACACCACTGCACCCTAGCCTGGGTGACAGAGCAAGACCCTGCCTCTAAGAAAATTTTTTTAAAAAGTGTCCTCAAACTTACTTTAGTTTTTATTCTAATTTTAAGAAAAGAATTCATGTCAATATTTAAAATATTTTCTTTGTTTTTGATAAAGGCATAAATTTACAGCATTTTAAATTATTTTTTAGACTTGCAACAGATGTGAAAAAGTTCATTTTCCTGAATCCACTTTTGATTTTTAGTGGCAACTGCTGAAATCCTTTGGTTTTAAGTACAATAATGAAAGGAAAGCATATGATTCCCATATTAAATGAATTGGGAGTGCATTTTGTAGTTTTTGCTAAGTATTTGTAAGCTATTATTTTTACTCTTTATTTGAAGCTTATAATGTAACTAAGGACTACTTTTAGATTATTTGATGTAAGAGGAATTGAATAATTCTGTTTATTGGCATATAGGTACTGAGACAGAGCATTTGGGAGCCCATTAACAGTATTGTTCAATGAATCTAAAAATTTGTAATTAAACCTAGGTTTGATTGTATGTGGTAAGATATTTTATTGTGTCTATACAAAAGTGAAAAGTATTATCAAAATAGTTAAGATTGTGAACTTTAGAGTTAGCTGGGCCTGGGTCTGAATCATGATTCCGTTATCCTCTAGTTATTTTTTAAAAACTGAATAATCACTCAAACCCTTATTTTTATCAGGTGTAAAATTAGGAAAATAATGGTTCTTACCTCACAAGATATTTATGAGGATTAAACAAGATACCAAAGTAAATGAAATAATGCCAGGCACATAGTAAGCACTCAGTACATTTTAGCTGTTTTTATTAAGATGAACAGATAACAGGTTTTAAAAAAAGGATATTTGAACTGTTGGTGAAATGTGTTGGATTTTGATGAGAAGATAACAGTTTGGACATTATTTGGCTAATGTGAAGAGATAATTATGGAATTTAGATAGAGACTGAGATTAACAGGTATCAATCTCTGTATCTAACCACCATCCCATTATAGGGATATATAGTGATTAATAGTGTTTGTATCTGAATAGTATCAGAGGTTTTTTTCTGTGAGATTTTCTATATTTTATACAGTAAACCATGGATTCCCAATGTTTAATTATTTGTTCCCATTGGTTCGTCACAATATAATGTTTTCACTTGGTTCCATATTATGGAATAATCATTTTTTATTATGGTAAAATATACATAACATAAAATTTACCATGTTAAACATTTTTATATATAAGCTTTACTGGTATTATGTACCTTCACATTGTTGTATATGAAATAATTTAAAAACTATTTATAAATGCATAGCATTCCATTCAATGGGTGACGTTTCATTATTTAATCTATTAGATATTTAGATTTTTTTGTTATTAGAATAAAACTGGGAGTTTGGAGAGGCTGATCTAGGGAAAAAAAGGATGTTGAAATATTTCACACATATATTAGGGAATGTCTGTTTTAAGAGTAGGTAGGATGGCAAAGCCAAGTAGGTAAAGAATGAAATGGTTACATAGAATTCTATCATTTATGCCATCCTTCTTAAGCCCTGAATGCACTTTGTTTCTTTGGGTGAAAGAGAAGATCGAGGAAAAGAAGTAGTAGAATCAGCCCTGGGATATAACTGTTCTCTCTTCATCTTAACCTACTTACCATGTTCTTTGTTTCCTCTGACACAGAATTCTGGAACTCATTACCGTGTGGACTAAGATGTTAAAATCTAGAAATGTTCCATGTTTAAATCCAGTGTATATTTGGTAACCAATTTTAGTCCACACATTGAACTGGACCATATGTCCTGACTTTTTCTACTTGCCTATATTGTGAAAGAAGGGACCCGTAAATGTTGAAAACCTGATATACTCGCCGCATACTCTGAGCTCCTTAGTGTTTGACTCCCCTTTCTGAGGAATGTATAGATTTGCTGCCAGTGATATTATTTTCAGTTTATTTGACACTCTGTTTATACCACAAATCAATATTTGAATGATTTCAATTTCCTTTTATAGGCTTTTTATGAGTAGGTTCTGTTATAAGAAGGTGAGAACAAATAGTTCCTGTTTGTTATATTCAGCTGATCAGTTTTGCAAAGTATTATACTGCATTTTTGTTTTGACATTTTAAATTGTTTTTATGAATTTAATGCAATTTGGAGAGTGCAAAAATGTACCAAGAAACAGTGCCATCAGTTTCGGTTAAGATCTTGTGATATTTCTTTTCATTTTCTTTTATGTTCATTATTCGTGTAGTTGAGATGATAGTGTAATTGTACAATTTTGCATACTACATTTTCATGAACATTATTTCAAGGATTTCCCCATGTGTATTAGTTTCATCCTGGGGGAAAATAGTTGAGGCAACCGTGAGGATAATTAAGGAGAGTTTAATAAAAAGACTATTTACAAAGGAATAGAGAGGAGGAAGGAAATCATCAGGAGGGGATAAAATAATTGAGCACATAAAATGTGGCTAGTCCAAATTGAGGTGTGTTGTAAGTTTAATACATACACTGTGTTTCTGAGACTTAATATGAAAGCAGAAGAATGCGAAATATCTCATTAATGATTTTTATACTTATCACATCTGAAATGATAATATTTGGATGTATATTAAAAATAAAATATATTAATATTATATTAGCCTATTTCATTTTAAAATGTAGCTACTAGAAAAATTAAAATTACACACATTGCTTACATTTTATTTTTATTAGTGCTAGTACGGGATATATATAGAGAGGCAGCTGTAAGCCTGAAAAACGAAGGCAGGAGCCTGTGGAAAGGTCAGCTGATAGGATACATGACCTTTATTAGAGGGATACAGCCAATCTACATTGACCCAAAAGGAAGAAGGAGGTTTGAGGAATAAATCCATGACCCTGTTTTCTGCCTTGACCATTTGCTTTCAAATTCCTGGCTGTGTCTACCATTAGTTTAATCCAAAGGAAGCCAACAGATAAGGGAGCCAGTTGATGCAGTCCACAGAGGTTGGCCTACCTGATCCAGAGCAGAGTAGAAAAAGGTAGAGAGTAAATCTAGAGGAATCTACTGAAGATATCTAGCACATAGCCTCATTAAAATGCTTTGGAAATCTAATTTTGAAGGATTACACATTGCATTTTATGTATTATGTTATATTGTATTGTAAATGCTTTGGGGAAAGTTGTAATGTAGCCTAATTATGGGAATTATTTAGGATGTATAGTTTCATTTAATATAAAGATAAACTGAGTTTTTGGTTAGAACAGCAATCAAGCAGTTCACTAATAGAGTTTTTAAAAGTGTACTCCAGAATTTGAAAATCAATAGAATTTTGATGTTGCCTACTTTATGCCCATATTTAAAGGTAACATTCTCTTTAAGATATAAAATTTTTTCCTGTCTAAACTGATAGTGGAGTACACAACCTTGATTTATTGGGTTGTATTTCTTTAACTTGTTTCCATTTATTGCTTTAATTCTGATATATGGATTGAATAATTAATTCATTTTAAAGGAACTTGATTCCAAGGTGATGAAATTTAATAGCATATTTCACTTTTAAATGATAGAACATTTAAACACGTAATTTTATTCATTAAAAGCACACAAAATATGAATCACTTGTTGATGAAGGTTTGGTAAATAGAAGACTTAAGGGGGGTGGAGCCAAGATGGCCGAATAGGAACAGCTCCGGTCTACAGCTCCCAGCCTGAGCGACACAGAAGATGGGTGATTTCTGCATTTCTGTTTAAGGTACCGGGTTCATCTCACTAGGGAGTGCCAAACAGTGGGTGCAGGACAGTCGGTACAATGCACTGTGCATGAGCCAAAGCAGGGCGAGGCATTGCCTCACTTGGGAAGCACAAGGGGTCAGGGAGTTCCCTTTCCTAGTCAAAGAAAGGGGTAACAGACGGCACCTGGAAAATCGGGTCAGTCCCACCCTAATACTGCACTTTTCCAACAGGCCTGGGAAACGGCACACCAGGAGATTGTGTCCCACACCTGGCTCAGAGGGTCCTATGCCCACGGAGTCTCGCTGATTGCTAGCACAGCAGTCTGAGATCAAACTGCAAGGCAGCAGCGAGGCTGGGGGAGGGGCGCCCGATATTTCCCAGGCTTGCTTAGGTAAACAAAGCAGCCGGGAAACTCGAACTGGGTGGAGCCCACCACAGCTCAAGGAGGCCTCCCTGCCTCTGTAGGCTCCACCTCTGGGGGCAGGGCACAGACAAACAAAAATTCAGCAAGAACCTCTGCAGACTTAAATGTCCCTGTCTAACTGACAGCTTTGAAGAGAGTAGTGGTTCTCCCAGCACGCAGATGGAGATCTGAGAATGGACAGACTGCCTCCTAAAGTGGGTCCCTGACCCCTGAGCAGCCTAACTGGGAGGCACCCCCCAGTAGGGACAGACTGACACCTCACGTGGCCAGGTACTCCTCTGAGACAAAACTTCCAGAGGAACCATCAGACAGCTGAATTTGTGGTCTCACGAAAATCCGCTGTTCTGCAGCCACCGCTGCTGACACCCAGCCAAACAGGATCTGGAGTGGACCCCTAGCAAACTCCAACAGACCTGCAGCTGAGGGTCCTGTCTGGTAGAAGGAAAACTAACAAACAGAAAGGACATCCACACCAAAAACCCATCTGTACATCACCATCATCAAAGACCAAAAGTAGATAAAACCACAAAGATGGGGAAAAAACAGAGCAGAAAAACTGGAAACTCTAAAAAACAGAGCACCTCTCCTCCTCCAAAGGAATGCAGCAATGGAACAAAGCTGGATGGAGAATGACTTTGATGAGTTGAGAGAAGATGGCTTCAGACGATCAAACTACTCTGAGCTACGGGAGGAAATTCAAAACAATAGCAAAGAAGTTAAAAACTTTGAAAAAAAATTAGAAGAATGGATAACTAGAATAACCAATGGAGAGAAGGGCTTAAAGGAGCTGATGGAGCTGAAAGCCAAGTATCGAGAACTACGCGAAGACTGCAGAAGCCTTGATAGCCGATGCGATCAACTGGAAGAAAGGGTATCAGTGATGGAAGATGAAATGAATAAATGAAGCGAGAAGGGAAGTTTAGAGAAAAAAGAATAAAAAGAAATGAACAAAGCCTCCAAGAAATTTGGGACTACGTGAAAAGACCAAACCTACGTCTGATTGGTGTACCTGAAAATGATGGGGAGAATGGAACCAAGTTGGAAAACACTCTGCAAGATATTATCCAGGAGAACTTCCCCAATCTAGCAAGGCAGGCCAACATGCAGATTCAGGAAATACAGAGAATGCCACAAAGATACTCCTCGAGAAGAGCAACTCCAAGACGCATAATTGTCAGATTCACCAAAGTTGAAATGAAGGAAAAAATGTTAAGGGCAGCCAGAGAGAAAGGTCGGGTTACCCACAAAGGGAAGCCCATCAGACTAACAGCTGATCTCTCAGCAGAAACTCTATGAGCCAGAAGAGAGTGGGGGCTGATATTCAACATTCTTAAAGAAAAGAATTTTCAACCCAGAATTTCATATCCAGCCAAACTAAGCTTCAAGAGTTAAGGAGAAATAAAATACTTTACAGACAAGCAAATGCTGAGTGATTTTGTCACCACCAGGCCTGCCCTAAAAGAGCTCCTGAAGGAGGCACTAAACATGGAAAGGAATAACCAGTACCAGCCACTGCAAAAACATGCCAAATTGTAAAGACCATCGAGGCTAGGAAGCAACTGCATCAACTAACGAGCAAAATAACCAGCTAACATCATAATGACAGGATCAAATTCACACATAACAATATTAACTTTAAATATAAATGGGCTAAATGCTCCAATTAAAAGACACAGACTGGCAAATTGGATAACGAGTCAAGACCCATCAGTGTGCTGTATTCAGGAAACCCATCTCACGTGCAGAGACACACATAGACTCAAAATAAAGGGATGGAGGAAGATCTATCAAGCAAATGGAAAACAAAAAAAGGCAGGGGTTGCAATCCTAGTCTCTGATAAAATAGACTTTAAACCAACAAAGATCAAAAGAGACAAAGAAGGCCATTACATAATGGTAAAGGGATCAATTCAACAAGAAGAGCTAACTATCCTAAATATATATGCACCCAACACAGGAGCACCAGATTCATAAAGCAAGTCCTGAGTGACCTACAAAGGGACTTAAACTCGCACACAATAATAGTGGGAGATTTTAACACCCCACTGTCAACATTAGACAGATCAACGAGACAGAAAGTTAACAAGGATATCCAGGAATTGAACTCAGCTCTGCACAAAGTGGACCTAATAGACATCTACAGAACTCTCCACCCCAAATCAAAAGATTATTCATTTTTTTCAGCACCACACCACATCTATTCCAAAATTGACCACATAGTTGGAAGTAAAGCACTCCTCAGCAAATGTAAAAGAACAGAAATTATAACAAACTGTCTCTCAGACCACAGTGCAATCAAACTAGAACTCAGGATTAAGAAACTCACTCAAAACTGCTCAACTACATGGAAACTGAACAACCTGCTCCTGAATGACTACTGGGTACATAACGAAATGAAGGCAGAAATAAACATGTTCTTTGAAACCAATGAGAACAAAGACACAACATACCAGAATCTCTGGGACACGTTCAAAGCAGTGTGTAGAGGGAAATTTATAACACTAAATGCCCACAAGAGAAAGAAGGAAAGATCCAAAATTGACACCCTAACATCACAATTAAAAGAACTAGAAAAGCAAGAGCAAACACATTCAAAAGCTAGCAGAAGGCAAGAAATAACTAAAATCAGAGCAGAACTGAAGGAAATAGAGACACAAAAAACCCTTCAAAAAATTAATGAAGCCAGGAGCTGGTTTTTTGAAATGATCAACAAAATTGATACACCGCTAGCAAGACTAATAAAGAAGGAAAGAGAGAAGAATCAAATAGATGCAATAAAAAAAGAAAAAGGGGATATCACCACCAATCCCACAGAAATACAATCTACCATCAGAGAGTACTACAAACACCTCTACGCAAATAAACTAGAAAATCTAGAAGAAATGGATAAATTCCTCGACGAATACACCCTCCCAAGACTAAACCAGGAAGAAGTGGAATCTCTGAATAGACCAATAACAGGCTCTGAAATTGTGGCAATAATCAATAGCTTACCAACCAAAAAGAGTCCATGACCTGAAGGATTCACAGCCGAATTCTACCAGAGGTACAAGGAGGAACTGGTACCATTCCTTCTGAAATTATTCCAATTGATAGAAAAAGAGGGAATCCTCCCTAACACATTTTATGAGGCCAGCATCATCCTGATACCAAAGCCTGGCAGAGACATAACCAAAAAAGAGAATTTCAGACCAATATCCTTGATGAACATTGATGCAAAAATCCTCAATAAAATACTGGCAAACTGAGTCCAGCAGCACATCAAAAAGCTTATCCACCATGATCAAGTGGGCTTCATCCCTGGGATGCAAGGCTGGTTCAACATACACAAATCAATAAATGTAATCCAGCATATAAACAGAAGACAAAAACTACATGATTATCTCAATAGATGGAGAAAAGGCCTTTGACAAAATTCAACAACCTTTCATGCTAAAAACTCTCAATAAATTAGGTATTGATGGGATGTATCTCAAAATAATAAGAGCTATCTATGACAAACCCACAGCCAATATCATACTGAGTGGGCAAAAACTGGTAGCATTCCCTTTGAAAACTGGCACAAGACAGGGATGCCCTCTCTCACCACTCCTATTCAACATAGTGCTGGAAGTTCTGGCCAGGGCAATAAGGCAGGAGAAAGAAATAAAGGGTATTCAATTAGGAAAAGAGGAAGTCAAATTGTCCCTGTTTGCAGATGACATGATTGTATATCTAGAAAACCCCATCGTCTCAGCCCCAAATCTCCTTAAGCTGATTAGCAACTTCAGCAAAGTCTCAGGATACAAAATCAATGTACAAAAATCACAAGCATTCTTGTACACCAATCACAGACAAACAGAGAGCCAAATCATGAGTGAACTCCCATTCACAATTGCTTCAAAGAGAATAAAATACCTAGGAATCCAACTTACAAGGGATGTGAAGGACCTCTTCAAGGAGAACTGCAAACCACTGCTAATTGAAGTAAAAGAGGATACAAACAAATGGAAGAAGATGCCATGCTCATGAGTTGGAAGAATCAGTATCGTGCAAATGGCCATACTGCCCAAGGTAATTTATAGATTCAGTGCCATCTCCATCAAGCTACCAATAACTTTCTTCACAGAATTGGAAAAAACTACTTTAAAGTTCATATGGAACCAAAAAAGCCTGCATCACCCAGTCAATCCTAAGCCAAAAGAACAAAGCTGGAGGCATCACGCTACCTGACTTCAAACTATACTACAAGGCTACAGTAACCAAAACGGCATGGCACTGGTACCACAACGGAGACATAGATCAATGGAACAGAATAGAGCCCTCAGAAACAATGCCGCATATCTACAACTATCTGATCTTTGACAAACCTGACAAAAACAAGAAATGAGGAAAGGATTCCTTATTTAATAAATGGTGCTGGGAAAACTGGCTAGCCATATGTAGAAAGCTGCAACTGGATCCCTTCCTTACACCTTATACAAAAATTAATTCAAGATGGATTAAAGATTTAAATGTTAGACCTAAAACCATTAAAACCCTACAAGAAAACCTAGGCAATACCATTCAGGACATGGGCATGGACAAGGACTTCATGTCTAAAACACCAAAAGCAGTGGCAATAAAAGCCAAAATTGACAAATGGGATCTAATTAAACTAAAGAGCTTCTGCACAGCAAAAGAAACTACCATCAGAGTGAACAGGCAACCTACAGAATGGGAGAAAATTTTTGCAACCTGGTCATCTGACAAAGGGCTTATATCCAGAATCTACAGTGAACTCAAACAAATTTGTAAGAAAAAAACAACCCCATCAAAAAGTGGGCAAAGGACGTGAACAGACACTTCTCAAAAGAAGACATTTATGCAGCCAGGAGACACATGAAAAAATGCTCATCTCTGGCCATCAGAAAAATGCAAATCAAACCACAATGAGATACCATCTCACACCAGTTAGAATGGCCATCATTAAAAAGTCAGGAAACAACAGGTGCTGGAGAGGATGTGGAGAAATAGGAACACTTTTACACTGTTGGTGGGACTTTAAACTAGTTCAATCATTGTGGAAGTCAGTGTGGCGATTCCTCAGGGGTCTAGAACTTAGAAATACCATTTGACCCAGCCATCGCATTACTGGGTATATACCCAAAGGATTATAAATCATGCTGCTATAAAGACACATGCACACGTATGTTTATTGTGGCACTATTCACAATAGCAAAGACTTGGAACCACTTGGAACCAACCCAAATGTCCAACAACGATAGACTGGGTTAAGAAAATGTGGCACATATACACCATGGAATACTATACAGCCATAAAAAATGATGAGTTCATGTCCTTTGTAGGGACATGGATGAAACTGGAAACCATCATTCTCAGTAAACTATCGCAAGGACAAAAAACCAAACACTACATTGTTCTCACTTATAGGTGGGAATTGAACAATGAGAACTCATGGACACAGGAAGGGGAATATCACACTCTGGGGACTGTTGTGGCGTTGGGGGAGGGGGGAGGGACAGCATTAGGAGATATACCTAATGCTAAATGATGAGTTAATGGGTGCAGCAAAACAACATGGCACATGGATACATATGTAACAAACCTGCACATTGTGCACATGTACCCTAAAACCTAAAGTATAATAATAATAAAAAATAAATAAAATAAAAATTTAAGCTAAACCCCACCCCAAAAAAAAAGACTTAAAAGGCTGTCTAGGACTTTTTTTTCACTTATCTGAAGAACTGAGTGTCTGTTAAATACAATGTGCGTATATTATGATTTCTTACCTTCAAGGAGAATCCATGATCTTCATCAAAATCCTTAGTTTGTTTTCAAGTAGCTTTAGCTGTGACCCTCCAGTCTATTTTTGCTTTGTATTTTTATCATAGACATTACAATATAAACATCTGTTCAGTTCATTAGTGGAATAGACATTACAGTTTGTTTAATTTTCCCTAACTCTGCTTTTTATGAGTCATATTTCAGGAATAAACTTGCAGCATATGAAAGTTTCAGTAGGTGATTGTTCTGCTCATTGATATGTGTAGAGAGACAAAACTCAACTGTAGTTCCTTTTATGTTTAGTTCTGAAAATGTTTTAAGACAAAAAATGGTAATTTATGTTCTCTGAAACAAACTGTTTTTTGGGATAACTGAATTTGTGTTTTTATTAAGTGTTACTATTTTATTCATTGTATTTAAATTTCATATAAATTATATATTCATGTGGTTCCAAATCCAAAAAAAATTTAATTATGGAGTTGGAAAAAAAAGTCTCTTTTTAATGCTTAGCCCCTTTTGCTCAGTTCCTGTGCCTCCAGGTAACTTTGTTTCTTTTTTTTTTTTTTTTTTTAGTTTTTTAGGTTTCTTTCCAGGGTTTCTTTATGAGTGAACATAAACAAATGTGAATAGTGATGCTTATTTTTCCCTTTATTACACAAATGGAGCATATTACATATATTTTTGTCATTCACTCTTTTCTCACTATCTTTTTCCTACATTGAAACAATTTCCCCTTGTGACCTTCCTTTCTTCTTATTTTAATTATTGAAGAAATGCTATACCAAAATTTTAATCTGTACTGTGGGAAGATTTTTTTTGAATATTGTTCTTTGGTAAGTTTTGCTGCCTTTCTTATCTTTTTTCTTTTACCAGTGTTGTGCCAGGCAGGATTCAGTGCAAGCAAATGGTGGGGAATTGTATTTAGAGTTGTTCCTATGGCCTGTGGATTCCCAGGAAACTGAGTTTCTCATCTTCTCTTTCGGGAAGTAAAAGCACTTACCTCAGCAAGTGTTGGTGGGTGAAAGTAGTAGCATGACATGTTGCATCTGCTCTTTTATCAGGTTATTCCAGAGAGTTATTCATTGGCCTCTCCCTTTTTAAAACTAGCTGGTATAGGTCTGGATTTTAATAAAAGTGACTTGGCATTAAGGTATGAGCTCCCCAGGTATACTGAGAGTGATCAAGGGTTCAGAAACCTGACCCGGCAAAAGTAACCTATCAGTCTTTAAAAAATATAAAGCAAAAAGCCACACACTTAAATTTAAAATGTAACACTGATATCTAAATTCAAGTTGGTGATATCTAACTTCATATCTAAAGTGAGCTATTCTTCAGCTACTTTAGCAGTAAGTCTGATGTCCAAATAAAAAGTAAATTTGATTTAGATTTAAAATCTAATCTTTAGATTTTTTTTGCAGGAGACCAGAGTTTTGTTATTACTCACATCAGTCTCCCTGAATGCTCAGGGATCAGAGTTTTTAAGAACAGCTTGGTGAGTTAAGGGACACCAGTGAACTGGGAGTGCTGACTGGTCAAGTCACATATGAAATCATAAGAAGTCAAAGCTGCCTTCTTGTGCTAAGTCAGTTCCTGGGTAGGGGTGCCACAAGGTCAGATGAGCCAGTTTATCGATGTGGGTGGTGCCAGCTAATCCATCAAGTGCAGGGTCTGCAAATTATCTCAAGCACTGGTTTTAGGTTTTACAATAGTGATTTTATTTCCAGGAGCAATTTGAATGGGCTCAGAGTCTTGTAGCCTCCAGCTGCTTGACTTCTAAACCATAATTTCTAATCTTGTGGCTAATTTGTTAGTCCTACAAAGTCAGCCTGGTCCCCAGGCAAGATGGGGGTTTGTTTAGGGGAAAGGACTGTTATCATCTCTGTTTAAACTATAAACTAAGTTAGTGAGGCCTCTGCCCAGGAGTGAACAAGGACAGCTTGGAGGTTAGAAGCAAGATGGAGTTGGTTAGGTCAGATCTCTTTCACTGTCTCAGTTACGGTTTTGCAATGGGGGTTTCAATCCCTCCATTTGGGTTTTATAACACCTTAACCTTAAGGTGTTGGCTAATGAAGTTGAAGAACTTCTAACTAACTTCTTCCTGCTGACCAGGGGCATAGTGGGTGTAGGTGTTGACTCCAAGGTGAGAGGATAGGAACTGCTTTGCAACTGTCTGAGCATACTCATGCAGACCTGGATGGGGTTCCAAGGCTTGCATAGCAAAGGCGTTAGTATTGTCATCTATAATTTTAGCACAGAATTTAAAGGAACAGCATAATACAGGGTAAATAATGAGTACTATGGTAAGGAGTGCAATTCCTGGTTTTAAAAGTAAAGATTTGAAAGCATCAGCTTGGGGACTTGTAGCTTACAAAGAGTTTAGGATTTAGTCCAAACTGGAGAAAAAAACCCAAGAACAGCTAACAACAGGTGTATTGTAGTTTTTTTTTTTGAAACATAATTTTTCTCTCTCTAGTCCCCATTTTTATTAAAAACAAATCTTGATAGGACTGACTTGTTCACAAAATATATTTACTTGGCTGGATTATTTGCATAAAGCATAAGAATAATTATTTTTTACATAGGCATTTAAAGTTGGCTTTGATGGAACTCTGTCATAAGGAATCTCAGATAAGACATTTTTTTGCAGCTGAGCCCAGCCATGGTTTTGTACCATCAAATACCTATGAATTTGTTAAATTTCTCTCCTCTTGAGGTCCCAAGATAACCTGGGGTTCCTGGGCCCATTAGAAAGTGACATTCTGTACTTACCACCGGTCAAAAACCTTGTTCAGGGACTGTGTAGACAAGTTATAAGGCCAGTTTTCCCAAGGGTCTTCTATTGGCTGTATAAGTCAAGTTTGATTCCTTAAAGGGAAGCACACCACTCCTGTCAACGCCTTGGTAAAATAACCAGTTTCTCCAATTATGTCCTGTCCCAAAAGAAAACATTCTTATTGCACTTATGCAAATAACTATATTGCCATAAGTTAAGAATACTCACAAATAGTTTCCAAATTCTGGAGAAAGCAGGTAGAGAAAAACAAATATGCTTTAAAATTGTTCACAGGAGTATACTCAATTGTTAAAAGCTATAAATAGCTCAAAAGAAAAGTTTTCTTGGCTCTGAAAAACAAAAAAGGATTAGCAAAAATTTAAGCGAAAAGTCGAAAAAGATTACTTCAGTATTCTATTTGAACGTTTTTCCTCTATTCTAATGTCACAGTCTCCAAAGTTATCAGTCAGAAACCTGCATTTAAGAATAACTGTTAGAATTTCATAGCTGATTTTAAAACCATCATTTAAAGAGGATCAAAACAAGACAACAGTGTTCTGTGGATGGCAAAAAGGGCAGCCACAGTTAAAGACACAATTGACAATGAAATTTCTTACCTCTGTGGCATATAATAATTTAACATAACAATTATTACTGGTAACATACAGTAAGTCATATCACAGTTATAGGAGTTTCACATAATTTTGGAACATATACCAATAACATATTTACACAAATATAGCCCAAAGAAAGTGAAACACCATTTCATATTTGACAATGCTTCCTGTATGATTTTTATGCCACATAAGCCAGATGTCACTTTTGGACTGTAGAGGGCCTAATATCTGAAAGATTAGGTTAGAAAGACACAATTTATAATTTGATTTTGGGATGTTTGTCAAATACCAAAGGTTTAAAACACTGGAAGTCATAAAATAGAATCCCAGATCATCATACATCATTCATTTGGCCAAAATGGTAAGTCCAAAAATTTGGAAAAGAAAAGCCTTTACCCTGATAGAGGAGACTTTGCTTTCCAAACAACAAGACCCCAGGAAGATAGCATGAGGCCAGCTGAATCTGTCTCTTCTCTCCCTCCCCACTTTTTGTAGTTTACTCAAAAGGCAAACAAAAATCTTCCATTGTCTCTCAATATTACATACAAATTTTTTTCAAAAGAAGAAACCAGATTTCATGTTTGCATTAGTGCATCTTTAATGCTATAGCTAGTTTTTAAATAAAATTTTATAAATCTATCCAGTTTTAATTAATTTGACCATAAGGTAAGATTTTCATCAACTTTTTAGAACTTACAATTTTCTGTTAAATAGCAGATCAGTTTTCTAAGAAAACCCTGTGATTCAGACACATGGGCCCAGATTCTGGCCCTGCGTTAGTGTGCTTTAATTTTAATGTTCAACCTATTGAAATAAATTAAATAATCCCCTTTAAGTCTTAGCCAACTTGCTTCTACCCACAGAACTTTCTTTACAAGACCAACCCTTCAAAAACCATTTTCAACTTGTTTAAACCTTCAGTTTTGTCCCACTACTCTTTTACATTAAGATGATCTTTAAAACCCTCTGAACTAGACAAAATTACATTCCCTTTAACAAAACCATATTCCCATGCCTTATAATGTTTTACCAAAAACACATTCTACTTTCCTTACACACCTTGTATATGAAACTGTTTCTCCAGTAGTCTCAATTACATGTTACGATGTTAACTCTTAACAACTTTTATTTTTGGTGAAAAACCTGGTAAGTGATTTTAATTATGTACTAGGTGTGGAGCCTAGGAGATCAGACAGAAATGCAGATAAGGTCTGACATTTTCCGTTATAGCTAGGGAGCATGGCTAACTCCACAAGTCCCCAGGCCTTATCGAGAATCTTATGCTCCAAAGTAGGTAAATCAAACAATTTTCGAAAGTAAAAGAAGTGGCTGGGCGCAGTGGCTCACGCCTGTAATCCCAGCACTTTGGAAGGCTGACGTGGGCGGATCACGAGGTCAGGAGATCGACACCATTCTGGCTAACACGGTGAAACCCCGTCTCTACTAAAAATACAAAAAAAAATTAGCCGGGCATGGTGGCAGGCGCCTGTAGTCCCAGCTACTAGGAGAGGCTGAGGCAGGAGAATGGCATGAACCCGGGAGGCGGAGCTTGCAGTGAGCTGAGATTGCACCACTGCACTCCAGCCTGGGCGACAGAGCGAGACTCCGTCTCAAAAAAAAAAAAAATACAAAAAATTAGCCGGGCAAGGTGGCGGGGGCCTGCAGTCCCAGCTACTGGGGAGGCTGAGGCAGGAGAATGGCGTGAACTCCCTGGGGGCGGGGCCTGCAGTGAGCCCAGATCGCGCCACTGCACTCCAGCCTGAGCAACAGTGAGACTCTGTCTCAAAAAAAAAAAGTCAAAGAAGCAGGTTATGACCTTAAAGCATTTAGCAAATCTCATATCTGACCTTAATTTAGACCAAATGTCTAAAATTTAAAGGCATTTTTATTTTACCAGTAATCTTTAACATTGTCTTTATTTCCAACAGATTACTAAAGTCATGTGAACAAAAAGGCATTAAAATTCTTATTTTTCCTGACAAAATATGATTTAAGCACTTATTTTTCTAAGCCAATTAATCAGAGCTTTTTTATATGTAAACAACACATATAAACACACAGAGAGATAGGCAGAAGATCCAGTAGTTGTAAGATTTTTCATTTGCCAGTTTCTTAATTGGATTACTGGCTTAAGGGTGGAGCCCTTAGAGGAATACGGCCAGGAAAACTTGCAGTTTCTAGGGCCTAGTAAGCAGGCACAGAAGGCAAAACCAGATCCCCAAAATTAAGGGTACCATTTTATATTGGATTCTGGATCCCTCAAAAAGGAGGGAAACACTACAGTAGAAGATAGTGTAATGCTTCTATCATGCATTTAATTGCATGGCAAGCCAAAACCAATCAGCCCATTTTGTAATCAGGCCATCCCCCATGGGAGTTTCATCTCTCAGTGGGGAGGTGGAGGGAGTGGGGATGTTTCCATATCTTCCAGGTGGTCAAGACCATGCTTCTCTGATCCAAGTGTGCAAAGAGGCAAGTATCCCTCCAAAACTGCCATTAGCCATCCCTTATATTTCCTACCTAGTTATTACACACCAAGGCTAAAAGCTCTCCTGTAATGCAAAGTAATTTTTGATGCCCCCAAAAGTCAAAACTGTCAGCTAACACAGTGCAAAACAGAGCAGAGCCTTAGATTTAGAGAGGGATCTATCCATTTTTAATTCCTGGAGTTTCATGAGGAAAATAGAGGTTTTTCCAAGAATGGGCTCTGTGGTGCCTCCTCTGTTTTTCCCCAGGAGTCCCAGGTTATTAGTAATTATCTTAGGTTCTCTTATGTGGGCATCAGCAGTAGCAAGAAGACAAAATGGAGAAAAACAATTCAGTCAACTGAAAAGAAAATTTTTTTTAGAAAAGCACAATTCAAGAAGAGGAAAAAGATAAAGACCTTTTAAATACACATAGCTTGGATATCCATTTTTAATTAACTGGGTTTTAACCATAGAGCTCTTTTTTTAAAAAAAATCTTTTAAAATCTCTTATTATGAGACTGCAGCCAGGACAGACAATATTTCTGGCTTTTGAATTCTACCACAGGCTACTTCCCACCTGAAATTAGTAAGTTTTAACTAAGTTTATGACTTAACCATGGATGGATAAGGTGTCTCAAAGAAATGGTAAGTGGTTTCCTTGCTACAAGAATTAGAATCTACCCAAAGTTAATTCAGCAAAAGGAAAAATAAAGACAGGAAATCAGAAGCAGTCCATGGGGGAAAAGAATTAATCAAAGGCAAAAAAATTACACAGACAACAAACCAGAAAGGGCTCACTCCCTAAGTCAAGAACTGAACCCAGGCTGCTACTGTCAAAAAGACAAAAACCTTAGTTACACAGCATTCAGCAGTTTCTGTTGCTCTCCCAGAAGAAGTCTAGAACAGCCAATTTCAAGCTTGCAAAAGGCTTTTAACTGCTTATGATAATTTTTAGGGCTAACTATGACATCAACCCCCAAATTCCCGTCTTCTGGATGGCAGAAACCAAGAGAAAGTGTCCCCACCTGGTTACAATGTGAAACTCTTAAGGACACAAAACAAGACAGAGAAATTTCATCCAGTAATGGTTTCAGGGACCCACAGCAAAGTTTGTAACTAACGAGCATGCCAGTCTGGCTTGAAAAGTAGGCTTCTAGAGGTCCTAAACCCATGTTCTATCCTGTGATGCCCCTCTCTCCATTACAGAAAGATAAATTCTTAGCACAAAGTGCACCAGATTTGCTATAGCCTAAGTCTAGTCTCACAAATCCTTTTTTTTCTACTAAACACTTGCAAAGGAGACAAATAGTGACGTTTACCATTTATATACACGTACACAGACAGACAGACAGAGAGAGACCAAGAACATAGCTAGTAAGAATTTCTTACCTTTTTCACCAGCATACCAGGTTTCTGGGTTCTCTTTCTCTGCAGCTTCCAGAAGAATGGAGTGGCTTTTGATGACAGTGCCCACTGTACCATAGCTGTGGGGTACAAGCCACTTTACAGAAGAAAATCACCCTTTCCTGTTTTAGGGAACCACAGGCAAAGATTCTCAATTTTGCAAGATGCTGCCCAGTGGGTTGCATGAGGACCTGAATTAACATTTTCCATCCCAGCCAAAGCAAAATACACATAACAAAGCCGACAGTAGTCACCTTGTTCAGCACCCAACATTGACCTGGCAAGGCTCAAAATTTTTTTTGTTGGTCCCTGTTGTCTTTGATTCACTCAAAGCAAGGAGGGGTGTCCTCTGACCAGGAATTCAATGGGTGGTCTCTGGGCAAGGTGAAGAGCGGTCACCCCAAATCAGGCCTGTTAAACTTCTTTCAGGACTCACTGAATGTGACCAGATAGATGAGGGTTCTCTGAGTTGGGCCTGCTGAAATTCTGTCGGTAATTCCTTCAGAGATCCCCTCAACATATACAAACACACATACAAAGGCAAGACAGACAGAAGGCCTTCCAAATCAATATTCCTTACCAAGAATTCCAGAGGTTTCCCTTCCAAATTATCCTCCTATTCTCCATCTGGGAAATCTCCTCGAAATCTTCCTGATTGAGAAGTCTCCCAAACCAAGACTCTTCCTACTAATTAAGGAGAGCCAACTTCAACCTCCAAAGGAGCTGAATCAAGACAGACACCTTGCACTGGGGCTACAGACAGGCACCCCACCATGGGGCTACAGACATCTTGAGATAGGGCTACAGTTATGCAACATCTCCCCAGGACTATTTCTGTTTTTCAGTTAAATCCATGCACATTGGGTCAGTAGTGCCCAGCCCATAGAGACAGTACCAGAGTCAGCCACCAGTCTAAGAGAACTAGGCAGCCACTTGGGCTGGCCTCTGGATCCATCACTGAAGAGAAGACTGAGCCGATTTATCAAGGCAGGGGAATTGCAATAGAGCTAGAGTAATTCATGCAGAGCTGGCTGTATAGGAAACTGGGGTTTTATTACTCAAATCAATCTCCTCATATTTTGTGTTCTCATCACAAAAATAATTATATGAGGTTATGCATATATTTTTGACTATAAATTGTTATGCATATTTTGTTTTTTTGAAAAATTTTAATTTAAAAATTAATATTTTAATCGACTAATATAGTCTATGGAGTACAATGTGATGTTTTGATATATGTATAAAATGTGGAATGATTAAATCAAGCTAATTAACATATCCCTCACCTCACTCACTTAACATTTTTGTGGTGATATGTTTCAAATTTACTCTCAGTTATTTTGAAATGTATAACACATTATTGTGGACTATAGTCATGCTGCTGTGCAATAATCGTTAAAACTTACTCCTCTTGTCTAGCTGAAACTTTATACCCTTTGACCAGCAACTTCACTCCCTGTCCTCCCTGCCCACCCCTGTAACTGTCATTCTACTCTGTATTTCTATAAATTCACTTTTAAAAGATTCTCCATATAAGTGAGATCATGTGGTATTTGTCTTTCTGTGCCTGACTTATGTCACTCATGATAATGTGCACCAGAATCTACCGTCATTCCAAATGACAGAATTTCATTCCTTTTTAAAGCTGAATAGTATTTCATTGTCTGTATATAGCACATTTTCTTTATATATTCATCCTTTGATGAACACTTAGGTTTATTCCATATTTTGGCTATTGTAAATAATGCTGTAATGAATATGTGAGTGTAAATATCCCTTTGAAATACTGATTTAAATTCCTTTGGATATATTCCCAGAAAGGGGACTGCTGAATCATATGATAGTTCTATTTTAGTTTTTTTGAGGAAACTTCATACCATTTTCCATAATGGCTGTACTAATTTACATTCTCACCAGCAGTATAAAAGCATTCCCTTTTCTCCTCATACTCTCCAACACTTGTTGTCTTTCTTCTTTTTGATAAAAGCCATTCTAACAGGTAAGGTGATATGATATATCATTGTGGTGGTTTTGATTTGTATTTTCCTAATGATTTGTGATGTTGAGCATATTTTGTAAATCTGTGGGCCACTTGTATGTCTTTTTTTGAGAAGTATCGTTCAGATCCTTTGCTCACTCTTTTTTTTTTTTTTTTTTGAGATGGAGTTTCACTCTTGTCGCCCAGGCTGGAGTACAATTGTACGATCTTGGCTCACTGCAACCTCCGCCTCTTGGATTCAAACGATTCTTCTGCCTCAGCCTTCTGAGCAGCTGGGACTACAGGCATGCTCTACTATGCCTGGCTAATTTTTTTTTTTTTTTTTGTATTTTTAATAGAGACAGGGTTTCACCATTTTGGGCAGGCTAGTCTCGAATTCCTGACCTCAGGTGATTCACCTGCCTCAGCCTCCCAAAGTGCTGGCATTACAGGTGTGAGCTACTGTGCCCAGCTTCTTTGCTCACATTTAAATTGGGTTGTTTTCTTGCTATTGAGTTGTTTGAGTTTCTTACATATTTTGGATATTAACCCTTTATTAGATGTATGCATTGCAAATATTTTTTGTGATAGTACAATTTTCTTATTAAAAATAATTTAGAGCATCAGTATCATATACACAATTGTCATCAACTGAACTTTGCCTCCAATATATTTCTATACAATACTGAACATTATTGAGCTTAAAACTATTTTGTTGGCTTTAAATAATAGACTATGGTTTTTAGTTAAGTGAGATATATAGTTTCATAGACACATATTATGTGTAAAATTGATAGAAACATCGGCAATGTCACCCTTTAGGGGAAAAACTACTGAAAAAGCCAAAGTCCATCCTCTTCTCCTCTCTTATTACTCCAAATCAAACTAACATAGGATAAACATCCAGTATCCTAGTAGCTTCTCCTAAACCTAAAGGCAAAAAAGGTGTCTTCTATTCAACTACAGAAAAATGCCAGTAAAATAATTTCTCCTCATCCCGCAACTCAACACTGAGAAAGCAAATTCACACAATATTGTTACCATATATGTGGCAACTATGATTCTGATTTAGGTCCTAGCTTTGCTTTCCTTTGGTACAGCTGCTGTTTGATTACCAACAAGAAACTGAGCAATCTGGCTAGAGGGATTCTAGTACCTTCTTTCAAGTGTCAGCATGGAGATAAAACAGAAAATAGCGACAACTGTCATCTTAGAACCTTTTTAGTGTAGTCGGGATTCATGGTATATTAGTCTGTTCTCACGCTGCTAATAAAGATATACCTGAGACTGGGTAATTTATAAAGGAAAGATATTTAATTGACTCACAGTTCTGCAGGGCTGGGGATGCCTCAGGAAACTTAAAATCATGGCAGAAGGGGAAGCAAACACATCCTTCACATGGCTGCAGCAAGGAGAAGTGCAGAGGAAGTAGGGGAAAAGTCCCTTATAAAACCGTCAGATCTGCTGGGCACGGTGGCTCCTACCTGTAATCCAAGCACTTTGGGAGGTTGAGGCGGGTGGATCACGAGGTCAAGAGTTCAAGACCACCTTGGCCAAGATTCTACTAAAAACTACAAAAAATTAGCCGGGTGCAGTGGCAGGCACCTGTAATCCCAGCTACTCGGGAGGCTGAGACAGGAGAATTGCTTGAACCTGGGCGATAGAGGTTGCAGTGAGCTGAGATAGTGCCACTGCACTCCAGCCTGGGTGACAGGGTGAGACTCTGTCTCAAAACAAAAAACAAAAAGCATCAGATCTTGTGAGAACTCACTCACTGTCATGAGAACAGCATGGAGGTAACCACCCTCATGATTCAATTACCTCCCACTGCCTCCCTCCCACAACACATGAGGATTATGGGCACTACAATTCAAGATGAGATTTGGGTGGGGACATAGCCAAACCATATCACATGGCATTTCACAGGACATATGTACAGAAAATAGCAGTGTTAGCATGATCCAAGGGTGGAGTTTTTGGCTCTCAGATGTCAAAAAGTTACCTCTTGGGCACTTGCACAGGCACAGTTGAAGGATCACCAGTATCAACCAGTTTGAACTGGACAGGAGCTACCCCAAGTTCCTGAAAAACAACTGAAGCAGCTATTACCATGGTGACTTATAAATGTAATCTATAAGGTAGCCAGTGAAAGTCAACTTTCAGTATTCAGCAATGTGACCTTTAGCTACTGTGGCCTTCAGCTTCATGGAAAAATAAAATGACAAGCAAAAAAAAAAAAAAAGTGACCAAAAGCAAGCAGAGCAGGCTGTTTGGCAGACCTGATCAGATTAACCACTTGGTTTCCTATGATCTTGTCGTCTTGGTAAAAAATCAATTGACTATATATTTATGTGTTTAGGTTCTCTGTTGTGTCCCATTGGTCTACATGTCTGTTTTTATGCCAGCACCATGCTGTTTTGATGAAAACTGTTTTCTAATATATTTTGAAGTCAGGTAGTGTGATGCCTCCAGTTTTATTCTTTTTGTTCAAGATTATTTTGTCTATCAAGGCCTTTTGTGATTCCATATGAATTTACAGATTATTTTTTCTGTTTCTGGGCAAAATGATATTGATTTTGATAGAGATTGCATTGATTCTATAGGTCACTTTGGGTAGTCTGGGCATTTTAACAAAATTAATTCTTCCAATCCACGAACATGGGATATATTTGCACTTTGTTTTCTTCAGTTTCTTTCATCAATGTTTTATGGTTTTCAGTATACATGTCTTGTACCTCCTTGGTTAAATTTATACCTAAGTATTTTATTTTTTATTGCTATTGTAAATGGGATTTTTTAAATTTACTTTTTAGTTATGTTTTTATTAGTGTATAGAAATGCTACTGATTTTTGTTTGTTGATTTTATATCCTGCAACTTTGATCATTTTTTTTTTTTTTCAGTTGTAACAGTTTTTTTCGTGAAATCTTTAGGGTTTTTTTATATAAGAACAAGTCACCAGCAAACAGAGACAATATCACTTCCTATTTTCTTATTAGGATGTCTTTTATTTCTTTCTCTGCCTGATTGCTTTGTCTAGAACTTCCAAAATTATGTTGAAAAGAAGTGGTGAAAGTGGACATCTTTGTCTTGTCCCTGATTTTAGAGGAAAAGTGTTAGATTTTTCTTCATTGAGTATGGTGTTAGCTATGGGTTTGTCATATATGGCTTTTACTGTGTTGAGGTACATTTCCTCTATAACTCTTCTGTTGAGAGTGTCTATGATGAAAGGGTGTTGAATTTTGTCAGATGCTTTCTCTGCATCTATAGATATGATCATATGGTTTTTATCCTTCATTTTGGTAATGTGATGAATCATATTTATTAATTTGTATATATTGAACCATTCTTGCATCCCAGGAATAAATCTCACTTATTCATGATGAATGATTCTTTTAATATACTGTTGAATTCAGTTTGCTGGTATGTTGCTAAGGATTTTACGTCAATGTTCATTGGGGATATTGACCTGTAATTGTCTTTTTTTTGTACTATCCTTATCTGGCTTTGTTATCAGGATAATCCTAGCTTTGTAAAAGGAGTTTAAAAGTATTCCCTCTTCCTTAATTTTTTTGGAAGAGATTGAGAAGGATTGGGATTTGTCCTTTTTTAAATGTTTGGTAGACTTCAGCTATGATGCTATCCAGTCCTGGGCTCTTTGAAGGGACTTTTTATTATTCATTCATATCCTTACTCATCATTGATCTGTTCTGGTTTTGTTTCATGATTCAGTCTTGGTAGGTTATATGTGTGCAGGAATTTATCCATTTCTTCTAGATTATACAATTTTGTGTTGCATAATTTTTCATAATCATTTATTCTTCTTTGTATTTCTGTGGTGTGAGGTGTAACGTTTCCACTTTCATTTCTGATTTTATTTGAGTCTTTTATTCTTAGTCTAGCTAACTATATGTCGATTTTATTTATTTTTTAAAAACCTTCATAGTTTTATTGAATTTTAAAATTGTTTTCGTAGTCTATTTCATTTTTTTCTTCTGTGATCTTTGCTATATTCTTCCGTCTGCTAACTTTGGGCTTAGTCTGTTCTTCTTTCTCTAGTTTCTTGAGGTATGAATTAGACTGCTTATTTGAGATCTTTTTGATGTAGATGTTTATTGCTGTAAGTTTCCCTCTGAGGACTGCTTTCACTGGATCCTATAAGTTTTAGTATGTTGTGGTTCTGTGTTTGTCATAAAGTCCCTTTGGATTTCTTCTGTGACCATTGGCTGTTTAGGAGCATGTTGTTTAATCTGGCATATTGTGAATTTCCCAAGATTTCTTCTGTTATTGATTTATAGTTTCATACCATTGTGATCATAAAAGATACTTGACATGATTTCAGTCCTCTTAAATTCTTTAAGACTTGCTTTGATGCATATGTGAATTAGCTTGATTTAGCCATCTCACAGGCATACGTATTTCAACATGTCAAGTATATGAAATTTTCATTTGTCAATTTAAAAAAAGACAACTAATATAAATAAATAAATAAATAAATAAATAAATAAATAAATAAATAAATAAATAAATAAATGTTGTAACAAAGTTAGATTTGCTTGGGAGCCTCAGGCTCCTGAAGGAGTATTGTATTTAAAGTACTTGACACATTGTTGGTGGAGGGTAGCTAGGGTAAATTTTAGTAAAGTACTGAAATAATTCAAAATCCAGTTTACATAGAGTAGCTTAAATATTATTTTCTTTTTTGGCAAGAAATTGAATTAGTTGTGAGGCTTTGGGTAACATTTCTCAAAGTAGCTTTTACAAAACATTATTACCACTAGGTGTTTTGCATAAAACAGGTTTCTATTTCCAAATGAATTTGCAAAACATTGTTTATTAGTTATCCCTGGTTTTGGAGATTCACACTGAATATTATAGTATATTAATGCAGAGAAGTTGGTGAATAAAGAAAACACATTAACTCTTGCTTAACTTGTTGTTTTTCAAACTTGACTGAAGAATTATGTAGAATCTATAAATATCCTGAGGAGCTGAGATTTCACAGAATACAGTTTGGTAAATATTGGCCCAGAAGAAAGTCAGATGTACTTTTATTCACACCTACTTACCTAGGACTTTTCTTTATTCTGCCATGGATTCCCTCACTGATATATGATTCCTAATTTATTAGATGCAGGAAAAATGAACACATTTAAACTGAGATGAAGGTTTTAGGTGCTCTTTTCAGGGTTTTCAGTGGTTTACATGATGCTAAAGTCAATGGCCACTTCTCAGTGCTTTTTGTATCAGCAGCATTTGACACAGATGATCCCTCCTTTCTCTCTGAAACACTTTCTTCACTTAGTTTTCCTGGTTTTCTTCTAGTCACATTGACTGCTGCTTCTTGGTATTTTTTGCTGGTTGCTTCTTATCTATCTAACCTCTAAATTTTGGACCATCTCAGGAATCAGTTCTTGTTTCTTTTCTCTATCTATATTTACTCCCTTAGTGACATCATCCAAATTCTGATTTCATATTTGCTGACTCCAAAAGCATATATTCAACCTAGACCTCTCCCTTCAAATCCAGACTGATTAACCGAATGTTTAATTGACATCTCAACTTTGATATTTAATAAGTCCAAAATAAACTTCTGATTTCCTGACAAAATGTTCTCTTCTGTAGATGTGCCTTTCTTAGTTAATATAACTCCATCTTCTTCATCCTTTCAGTTACTCAAGTCAAAAATGTTAGGTGTCATTCTTGACTTCTTTGAAGTCTTACAGCCTTCTTTGAACCCCGTTACCAATTTGCTAGCAGATCCCATTGGCTGTGCTTTCCAAAAATATCTATAACCTGTCTACTTTCTATCACCCCCACTCTGTCACCCTGCTCCAAGCACCTCTGTCTCTTTCTCTTCTGGATTATTATAATACCTTCTCAAATGGTTTCTCTTTTTCTGCTCTTTCCTTCCTATAGACTATTCCTGCCATTGTTTCCAGATAAATCTTTAAAAATGTCAGATAATGTCATTTTTACAATAAAAAACTGTGGTTATCGTGAACTTTTTCAGAGTAGAAGTCAAAGTCTTCTGTAGTCAATCAAACCCTATCTGATATAGGTCTCCATTACTTTTTTTTTGTTTCATCTGCTACTTCCATGTAACTCACTTATTTTGCTGAAGCTGTTTGTCAGTCTTCTTTATATTTCTTAAATATTATAAATATTCTTTATATTATTATCAACTTGAAGTCTATGCTTTTGCTACTTCATTTGCCTAGGAAGCTATTCTCCCACATATTGACACAGCTGGCTTTTCTTGCTTAAATGTCACCTTGGAGTGGCTTCCTCAGAAGACCTTATTTTAAACAATACCCTTTACCCTGGCACTGTAGTTGTCTTTCTGGTTTAGCTTCTATTCATAGCACTTACTAGCTTCTAATAGAGGATGCATTTCAATTAATCACTTTGTTTATTGTCTGTCTCTCCTCATTCCATGAGAGTAAAGATTTTTTGTCTGTGATATGTCTAATACCAAGAATAGTGCTTGGCATAAGGAGTTGTTCAAATGAAGGTATTTACAGGTTATTCACTGTTTTTAAGGTCATCAGATTACCTCATGGTGTGTCATAAATTATGCAATGTTAGTATGCAGGTTTAATAATTATGCCATAAGTAATAATGGGGGATATTTCATGTCACTATCTTCACTGTCTTCTAAGTGAGATTACTCGTAATTATAATCAATGAAATTGTGGTGTTTAAAGCAGTCTACTAGACTTTTACACATTTTTATTGTTAACATCTTTTTACAATACAGACTTTTTTTAGAACAGTTGTAGGTTTACAGCAAAATCAAATGGAATGTGTAGAGATTTCCCATGTACTTCCAGTCCCTACACATGCATAGCCATCTCATTATCAACATCCCCAACCAGGGTGGTATATTTGTTATAATTGATGAACTTACATTGACACATTTGTACTCATTAATTAACCTCTCTTTATCTCTCCTTCTCTGATACCTTTCCAATGCTCTGATAACCACTATTCTACTCTCTTCCTGAGATCCACTTTTTTAAGCAACCACAGGTGAGTGAGAATATGCAATATTTGTCTTTCTTTGCTTGCCTTATTTCACTTAACATAGTGACCTCCAGTTGCATCCATGTTGCTGCAAATGACATGATTTCATTATTTTTTATGGCAGAATAATATTCCTTTGTGTGTGTGTGTGTGTGTGTATATATATGTATATATATACCGTGTATATATATATGCATATATATGCGTGTATATATATATATATATATATACATGCATATATATATATATGTAGTGTTAAAAAATCTATTTATTCTTTTTTTTTTTTGAGACAGAATCTCACTGCGTCACCCAGGCTGGAGTGCAATGGCGTGGTCTCAGCTCACTGCAACCTCTTCCTCCCAAGTTCAAGTGATTCTCATGTCTCAGCCTCCCGAGTAGCTGGGATTACAGGCATGCACCATCATGCCTGGCTAACTTTTCTAGAGATGGGGCTTTGCCATGTTGGCCAGGCTGGTCTCAAACTCCTGACCTCAAGCAATCCACCTGTCTTGGCCTTCCAAAGTGTGGTGATTACAGATGTGAACCACCATGCCCAGCCCTATTCAATCTTTGGTGGGCACTTAGGTTGGTTCCATATTTTGGCTATTGTAGATAGTGCTGCAGTAATCATGGGAGTGCAGATGTCTTCTTGATACATTCATTTCCTTTCTTTTGGATATGTACACACTAGTGGAATTGCTGGATCATATGGTAGTTCTATTTTTAATTTTTTTGGGAACCTCCATACTGTTCTCCATAGTGGCTGTACTAATTTACAATCCCACCAATAGAGTATAAGAGTTCATTTTTCTCCATATCCTCACCAGCATCTATTTCTTGTCTTTTTGATAAAAGACACTTTAACTGGGGTAAGATGATACCACATTGTGGTTTTGATTCACATTTCCCTGATGGTTAGTGATGTTGAGCATTTTCTCATATATCCTTTGGCCATTTGCATATCTTCTTTGAGAAATGTTTATTCAGATCTTTTGCCCATTTTTAGATTGGATTATTCATATTACTATTTGCTATTGAGTTGTTTGAACTCTTTATGTATTCTGGTTGTTAAATCATCATTAGATGGATAGTCTTCAAATATTTTCTTCCTTTCTGTGGGATGTCTTTTCACTTTGTTGATTATTTTCTTTGCTGGGAAGAAGCTTTTAAGTTTAATCTAATTTCATTTGTCCATTTTTGTTTTGGTTGTCTATGCTTTTGAAGACCTACACAAAATATTTTTGCCCAGATCAATGTTCTGGAGTGTTTCCCCTAAGTTTTCTTCTAGTAGTTTCATAGTTTCAGGTCTTACATTTAAGTCTTTAATCTATTTTGATATGATTTTTGTTTATAGTGAGAGATGGAGGTCCAGTTTTAGTCTTCTGCATCTGGATATCCAGTTTTCCCAGCACCATTGATTGAAGAGACTGTCCTTTTCCCAGTGTGTATTCTTGGTAGCTTTGTAAACAATGATTTGGTTGTAAATGTATGGATTTATATCTGGGTTCTCTATTCTGTTCCATTGGCTTATGTGTCTATTTTCATGCCAGGACCATGCTGATTTTGTTCCTAGAACTTTGCAGTATATTTTGAAGTCAGGAAGTGTGATGCCTCCATCTGTTCTTTTTGCTCAAGGTTGATTTAGCCTTTCAGGGTCTTTTGTGGCTCCACTATAAATTTTAGGGTTCTTTCTATTTGTGTGAGGAATGTCATTGGTATTTTGATAGGGATTTAATTGAGCCTGTAAATTGCTTTGGGTAGTATGGTCATTTTAACAGTATTAATTCTTCCAGTTCATGATCATGGAATGTCTTTCCATTTTTTTTGGTTCTGTTTGAACTTTCAAATTCAATGTTTTAAAATTCACATTTTGGTTAAATTTATTTCTATTTTTTTAATATTCTTTTTAGCTATTGTAAATTACATTGCTTCTTGATTTCTTTTTTATTTTTCTTTTGCTATTGGTGTATATAAATGTTACTGATATGTGTAGGTTGATTTTGTATCCTGTAACTTTGCCAAATTTGTTTATCAGTCCTAACAGTTTTTTGGTGTTTTTTAGGTTTTCCTAAGTATAGGATCATGTCTGTGAACAAAGCTAATTTGACTTCTTGCCTTCTGATTTGGATGTCTTTAATTCTTTCTCTTACCTAAGTGTCCTCTTCAGGACTTCCAGCATAATGGTGAACAAAAGTGGGTATTGTTATCTTGTTCTAGATCTTAGAGGAAAGGTTTCCAATTTCCCTCCATTTAATACAATGTTAGCTATAGGTTTGTTGTGTATGGCCTTTATTGTTTTGAAGTATGTTCCTTCCATACCCAGTTTGGTTGAGAGATTTTATCATAAAGAATGTGAATTATTATCAAATGATTTTTCAGCACCTATTGAAATGATCATGTGATTTTTGTTTATTCTGTTAATGTGATGTATCATGTTTATTGATTTGCATATGTCAATCCATCTTTGCATTTCTGGGATGAATCCTGCTTGATCATGGTGAATAATCTTTTTAATGTTTTGTTCCATTTGATTTGTTAGTATTTTGTTGAAGATTTTTGCATATATGTTAATCAGTGATATTGGCTGGTAGTTTTTTTTTTTTTTTTTTCCACTGAGTCCTTATCTCGTTTTGGTATCAAGGTAATGATGGCCTTGTAGAATTAGTTTGGAAGTATTCCTTCCCTGTCATTTGTTTTTTGAACAGTGTGAGTAGAATTCCTGTCAGTTCTTCTTTAAATATTTGGCAGAATTCACAGTGAAGCCATCAGGTCCTGGCATTTTCTTTGATTGAAGACATTATTACAGCCTCATCTTGTTACATGTTATTGGTTTGTTGAGGTTATTTCTTCATGGTTCAGTCATGGTAGGTTGTGAATGTCCCAGAATTTATCAATTTCTTCCAGGTTTTCCACTTTGCTGATATATAGTTGTTCATAATAGCCTCTAATGATTCTTTATATTTCTGTCTTCTCAATTATGTCTCAGTTTTTTTGTTTACAATTTTACTTATTTGGACCCTTTCCATCTTTTTTTTCATTAGTGCAGTTAAGAGTTTTTTCATTTTGCTTATCTTTCCAAAAAACAACTTTTCATCTTGTTGATTTTCTGTATTTTTCAGATCTTAATACCATTTATTTCTGCTCTGATCTTTATTCTTTCTTTCTTTCTACTAATTTTGCATTTGTTTTTTTCTCGATTTTCTAGTTTCTTGTGATGCATTGTTGGGTTTATTTGAAAGTCTTTTTGCTTTTTGATGTCAGTGTTTATGAATTTTGCATTTAGTTTTTTCTTGATTTTCTAGTTTCTTGTGTTCCTCTTCTTATTAATGTCTAGTTTTCTTCCATTGTTGTCAGAAAAGATACATGATGTGATTGCTACCTTTTTGAATCTGTTGAGACTTGTTTGGTGGCCTAAGATATGGTCTATTTTGGAGAATGTTACATGTGTTGATGAAAAGAATGTGTATTCTGCAGTACTTGGGTGAAATTTTCTGTAAATGTCAATTAGGCCTATTTGGTCAAAAGTGTAGTTTAACACCAGTGTTTCTTTGTTGATTTTTGTCCTGGACTCTCTATTCATTACTAAGAGTGGGCTCTTGAGATCTTCTACTATTATTACATTGTAGTCTGTCTCTCCCTTTAGATATACTTACATTTGCTTTATATACTTTGGAGCTCTATTGTTGGGTGCATACATGCTTATAATTGTTATATCATCTCACTGAATTGTCCCCTTCATTATTATATAGTGACCATCATTGTCTCTTTTTATAGTCTTTGATTTGTAGTCTATTTTTATCTGATGTGAACATAGATATTCCTGAGTTTTTTTTCTTTTTTTTTTCTGGTTTCCAGTTGCTTGGAATGTCTTTATCCACTCCTTCACTTTCACTCTGTGTCTTTATGGATGAAGTAGGTTTCCTGTAGACAGCCTATAGTTGGGTCTCGTTCCTTCCTCCATTCAGTCACTCTATGCTTTTTATTTTATTATTATTATACTTTAAGTTTTAGGGTACATGTGCACAATGTACAGGTTTGTTACATATGTATACATGTGCCATGTTGGTGTGCTGCACCCATTAACTCGTCATTTAGCATTAGGTATATCTCCTAATGCTGTCCCTCTCCCTCCCCCCACCCTACAACAGTCCCCGGAGTGTGATGTTCCCCTTCCTGTGTCCATGTGCTCTCATTGTTTAATCCACACCTATGAGTGAGAACATGCGGTGTTTGGTTTTTTGTCCTTGTGATAGTTTACTGAGAATGATGGTTTCCTGTTTCATCCCTGTCCCTACAAAGGACATGAACTCATCATTTTTTATGGCTGTATAGTATTCCATGGTGTATATGTGCCACATTTTCTCAATCCAGTCTATCGTTGTTGGACATTTGGGTTGGTTCCAAGTCTTTGCTATTGTGAATAGTGCCGCAATAAACATACGTGTGCATGTATCTTTATAGCAGCATGATTTATAGTCCTTTGGGTATATACCCAGTAATGGGATGGCTGGGTCAAATGGTATTTCTAGTTCTAGATCCCTGAGGAATTGCCACACTGACTTCCACAATGGTTGAACTAGTTTACAGTCCCACCAACAGTATAAAAGTGTTCCTATTTCTCCACATCCTCTCCAGCACCTGTTGTTTCCTGACTTTTTAATGATGGCCATTCTAACCGATGTGAGATGGTATCTCATTGTGGTTTTGATTTGCATTTCTCTGATGGCCAGTGATGAGCATTTTTTCATGTGTTTGTTGGCTGCATAAATGTCTTCTTTTGAGAAGTGTCTGTTCATGTCCTTTGCCCACTTTCTGATGGGGTTGTTTGTTTTTTTTCTTGTAAATTTGTTTGAGTTCATTGTAGATTCTGGATATTAGCTCTTTGTCAGATGAGTTGGTTGTGAAAGTTTTCTCCCATTTTATAGGTTGCCTGTTGACTCTGATGGTAGTTTCTTTTGCTGTGCAGAAGCTCTTTAGTTTAACCACTCTATGCTTTTTAATTGAAGAATTGAGTCCATTTACATTTATTGTTACTACTGATAGGGGCTTATTACTGCCATTTTGTTGCTTGGTTTTTGGTTGTCTTGTAACTTCATTTTTTCCTCTCTTCCTTTCTTACTGTCTGCTTTTGTGGTTAAGTGATTTTCTCTTGCAGGACATTTTAAATAATTGCCTTTTATTTTTAATGAAGCTATTGCAGAGTTTTGGGTTGCTGTTACCATGAGGCTTACAAAATTATCTTATAGATATCAGAAGTTATTTTAAAGAGATGACACCTTATCTTAGATCACAATGAAGAAATAGAAGCAAACAGAAAAAGAGAAAAAGAAAACCTTTTCACTTTAACTTCATCACCCTCCAACATTGGACATTATGTTGCCTCAATTTACATGCTTTTAGTCTTATCTCTTAACAAGCTGCTGTAGCTGTTATTGTTTTTGATAATTTTTTGGGGGGTTTATATTAGAGTTGTAAATGGATTGTAAACCACAGCTACAGTATTAGAGTATTGTATATTTCTCCATGTACTTACTGTTACCTGTGGGTTTTGTATCTTCCCTTTTTTTTTTTTTTTTTGCATGTTAGTGTTTTTTTCCTTCAGATGGAGGAACTTAGCATTTCTTACAAGATGGATTTGGTGGTGGTGGTGAATTCTCTCAGCTTTTGTTTATCTGGGAATGACTACCTCTCCTTCATATTTGAATAACAGCTTTGCAGGATAGACTATTCTTAGATGCCAGTTTTCTTTCTTTCAGCGCTTTGAAAATGTTGTCCCACTTTTTCCTGGCTTGTATGGTTTCCATCAAGAAGACTGTTGCCAGACAAATTGGAGCTCCTTTATATGTTGTTTGCTTCTTTTCTCTTGCTGTTTTAAGGATCCTCTGTTTTTCATTGACCTTTCAGAATTTGATTTTATGCCTTCAGATAGGCTTATTTGGGTCAAATTTATTTGGGGTCCTCTGATCATCCTATACCTGGATATTTATATCTTCTCCAGGTTTTGGAAAGGTTTCTGTTATTAGTACTTTGAATAAGCTTTCTACCCATTGCTCTTGCTCAACTCCCTCTTGAACACCGGTAATTCTTGTATTTGGTATTTTGAGGTAATTTTCTGTTTTGTGTAGCTTTCTCTTCTTTTCTTTTTCTTTTTTCTTTTCTTTTTTTTTTTGAGACAGTGTCTCATTCTGTTGCCTAGACTTGAGTGCAGTGGCATGATCTTGGCTCACTACCACCTCTGCCTCCTGGGGTCAACAATTCTCTTGTCTCAGCATCCTGAGTAGCTGGGATTACAGGCATATACCATCATATGTGGCTAAATTTTGCATTTTTTGTAGAGACAGGTTTCACCCTGTTGCCCAGGCAGTTCTCAAACTCCTGGGCTCAAGTGTTCCACCTGCCTCAGCTTCCTAAAGTGCTGGGATTACAGGCATGAGCTACCTCACCTAGCCTTTTCTCTTCCTTTTTATTGTTTATTCTTTTTTCTCCTATTACCATGTATTTTCAGATAGCCTGTTTTTTAAATTTTTAATTTTTGTGGGTACATACTAGGTGTATATATTTATGGGTTACATGAGATATATTGTTACAGGCATACAATGCACAGTAATTACATCAGGGCATATGGGGTATCCATCACCTCAAGCATTTATCCTTTGTGATACAAACAATCCAATTATATTCTTGTAAACTTGTTTTAAAGTTTACAATTAAATTATTATTGACTATAGTCACCCTGTTGTCCTAGCAAATACTAGGTCTTATTCTTTCAATTTTTTGTACCCCTTAGCCATCCACGCTTATCCCTCCTACCCCCAACTACCCTTCCAAGCCTCTGATAGCCATCCTTCTACTCTATCTTCTACTCTGCATCTTCATGAGTTCAGTAGTTTTAATTTTTGCCTCCTTTAGCTCTCCTTCTGCTCTCTATGAGTTCAATAGTTTCAATTTTTAGCTCCCACAAATAAGTGAGAACATATGATGTTTGTCTTTCTGTGCCTGGCTTATTTCACTTAAAATTATGACCTCCGGTTCATCTATGTTGCTACAAATAACAGGATTTTTTTTTTTATGGCTGAATAATACCCCATTGTGTATATGTACCAAATTTTCTCTCTCCATTCATCTGTTGATGGACACGCAGGTAGCTTCCAAATCTTGGCTATTGTGAATAGTGCTGCACTAAACATGGGAGAGTAGAGATCTCTTCAATATACTGATTTCCTTTTTTTTCAGTATATACCTAGGAGTGAGATTCAGGGATCATATGGTAGCTTTATTTATTTATTTATTTATTTTTGAGGAACCTCCAAATTGCTCTGCATACTAGTTTTACTAATTTACCTTCCCACCAACTGTGTACAAGGGTTCCCACTTCTCCACATTCTCACCAGTATTTATTATTGCCTGGCTTGGATAAAAGCCATTTTAACTGGAGTGAGATGATATCTCATTGTAGTTTTGATTTGCATTTCTCTGATGATCAGTGATGTTGAGCACCTTTTTATATACCTCTTTGCCATTTGTGTCCTCTTTTGAGAAATGCTTTAGATCTTTTACCCATTTTTCAATTAGATTATTATATATTTTTTCCTATAAAGTTGTTTTATCTCATTATATATTCTGTTTATTAATCCTTTATCAGATGAAGAGTTTGCAAATATTTTTTTCTAATTCTGTAGGTCATCTCTTCATTTTGTTGATTGTTTCCTTTGCTGTGGAGAAACTTTTTAGCTTGATGTGATCCCATTTGTCTATTTGTGTTTTGGTTGCCTGTGCTTATGGGGAATTACTCAAGAAATCTTTGCCCAGTACAATGTCCTGGAGAGTTTCTCCAGTGGTTTTAAACTTTGAGGTCCTAGATTTAAGTCATTAATCCACTTTGACTTGATCTTTCTATATGGTGAGAGAGGGGTGTAGTTTCATTCCATTGCATATGGATATCCAGTTTTCCCAACACCATTTATTGAAGAGACTTTCCTTTCCCCAATATACATTCTTCGCACCTTTGTCAAAAATGAGTTCACTACAGATGCATGAATTTATTTCTGGGTTTTCTATTCTGTTCCACTGATTTATGTGTCGGTTTTTATACAATACCATTTTGTTTTGGTTACCATACCTCTGTAGTATAATTTAAAGTCAGGTAATGTGATTCTTCCAGTTTTATTCTTTTTGTTTAGGATACCTTTGACTATTTAGGGTCTGTTGTGGTTCTATATAAATGTTACGATAGTTTTTTCTATTTCTGGGAAGAATGTCCTTGGTAATTTGGAAGGGATTGCATTAAATCTGTAGATTATTTTGGGTAGTATGGACATTTTAACAATATTGATTCTTCCAATCTATGAACATGTAATATTTTTCCTTTTTTGTCTTCTTCAATTTCTTGCATCTGTGTTTTATATTTTTCATTGTAGAGATTTTTCAATTCCTTGGTTAATTCCTAGATATTTTACTTACAGCTATTATAAATGGAATTACTTTCCTGATTTCTTTTTCAGATTGTTTGCTGTACACGAATAGATGTGCTACCGATTCTTGTCTGTTAATTTTGTATCCTGCAACTTTATTGAATTTGTTTATCAGTTCTAATAGTTTTTTTGGTAGAGCCTAGGTTTTCCTAAATATAAGATCATATCAACTGCAAAGAAGAATAACTTGACTTCTTTCTTTCCATTTGGATACCTTTGCTTTCTTTTAATTTAATTTAATTTTATTTTTTAACTTTTATTTTAAGTTCAGGGGTAATGTGCAGATTTGTTACATAGGTAAATTTGTGTCATAGGTGTTTGTTGTATAGATTATTTTGTCACCAAGGTATTAAGCCTAGTACCCATTAGTTATTTTTCATGTTTCTCTCTCTCCTCCCACCCTCTCCCCTCCAATAGGCCCCAGTGTGTGTTGTTCCCCTTTATGTGTCCATGTGTTGTCATCATTTAGCTCCCACTTGTAAGTGAGAACATGTGGCATTTGGTTTTCTATTGCTGCATTAGTTTGCTAAGGATAATGGCCTCCAGATCCATTTATGTTGCTGCAAAGGACATAATCTCATTCTTTGTTATGGCTACATAGTATTCCATGGTGTATATATACCACATTTTCTTTATCCAGTCTGTTATCAATGGGCATTTAGGTTGATTCCATGTATTTTCTATTGCGAATAGTGCTAGAATGAATATACATGTGCATGTGTGTTCATAATAGAACAATTTATATTCCTTTGGGTATATACCCAATAATGGGATTGCTGGGTCAAATGATACTTCTGTCTTTAGGTCTTTGAAGATTTGCCACACTGTCTTTTCCACAATGGTTAAACTAATTCATACTCCCACCAATGGTGTAAAAGTGTTCCTTTTTCTCTACAACCTCACCAGCATCTGTTATTTTTGGACTTTTCAATAACAGCCATCCTGACTGGTGTGAGATTATATCTCATCATGGTTTTGATTTACATTTCTCTAATGATCAGCCATGTTGGGTTTATTTTTTTCCATCTAATTTTTGGCTGCATGTATATTTTCTCTTGAAAAGTGTCTGTTCATGTTGTTTACCCACTTTTTAATAGGGTTGTTTGTTTTCCTCTTGTAAATTTGTTGAAGTACCATATAGATTCTGGGTATTGGACCTTTGCCAGATGCATAATTTGTAAAAATTTTCTCCCATTCTGTAGGTTGTTTGTTTACTATATTGATAGTAACAACATGGTTGTTTCTATGAAAGAACATAGTGCTTTATTTTGGTGTGCAGAGTTCTTTAGTTTAATTAAATCTCATTTGTTAATTTTTGCTTTTGTTGCAATAGCTTTTGGCATCATGATTATGAAATCTTTGCCCATGCCTATGTCTCGAATGGTATTGTCTATGTTGTCTTCCAGAGTTTTTATAGTTTTAGGTTTTACATTTAAGTCCTTAATTCATCTTGAATTAATATTTGTCTATGGTGTAACGAAGGGGTCCAGGTTCAATCTTCTGCATATGGCTAGCCAGTTCTCCCAGCTCCCTTTGCTGAATAGGGAATCCTTTCCTCATTGCTTGTTTTTGTCAGGTTTCTGGAAGATCAGCTAGTAGCAGGTGTGCAGTCTTATTTCTGGGTTCTCTATTCTGTTCCATTGGCCTGTGTGTCTGTTTTTTTGTATCAGTACCATGTTGTTTTGGTTACTATAGCCCTATAGTATAATTTGAAGTTGGGTAGCATGATGCCTCCAGCTTTGTTCTTTTGGCTTAGGATTGCCTTGGATATTCAGGCTCTTTTTTGGTTTCATATGAATTTTAAAATATTTTTTTCCAGTTCTGTGAAGTATCTAAATGATAGTTTGATAGGAATAGCATTGAATCTGTAAATTACTTTGGGCAGTATGGACATTTTAACAATACTGATTCTTCCTATCCATGAGCATGGAATGCTTTCCACTTGTTTGTATCATCTCTGATTTCCTTTAGCAGTGGTTTATAGTTTTCTTGTAGAGATCTTTCACCTCTCTGGTTAGCTGTATTTCTAGGTATTTTATCCTTTTTGGGGCAGTTGTGAATGTGAATTAATTTTTAATTTGGCTCTTGGATTGACTGTTGCTGGTGTATAGACATGCTAGTGATTTTTGCACATTAGTTTTGCATCCTCAGACTTTGGTGAGTTTATCAACTTAAGATTTTGGGCTGAGATGTTGGGGTTTTCTAGATATACGATCATGTCTTCTGCAAACAGGGATATTTTGACTTATTCTCTTTCTATTTGAACACGTTTATTTCTTTCTCTTGCCTAATTGCCTTGGCCAGGACTTCCAATACTATGTTGAATAGGAGTGGCGAGAGAGGACGTCCTTGTTCTATGCCAGTTTTTAAGGGGAATACTTCCAACTTCTGCCCATTCAGTATGATGTTGGCTGTGGGTTTATCATAGACAGCTCTTATTACTTGGAGGTATGTTTTTCCAGTAAGTAGTTTGTTGGGAATTTTTTTAACATGAAGAGATGTTGGATTTTATCAAAAGCCTTTTCTGAATCCATTGAGGTAATCATGTGGTTTTTGTCTTTAGTTCTGTTTCTGTGATGAATCACATTTATTGACTTGTGTATGTTGAACCAGTCTTGCATCCCAGTGATAAAACCTACCTGATCATGGTAGATAAGCTTTTTGATGTGCTGCTGTATTAGATTTGCCAGTATTTTGTTGAGGATTTATGCATCATTGCTCATCAGGGATATTGGCCTGAAATTTTCTTTTTTGCTGTTTCTCTGCCAGGTTTTGGTATCAGGATCATGCTGGTCTTGTAGAATGAGTTAGGGAGGAGTTCCTCCTCCTCATTTTTTGGAATGTTTCAGTAGGAATGGTACAGCTCTTTGTACATCTGGTAGAATTCAGCTGTGAATCCATCTGGTCCTGGGCTTTTTGTTTTTGTTGTTTGGTGTGCTGTTTATTTTTGCCTCAATTTCAGAGCTTATTATTGGTCTGTTTAGGGATTCAATTTCTTTCTGATTCGGTCTTGCCAATGCCCTTTATTTGTTTCTCTTGTCTGATTGCCATAGCCAGGATTTCCAGTACTGTGTTGAATAACAATGGTGAAAGTGGGCATCCTCAATAGGCTTTCAGTTTCTCCTCTTTCAATATGATACTAGCTATGAGTCTGACATATATAGCTTTTATTACGTTGAGGTATGTTCATTCTATATTCAGTTTTTTAAGGGTTTTTAATCATCAAGGGGTTTGAATTCTATCAAATGCTTTTTCAGCATCAGTTGAAATAATCATATGATTTTTGTCTTTCATTCTGTTGAGATGATGTATCAAATTGATGGATTTGCATATGTTGCATCATTCTTGAATCCCTGAGATAAATTCTGCTTGCTCATGATGAATGGGCTTTTCAATGTGTTGTTGAATTTGGTTTTCTAGTATTTTGTTGAGGATTTTTTCATCAATATTCATCAGAGATATTGGCCTATAGATTCCTTTTTTTAATGTATCTTTTTATGGTTTGGTATGAGGGTGATACTGGCCTCACAGAATGGGTTTGGAAGTATTTCCTCCTCCTATATTTTTTCAGAATACTTTGAGTAGGACTGGTATTAGTTCTTGTTTATATGTTTGTTTTAGCATTGAAGGCACCGGGCCCCAGGCTTTTTTTAAATGGGAGACTTTTTTTTATGGCTTTGATCTTGTTACTTGTTATTTACCTGTTCTGGTTTTGGATTTCTTCATGGTTCAATCTTGGTAGGCTGTGTGTTTCTAGGAATTTATTCATTTCTTCCAGATTTTCCAATTTCAAAAAACTGAAATAATATGAAGTATCTTCTCTGACCACAATGGAGTTAGAAATCAATAACAAGAGGAATTTTAGAAACTACAAAAACACATGGAAATTAAACAACATGCTCCTAAATGACCAGTAGGTCAATGAAGAAATTAAGAAGGAAATTGAAAAATTTTGTTGGCGTATCATTGCTTATAGTAGCCACTAACGATCCTTTAAATGTCTGCGGTATCAGTTGTAATGTCTCCCTTTTCATCTCTCATTTATTTGAGTCTTCTCTCTTTTTTTCTTAGTAAGCCTGACTAAAGGTTTGTCAATTTTACTTTTTTAAACATATTTTTGTCTCATTAATCTTTTGTATTTTGTTTCTTGAAACAAATGATAATGGAAATATACCAAAACCCATGCAATACGGTGAAAGTAGTGCTTAAGAGGAAAGTTTATAGCTATAAATGCCCACATGAAAAAAAGAAGAAAAACTTCAAATAAGGAAGTTATTTGAATAAATAACTTAAAGAGAATATTACACCACAGTTACCGTGTTGTCATATTCTGTGTTTTCTGTGTATTTGCCATGACCAGTGAGTTTTGTATCTTTGGATGATTTCTTCTCATTAGCATCCTTTTCTTACTTATTGAAATACTTCCTTTAGCATTTCTTATAGGACAGGTCTGGTGTTGATGAAATACCTCAGCTTTTGTTTGTCTGGGAAGGTCCTTTATTTCTCCTTCATGTTTGAAGGATATTTTCACTGGATATACTATTCTAGGGTAAAAGTTTTTTTCCTCCAGCACTTTAAATATGTCATGCCGTTTTCTCCTGGCCTATAAATTTTCCACTGAAAAGTCTGCTGCCAGACATATTGGACTCCATTGCATGTTATTTGTTTCTTTTCTCTTGCTGCCTTTCAGATCATTTCTTTAACATTGACCACTGGGAATTTTATTATTAGATGCCTTGAGGTAGTCTTTGGGTTAAATGTTTGGTGTTCTGTAACCTTCATGTACTTCAATATTGATATCTTTCTCTAGGTTTGGGAATTTCCCTGTTATTATCCCTTTGAATAAACTTTCTATCCCTATCTCTTTCTTCCCCTTCTCTTTAAGGCCAATAACTCTTCGATTCCCCTTTTTGAGGCTATTGTCTAGATCCTGCAGGTGTACTTCATTATTTTTTATTCTTTTCTGTTTTGTCTTCTCTGACTGTATTTTCAAATAGCCTGTCTTCAAGCTCACCAATTCTTTTTTCGTCTTGATCAATTCTGCTATTAAAAGACTCTGACACATTCTTCAGTATGTCAGTTGCATTTTTCAACTCCAAAATTTCTGCTTGATTCTTTTAAATTATACCAGTCTCTTTGTTAAATTTATCTGATAGGATTCTGAATTCCTTCTGTTTTTTTGTTTGTTTGTTTCCTCTAAACAGCTATTTAAAATTATCTGTCTACAAATTCACAAGTCTTTGTTTCTCCAGGATTGGTGCCTGGTGCCTTATTTAGTTTGTTTGGTGAGGTCATGTTTTCCTGGATGATCTGGATGCATTTTGGTGTTTGTCTGTGTGTGGGTATTGAAGAGTTAGTATTTACTGTAGTCTTAGTCTGGGCTTGTTTGTACCCACCCTAACTTTCCAGATATTTGAATGGACTTGGGTGTTGTGATGTCAGTCATATCTGCATTAGGGGACACCCCAAGCTCAGTAACACCGTTTCTTGCAGACTTGTAGAGATACTGCCTTGGTGGTCTTGGATAAGATCCAGTACAATTCTCTGGATTACCAGGCAGAGATACTTGTTTGCTTCCCTTACTTTCTCTCAGACAAATGAGTCTCTCACTCTGTTCTGAGCTGCCTGAAGCTGGGGGTATGGTGACACAAGCACCTCGGTGACCACCACCACTGGGAGTGCGCTGGGTCAGACCTGAAGCCAGCACAGCACCGGGTCTCACCCAAGGCCCACTGTAACCACTGCCTGGATATTGGCTATATTTGCTCAGGGCTCTTGGACTCTACAAACAGAAGTTGGCAAAGCCAGCCATGCTTGTGTCCTTCCCTTCAGGGCAGTGAGTTCCCTTAGGCCCTGGGTGATTCCAGAGGGATCAGGGATCTGGGATCCCTGGGACTAGAGTAAAAAAACCTTAGGAATCTATCCAGTGTTCTCTTGTACTGTGGCTGAGCTGGTGCTAAAACCATGAACTGCAATTCTTCCCACTCTTCCCTCCCCTTTCCACAGGTAGTGGAACCTCACCCTGTGGCCACCACCACCATAGGCCCATAAGAAGTACTGCCAGGCTACTGTCAATGTTCACTTAAGGCCCAAGGGCTCTTCAGTCAGCTCATGGTGAATGTTCCTAGGCCTAGGACTCACCCTTCAGGGCAGTGGGCTTCCTTGTGTCTCAAGGCAGGTCCAGAAATGCCATTGAAGAGCCAAGGCCTGGAATTGCAACTGCTAGAGCCCAATTGTTGCTCTACCCCCCTGTGGCTGAGCTAAGGTGCAAGACAGAATTCCTTTTAGATTACCTCTGCTTAACTTTTCTTTTTTTTTTTCAATGAATTTGGAAAGTTTATTCTGCCAAGGTTATGGATGTGACACAGCCTATGGAGGTCCTGAGGACATGTTCCCAAGATGGTTGGGGTACAGCTTGCTTTTATACATTGTTGGGAGTTGTGAGACATCAGAAAATATGTTTAAGACATACATTGGTTTTGTCCAGAAAGCTGAGACGACTTGAAGCATGGGAGGGGGCTTCCAGGTCATAAGTAGATAAGACAAATGATTGCATTATTTTGAGTCTCTGATTAGCCTTTTTCTGAATACACAATTTACATGTGAGAGGAGGGTAAAAGAATCTTCACTTATGCCTTAGTCTGGCTTAGTGAAATGATAGGGCAGAAGAAGCAATGAGATGTGCATTTGTCAGGTAAGCAGAGAGATGGCATTGTGTTCTGTTCATCCTTTGCCCACAAGGAAATTCCCTAAGGGCAAATGGTGAGGGAGATATGTAGCTTCCTTATCTTTGTAGCCATCTTATTTAGTAATAAATTGGGAGCACGTTTGCTTGATGCAGTTCCCAGCTGTCTTCCCTTTGGATTAGTGAAAATTTATTTTATTTCATACCATAAACTTGCTCTGTGATTTAGTTGGTGTTAGTGTGATATTTGAGAATATAGCATTTGGGATTTGAAGATAATTAGCTAAGCTAGAGAGAAATTCTTAAAATAATTCTAAAAGGGAAATAAATAAATCCCTTTTCTTTATTATTGCTTCCTGGTCCTCTGCTTTTCTCAGGCAGGAGGAATTTAGTCCTGTAGTCGCCGCAGCTGGGAATGTGCTGAGTCTCAACCGAAGCCAGCAAGTCTCAGAGTCTCACCCAAGGCCTACAGTGTATTATGTGGATATTACTGCTGGTTATTCAGGACCAAGGGCTCTTTAGTCAGCAGGTGATTGTTCCTTTCTTTCAAGGCAATGGGTTCCCTTCTGGCTCATAGTGTGTCTAGAAATGTTGTCTGTGAGCTAGGGCCTGGAAAGGGGGCCTCACAACTCTGACTGGTGCCCTATCCTACTGTGGTGAGCTGATACCCAATATACAAGACAAAGTCTTCTTAGTCTTCCTTCTCCTCTCCTCAAGTGGAAGAAAAGGGTCTTTTTTGGCGGCTGTGGGCTGTACAGCCTGGGGTTGGGAGAGAGGTGGCACAAGCACTCCCTTAACCACCTCAGCTGTATCTTAGTAGGTTGTGTGTCCCCCCCATGTCCACTGGCTCTGAGTCCAGTTCAAGAGGAGGACTCATGTAGTAGTTACAGTCTTTGTTGCCTAGGCTACCTTTTAAGTTTATTTAGAGCCCTAGAGCACTTTAGCCTGTGGTGGTGAGGCTTGCCAGAACTCACATTCTGACCATTGGGATGGGTGACTCCCTTCTGGCTAGGGCTGGTTTTAATACGCCCTCTGTGGGTGGGTATCATCTGAGTTCAGTCCGGTGTTGCTTTCTGCTCTGATAGGGCAGCACTGAGTTCAACACAGTGTCTCACAATTGCTGCACTCTCCCTCTCCCAGGTGCACAGATTCTCTCTCCATGCCAAATGGCTGCTGCCAGGAAATGGGGGCGAGGTGGCATCAGCAATTCAAGACTGTTTTTCTACCCTCTTAAGTGCCTCTTTCAGTTATATGTTAAAACCAGGTACTGGGAGTGCTCACTTCATTTTTGGTACTTATGAAGGTACTTTTTTTTTGTGCATGTAGATATTTGATAAATTTTGTGTTTCTGATCAGTGGAGCCTTCTATTAGGCTATCTTACTCTGTCCCCCTCAACAGCTTGTTTTCAAGTTCACTGATTCTTTCCTCTGCTTGATTCATTCTGCTGTTGAGTGCCCCTAATGAGCTTTTCAGTTAAACAAATGGATTTCTCAGTTCCAAGATTTCTGTTTGATTTTTTTTACATTACTATTATTATTATTTTTTGAGATGGAGTCTTGCTCTGTCGCCCAGGCTGGAGTGCATGGCGCAATCTCAGCTCACTGCATCCTCTGCCTCCCAGGTTCAAGCGATTCTCCTGCCTCAGCCTCTTGAGTAACTGGGATTACAGGCGCCTGCCATCACGCCTGGCTAATTTTTATGTTTTTAGTAGAGATGGGGTTTCACCATGTTGGCCAGGCTGGTCTTGAACTCTTGACCTCAGGTGATCCGCCCACCTCGGCCTCCCAAAGTGCTGGGATTACCGGCGTGAGCCACTGCACCCAGCCCATTATTTTAATCTCTGTTAAATTTCTCTGACCAATTTCTGAATTGCTGTTCTGTGTTATGTTAGAGATCATTAAGTTTCCTTAAAACTTTTTTTTTTTTTTTGAATTCTTGGTCAGAGTTCACATGTCTCTATCTTCTTAGGATCAGTTACTGGTTTCTTGCTTTGTCTGTTTTAGGAGGTCTTGGTTTTGTTTGCCGTTGTTTCTTGTGGATGTACATTTGTGTATTCATTGAAAGATTAGTGATTCCAGTTTACTCTGTTTGGCTTGGTTTGTTTTTTATTGACTATGTTTGCCTTGAGATTTTTTTTTGTAATTTATCTGTTGATTGTTTTTACTTTCTGCTCGGTCACTTCCTCCTTCATAGCACAGATGGCACCTTATGCCCAGGTTTGTCTTGGTTCTAGTATAGTTAATAATCAGAGTACTTCCTGTCCCAAATGGAGGAGGTTCTAATTGTGATATCCCAGTAGTGTGGGAAGGCTGGCTAGAAGTTTGTGTCCAGGGACTTGTGTAACAAGCCTCCTATAGTGTGGTGCCACTGAACAGTCACTCTGATCTGGCATCTCCTTTGATTGAGTTACAGAGCAGAGTTTCTAGGGCTGGAGGATGGTAGTTCTGTCTCCCTACTTTGATTATTCTCAGGGATATTTCTCCTTTCAGGCACTCCTGATGCTTCCCATGAGTTAAGGTGAAGATAGATCCTTGCTAGGCAACCCAAGATGGTGGGGAACCTGGTTGTCTAACTCAGTATCATTTTTCCAGTGTAGAAATAGAATTGGGGGGGGACATTTTTTGCACACTTGGTGTCAGCAGATTGGGGGTAGGAGCATTGTGGATGTGGGAGTCTGATTCTCTTACTGTCTGCTCAGAATTTTTTCACTTTTCTGTAACTGTGGGACTTGTGTTATCCTTATATTTGAGTTCTGTGATATTGCTAGTTATAATCTTGTGCTATACATTTGTTTTTGGTTTTCTGGGAGGGGGTGGGGGAGACTGAAGCCAGTTTGCTTCTATATTGTCATTGGAATTGGATGTTATTAAATGCCTGGAATTAACCACTTGACAATATTGTCTTCCTATCCATAGACATGGAATATCTCTCCAGTTATTTAGTTCTTTTTTCCTCTCATCAGAGTTTTGTAGTTTTCCTCATATAGATCTTATACATCCTATACACATTTTGTTTGTTTTATACCTATTTCAGTACATGGCATTGTGTTTCCAATTTCAAATTCCAGTTCTTCATTGCTAGCACTGTAGTCTCCTCTTATCTACAGTTTCACTTTCTGTGGCTATAGTTACCTGTAGCCAACTATGGACTGTAAATATTAAATGGAAAATTCCAGAAATAAATAATTCATAAGTTTTAAATTGTGAAGTGTTCTAAGCATAATGAAATTTTGCACCATCCCACTCCATCCCTTCTGGGATGTGAATCATCCCTTTGTCCAGCGTATTCACACTGGACTCCCTGCCCTTTCGTCATGGACATAGTCTGCTTCTGACTTCCAAGCATCAACACTGTCATGGCTTGATGATCTAGGATCACGTGAAGCAGATGATCCTCCTTCTGATGTCTTGTCAGAAGGTCAGTAGTAGCCTAATGCTATATCACAATACCTATATCATTCACATCACTTCATCTCATCCTGTAGGCATTTTATTATCTCGTATCTTCACAGGAAGGAGAAGGGTGAGTACAGACAATGAGATATTTTGAGATAGAGATACCACATGTACCCCATACAACTTTTATTTCAGCATAGTGTTATAATTGTTCTATTTTATTATTGGTTATTGTTGTTAATTTTTTACTACAACTTATTTATAAATTAAACTCTCTCATAGATGTGTATATATAGGAAAAAAAACAGTACATATAGGTTTTAGTACAATGGTTTTAGGCATCCACTAGTACTCTTAGAATGTATTCCCCACAGATAAAGGGGGACTACTGTGTATAGACAAGTGATTGACTTTCGTATATTAACCTTACAACCTTGCTATAATTATTTCCATTCTTGCTCATTATTTACACTCATATCTTCATAAGATTTGTGAACATCAAAGGTGTTATTATAGGTAATTGTCAGTAGTTCTTCAACTCCTACTTCATAATCTCTAATGGTCCCACTGAAGTGTTTTCCCAAGAAGTGCTGTGGGGAAAATATATGCCAGAGGTATCAGTGATAAAAGATTGGAACTAACTTAATGATTACAGAATTCCCTAAGGGTGTAAAAAGGCAAATATAATTCATAAAGATCTCTGCTCTTTAAAAGAAAGTGCACATACATTCATATCATTTGTTTTAATGTTTTATTTTTATTTTGCTCGGAATAGTTGGTTTTCTATATCATGCTCATTGAAAAATGCATATACTTTTTTTACTCTATTGTTCAAGCATCCTACTTCATGTAAATCTGATGCTTTAAAATATTAAATGATAAAAAAATCAATCAATGGAAAATAATCAATATTATTGGTCTTTAAAAAATTTACAAAAGAACCTACCACAGGATTAGTTTTTAGTAATAATTCATATTAGTGATTTCAAAACATCACTGATTTTGATTTTCAAAATCAGTACTCATTTACCCTAATAAGGAATAAAGCTATTTCAGAAAATGCAGGAGAAAAACATCAGGATTTCTTTTTAGTCCTTTGCAGTGACTATGAATGAATTAAAAAATTATTTCAGTTAGGAATAACAATATGTATTTTTATAAAGTAGGCCAGTGTGCCTACACCAGCTAAAAATAATATTTAAGTTAGCATGTTATTTACCTAAGATTCATCATATCATTGCATTTCCCCCATATTGTAAGGCATTTTTTCCATCCTACTTCAGAATTTTTTTTAGAATGTAGTGCTACCTGGATTACAGAGAAATTTTGTATAACAAAAGCTTCTAAAATTTTTTATCATTTGTAAGTAAATACTGGCATAAGTAAATGCAGTGTATGATAAAATGCATTCTCTTAACATATAGTCTTGCAAGTATAGGAAACTTTACTACTCGGAGGACAATATTTAAATATGAAAATGGAATAACATTCTTATGAATTAATTTAAAAATTTTTGTGTTTATTTTTAGGAAACCGTGAGTTTGATTTTGGTGTGGATATTTTGGAAGAGTACATGAAACAAATGCATTTTACGTGGTTTCTCAGTAACGTCTATGACAGATTTGCTTCTGAACCTCTTGGACATGGTGCAGTAAAAAAAAAAAAAAACAAACAGTTAATTGGAACAATATAAAAGTTGGCTTAATGGGATTAATTGAAGAAGATTGGCCAGATACATTGGCTATAGTTAATAAGTCAAAAGTAAACTATAAAGATTATGTTGAAGTTGCTAATAAAAGGAAGGGAAGTAGAACTTAAAGAAGAAGGAGCAGATCTGCTTATTGCAATAACTCATATGAAATGGGGAAATGATACAAGGCTTGCCCAAAGAGCAGAAGGGGTCAGTTTGATTCCTGGAGGCCAAGACCATGATTATGGAATCAGTAAGGTGAATGAAACTTGGATTGTCAAAAGTGGATCCGATTTTAAAAACTTAACAAAAATAAATATAAGACTTTTTGGTGCGTATTTCCAATATGTATCTGAGAAAGTGGACATTTTGAATTATTTGGAAGAAGATTCATATATTAAAGCAATAGTAAAAGATTTTACTCAAAACATACAGGTACATGAATATTGCTTATATTATTTAGCAAAGTACAGATTGATCACGTTCACATTTATTGGACAACACATTAACATGGTGGCATATGATTAATGACTAATCAACACTGTAGAAGGCATATTTAATCACAATAAATTATTGTAGTTTTAGATTTATTGGATTTTAATTTTCATATTCAACTTATACTTCATTTTGGCTTTATAAGTAACAGGAATTTAGATCTACTTTAATGTTTGAACTTACATTAACTATCATTATGAAAATATTTTTAAACAAACTGCAATTATTTATTTCTTGAATAAAGGGATTAGTACTCAAATTTAAGAAGTACTGGGTTAACAATGGAAAAGGTGAATTTTACATCAGCTTGTAATGAGAAAATGCACTTTTTCTTGCCTTCTCTCCTTAACTACCTGAAATGTTGAGTGGTTTGTAATCATGCCACTTAAAACTTTCATACACATTTGAAGCCTTGAGGTTTGTCTTTTTTCCAGGCAACCCTACACATTGGAAAATCAATATGTGTGTATGTGTGTGTGTGTGCGTGCGCGTGCGTGTGTATGTGTGTGTGTGACATTTTTAAGAACTGATGGGCAATATGAGCCATGTTCTATTTATATTTATTCATGCATTATCTCATATAACTTCTGGTGTCTGTGTTAGTTCTGTGGGAATGGAGCACTCTGTTTTGATTAGGGTCTAAGTATTAATGGATGGCTTCATGTTTGGACCAGCTTGGTATCATGAATATTAGATATTTTATAACAGTTTTCTGGTTCCTGAAAGTATAGATGGGGGCTCCTAAAATTTATGATAGCCTGGCTCATTAAATGGCTCTGAAAAGTAAATGATTGTTGAAATATACAGTATTTTGGTATCCCTTTCATATTTGGTACTTTCATATTTGGAGAGGAAGAATTGCAGTAAATTTATCTGATTTTGACGTGGAGGTGAATAAATGATCAAGAGGAGAAAAAATAATTAAAAAATGAGAAATGTTGGTTTTTAGATAACTTTTTTTAAATATATTTTTTATTTTTATTTTTATTTTATTTTATTTTTATTATACTTTAGGGTACATGTGTAGAACGTGCAGTTTTGTTACATAGGTATATACGTGCCTTGGTGGTTTGCTGCACCCATCAACCCCTCACCTACATTAGATATTTCTCTTAATGATATTTTTCCCTCCCCTAGCCCCCACCCCCCCGAGAGGCCCCAGTGTGTGATGTTCCTCTCCCTGTGTCCATGTGTTCTCATTGTTCAACTCTCACTTATGAGTGAGAACATGCAGTGTTTGGTTTTCTGATCTTGTGATAGTTTGCTGAGAATGATGGTTTCCAGCTTCATCCATGTCCCTGCCAAGGACATGAACTCATCCTTTTTTATGGCTGCAAAGTATTCCATGGTGTATATGTGCCACATTTTCTTAATCAAGTCTATCATTGATGGACATTTGGGTTGGTTCCAAGTCTTTGATAGCAAAGTGTGAATAGTGCCACAATAAACATAATGTGTGCATGTGTCTTCATCATAGAATGATTTATAATCCTTTGGGTATATGCCCAGTAATGGGATTGCTGGGTCAAATGGTATTTCTAGTTCTAGATCCTTGAGGAGTCGCCGCACTGTCTTCCATAATGGTTGAACTAATTTACGCTCCCGCCAACAGTGTAAAAGCATTCCTATTTCTCCACATCCTCTCCAGCATCTGTTGTTTCCTGACTTTTTAATGATCACCATTCTAACTGGCATGAGATGGTATCTCATTGTGGTTTTGATTTGCATGTCTCTAATGAGCAGTGATGATGAGCATTTTTTCATAAGTTTGTTAGCTGCATAAATGTTTTCTTTTGAGAAGCATCTGTTCATATCCTTTGCCCAGTTTTTGATGGGGTTGTTTGCTTTTTTCTTGTAAATTTGTTTAAGTTCTTTGTAAATTCTGGGTACTAACCTTTTCTCAGATGGATAGATTGCAAACATTTTCTCCCATTCTGTAGGTGGCCTGTACACTCTGCTGATAGTTTCTTTTGCTCTGCAGAGGCTCTTTAGTTTAATTAGATCCCATTTGTCAATTTTGACTTTTGTTGCCATTGCTTTTGGTGTTTTAGACATGAAGTCTTTGCCCATGCCTATATCCTGAATGATATTGCCTAGGTTTTCTTCTAGGATTTTTATGGTCCTACGTTTTACATTTAAGTCTTTGATCCATCTTGAGATGATTTTTGTATAAGATGTAAGGAAGGGGTCCAGTTACAGTTTTCTACATATGCTAGCCAGTTTTCCCAACACCATTTATTAAATAGGGAATCTTTTCCCCATTGCTCGTGTGTGTCAGGTTTGTTAGAGATCAGATGGTTGTAGATGTGTGATGTTATTTCAGAGGCCTCCATTTGTTCCATTGGTCTGTATATCTGTTTTTGTACCAGTACCATGCGGTTTTTGTTACTGTAGCCTTGTAGTATAGTTTAAAGTCATTTAGCGTGATGCCTCCAGCTTTGTTCTTCTTGCTCATGATTGTATTGGCTATCTGGGCTCTTTATTGGTTCCATATGAAGTTTAAAGTAGTTTTTTCCAATTCTGTGAAGAAAGTCATTGGTAGCTTGATGGGGATAGCATTGAATCTATAAGTTACTTTGGACAGTATAGCCATTTCACGATATTGATCCTTCCTATCCATGAGCATGGGATGTTTTTCTATTTGTTTGTGTCCTCTCTTGTGTGCTTGAGCAGTGGTTTGTAGTTCTCTTGGAAGAGGTCCTTCATATCCTTTGTAAGTTGTATTCTTAGGTATTTTATTCTCTTTGAAGCAATTGTGAATGGGAGTTCACTCACATGTGGGAGTTTATTTGCGTAGAAGTGTTTCTAATATTCTCTAATGGTAGTTTGTATTTCTGTGGGATTGGTGGTGATATCCCCTTTATCATTTTTTTGCATCTATTTGATTATTCTATTTTTCTTTATTAGTCTAGCTAGCGGTCTATCTATTTTGTTGATGTTTTCAAAAAATCAGCTCCTGGATTCATTGATTTTTGGAAGGGTTTCTTGTGTCTCTATCCCCTTCATTTCTGCTCTGATCTTAGTTATTTCATGTCTTCTTCTAGCTTTTGAATTTGTTTGCTGTTGCTTCTCTAGTTCTTTTAATTTTGTTGTTAAGGTGTCAATTTTAGATATTTCCTGCTTTCTCTTGTAGGCATTTAGTGCTATAAATTTCCCTCTACACACTGCTTTAAATGTGTCCCAGAGACTCTGGTACGTTGTGTCTTCGTTCTCATTCATTTCAAAGAGCATTTTTATTTCTGCCTTCATTTCATTATTTACCCAGTAGTCATTCAGGAGCAGGTTGTTCAGTTTCCATGTAGTTGTGTGGTTTTGAGTGAGTTTCTTAATCCTGAGTTCTAATTTGTTTGCGCTGTGGTCTGAGAGACTGTTACAATTTCTCTTCTTTTGCATTTGTTGAGGTGTGTTTTACTTCCAATTATGTGGTCAATTTTAGAATAAGTGCAATTAGGTGCTGAGAAGAATGTATATTCTATTGATTTGGGATGGAGAGTTCTGTAGATGTCTATTAGGTCTGCTTGGTCCAGAGCTGAGTTCAAGTCCTGAATATCCTTGTTAATTTTCTGTCTTGTTGGTCTGTCTAATATTGACAGTGGGGTGTTAAAATCTGCCACTATTATTGTGTGGGAGTCTAAGTCTCTTTGTATGTCTCTAAGAACTTGCTTTATGAATCTGGGTGCTCCGGTATTAGGTACATATATATTTAGGATAGTTAGCTCTTCTTGCTGCATTGTTCCCTTTACCATTATGCAATGCCCTTCTTTGTCTCTTTTGATCTTTGTTGGTTTAAACTCTGTTTTATCAGTGATTAGGATTGCAACTCCTGCTTCTTTTTGCTTTCCATTTGCTTGGTAAATATTCCTTCATCCCTTTATTTTGAGCCCATGTGTGTCTCTGAACGTGAGATGGGTCTCCTGAATACAGCACACCAATGGGTCTTGACTCTTTATCCAATTTGCCAGTCTGTGTCTTTTAATTCGGGGCATTTAGCCCATTTACATTTAAGGTTAATATTGTAGTGTGTGAATTTGATCCTGTCATTATGATGCTAGCTGGTTATTTTGTCATTAGTTGATGTAGTTTTTTCATAGTGTCAATGGTCTTTACAATTTGATATGTTTTTGCAGTGGCTGGTACCAGTTGTTCCTTTCCATGTTTAGTTCCTCCTTCAGGAGCTCTTGTAAGGCAGGTCTGGTGGTGACAAAAATCCCTTAGTTTTTTTGTTTGTTGTCTGTAAAGAATTTTATTTCTCCTTCGCTTATGAAGCTTAGTTTGGCTGGATATGAAATTCTGGGTTGAAAATTCTTTTCTTTCAGAACATTGAATATTGGCCCCCACTCTCTTCTGGCTTGTATGGTTTCTGCAGAGAGATCTGCTGTTACTCTGATGGGCTTCCCTTTGTGGGTAACCCGACATTTCTCTCTGGCTGCCCTTAACCTTTTTTCCTTCATTTCAACCTTGGTGAACCAGATGATTTTGTGTCTTAGGGTTGCTCTTCTTGAGGAGTATCTTTGTGGTGCTCTCTGTATTTCTTGAATTTGAATGTTGGCCTCTCTTGCTAGGTTGGGGAAATTCTCCTGGATAATACCCTGAAGAGTGTTTTCCAACTTGGTTCCATTCTCCCCATCACTTTCAGGTACACCAATCAAATGTAGATTTGGTCTTTTCACATAGTCCCATATTTCTTGGAGGCTTTGTTCATTCCTTTTTACTTTTTTTCTCTAATCTTGTCTTCTCTCTTTATTTCATTAAGTTGATCTTCAATCACTGATATCCTTTCTTCCACTTGATCGATTTGGCTATTGATACTTGAGTATTCTTCATGAAGTTCTTGTGCTGTGGTCAGGTCGTTTATGTTTTCCTCTACATTGGTTATTCTAGTTAGGAATTCAACTAATCTTTTTTCAAGGTTCTTAGCTTTCTTGCATTGGGTTAGAATATGCTCCTCCAGCTTGGAGGAGTTTGTTATTACCCACCTTCTGAAGCCTACTTCTGTCAGTTTGTCAAACTCATTCTCTGTCCAGTTTTGTTCCCTTGCTGGTGAGGAGTTGTGATCCTTTGGAGGAGGAGAGGTGTTCTGGTTTTTGGAATTTTCAGACTTTTTGCACTAGTTTCTCCCCATCTTTGTGGATTTATCTACCTTTGGTCTTTGATGTTAGTGACCTCCAGCTGGGGTCTTTGAGTGGACTAGCTAATCCTTTCTGTTTGTTTCTTTTCCTTCTAAAAGTCAGGACCCTTTGCTGCCTGTCTGTTTGAGTTTGCTGGAGGTTCATTCCCGACCCTGTTTGCCTGGGTATCACCAGCGGAGGCTGCAGAGCAACAAAGATTGCTGCTGTTCATTCCTCTGGAAACTTCGACCCAGAGGGGCACCTGCCAGATGACAGCCAGAGCTCTCCTGTATGAGGTGTCTGTCGGCCTCTACTGGGAGGCTTCTCCCAGTCAGTATACATGGGGCTCAGGGACTCAGTTGAGGAGGCAGTCTGACCCTTAGCAGAGCTCGAATGCTGTGCTCAGAGGTCCACTGCTCTCTTCAGAGCCGTCAGGCAGGGACATTTAAGTCTGCTATAAGCCCCTGACTGGGGCTGCTGCCTTTTTTACAGAGATGTCCTGTCCAGAGAGAAGAAATCTAGCAGTCTGGCCACAGCAGTCTTGCTGAGCTGCGGTGGTCTCTGCCCAGTTCGAACTTCCTAGTGGCTTTGTTTACACTGTGAAGGTAAATACACCTACTCAAGCCTCAGCAATGGTGGACACCCCTCCCCCGACCAAGCTGAAATGTCCCAAGTGGAGCTCAGATTGCTGCTTTGCTGTCAGTGAGAATTTCAAGCCAGTGGATCTTAGTTTCCTGGGCTCCATGGGGGTGGGACCCGCCAAGCCAGACCACTTGGCTCCCTGGCTTCAGCACCCCTTTCCAGGGGAGTGAATGGCTCTTCCTGCTGGTATTCCAGGCGCCACTGGGGTATGAAAAAAGAAAAAAAAAAGAGCTCCTGCAGCTAGTTCGGTGTCTGCCCAATTGGCGACCCAGTTTTGTGCTTGAAACCCAGGGCCCTGGTGGACTAGGCACCAGAGGGAGTCTCCTGGTTTGCGGTTGCAAAGACCATGGGACGAGCACAGTATCTGTTCCAGAGTTCCTCAGGCTCAGACCCTCAAGGCTTCCCTTGGGTAGGGGAGAAAATTCCCCGACCCCTTCTGCTTCCCAGGTCAGGCGACACCCCACCCTGCTTCAGCTTGCCCTCCGTGGACTACACCCACTCTCCAACCAGTCCTAATGAGATGAACTGGGGACCTTATTTGGAAATGCAGAAATCACCCACCTTCTGTGTTGATCTCACTGGGAGCTGCAGACTGGTGCTCTTCCTATTTGGCCACCTTGAATCTCCCCCCACCCCCTTTTTTCCTTTTAGTATATGTTAGAAGAAGTTCTGTGCCCAACTGATACACAATTAGATGGCTGTGAAATTACAGTAAGAAAATCTGACAGCAATCTTGGAAATTTGGTAACTAAGGCAATGTTAGAAGCTACTCGTGCAGATGTAGCACTACTTAATTTAGGTGATTTCATTATGTAGTTTTAAAAAAATAAACAGTTATACTTTTAAAAGGACTAAAACTAGTTTTTAAAACTTATAGTTGCAGTAGACTGTTTTTATTACATGCAAAGTCCTGTTTAGAAACCCATTCCATCAACTTCATGAGATTAGTTCTTCATTTTCTGTTTTTCTTTGGTACAGTATACACAATTAGTTGTTTATTTGAAAATTAAAGCATCAGGTTTTAAAAATTCTGACTTTTGTATTCAGTGAGATTTTGAATGAAGATGTAGCCTTGTTATTCATTTTAAACTTGGTGTGCAGTGAATTGTTGATTATATAGGAAGAAATGGACTGAAATTGGTACTGCAGCTTGGACCTCGGGTTCTCGGCCCTCATGTAAATAGAAATTAATACCAGGCCAAATATAGACTTTCTTCAGGCAATGTTTAATAGGCTTGCAGCTTAAACAATCGCAAGGGAGCAGCATATAGGAAGGGGATCCTGATGCTAGCTCCCCAAGGGGCTAGGCTTTTGTCATTTTAAGGAAGTTGAGATGGGAAAAGCAACGATATACAAGCATGGTTAGGCAGGGTCTTTTCCATGCTTGTGTAGTGGGACATCATGCTTTAACATGCATCACATGACCAGAAAATGTTGGATATGCCCTATCTTGAGCAGAGATTTTAGTATTACGATGAGATTATAATGAGGAAAAAGTCAGTAAAATGTCAGTGCTGGAGTCCATCTTGTCTTCAGCCACTGGATCTGGTCAGGTTCTCATCAGGAATGCCACAGTCTTGTTTCAGTGACCTTGGAGGGCATTACTCAAAGAGATAAATGGTTAGGTTCTTCCTTTTATAATTAGGAATTCAGCCTGGTCAGCTTAGACAAGGTCCCCTTTCCTGCTATGTGACTTGAATAAGCTTGTTAGGGAGGAAAAAAGGTAGGGGAGGGAATATGCTTGGACATGTAAGGCCCATCAGGCCCTTGGTTGCCATGTCACTTTCCTTCTAGGACTGAGTCTCTTCCCCATATTGCCTCAAAATCTTTTATTTAGGTTCTTGCTCTTTTACCAGTTTTCTTTTCTTACCTGTGCAATAAGAGGAAGTGATAAGAGAAATCTTGTAGGGTGAATGGGGAGACTCCTTCTTAATCTTAGTATTTTTGTGTACTACTGTAATCATCTGAAGTTGTCCTAGCTAGGGTTATAAAGTATTAAGAATCTCTGTAGAGAATAGAAAATTAAAACCAAGTCTTTTGTTGAAAGCAACCTTGATTCATGTGCCATAATCCAGAGCTTTAGATGCTGTGACAAGATTACTGATTATTTAAAAAATGTGGAATGTTGCATCATGTAACATCCTAATAACAAACTTCTTATAATGCCATTTTCACTGAAAATACAAGTGATCTTAATCTTTCACGTGGATAATTAAGTTAGTTTATGGAAAAATTTCCTAAGAGTGAAATTTGTAAAGCTTTAGTATTGTTTACTTAGGAAGTTTCTGGAATTCCTTTCTTTGGAGATCTTTAAAAATAGAACATCTTTGCTTTGGCATGATCCTGTCTGAAAGCCAGAGTAGAAATAGTAGTTTTTCAGTTGGAATATTCTGTAAAGAGAAAATGGTAGCTAACATAAAATCACATCTTCTAAAAAGGAGTAAGTAGGATAGATATAATCACATGATTAAGATGGAAGTAAATGTGGAGAAAGGATTGGAGAAATAATTAGGAAATTTTGGCAATGTAGTGTATAACTGTAGTTTCGAACATAGTATTGAGTCATAACGGTGATATTTTATGGAAAATATTAAAGTATGTATTTTTTCTCTTAAATTGCTATAGGCACTCTCAGATCAGATTGAATACATCCAGTGGGGGATTTCACTTTGCATGATCTTTTGGCTATTCTTCCCATAGTGGATACAGGTTTAGTTGTCAGAGTGACAAGGTGCTTAGCTGCTTGAAGCACTTGAAAACGAAGTTCATAAATACCCTCTCCAGATGGGAGATATGTATATATACTAATTGATGTACTCATCAACTATTTTTTTTTGTATCATGGAACTGAAAGAAAACTCTGTATTTAAATGTGAGTTAAGATTTAAAAACTTTAAATATATAAAACTTTAAAATTTTAGTACATAAGGGTGATTTTAAAAATTCTCTTTTAAATTTTTTAATTCTTTTTAAATCCTTTTTTAAATAGCGTGAGATTGGCAAAGTGTTGGTCTATAAAAATTATACTTTCTATCAAAAATAAGGATTATTTTTAGATGTATATGGTTATTTTGGGGTGAGTCCTTAATTTCAATATTTAAGTACATAATTTTTTTTCTTTTTTTTCCTTGTTTAAGAAATAAGGTACTACCTTGTTGGCTAGATTTATATGCAAATCCCACTGTAGAATTCTTAGGTAAATGGTGCAAAACTAGTAGATTTAAAGGGTTAAGGTACTTCTCTCCCTTCGTCTAACTCTTAAACAAAAATATATGATGAACCAGTAATCCAATATTGAAATATATGGTATCATTATACTGTATATATTATAGAGTATTAAAGTGGCAATAGTTAAGAGTCTAAAAAAGAATGAGACCAACCATCTGGCAAGAAAGCTTAAAGAAAAATCTTTTTCTTTTATAAAATATTACACCAAGTTTTGTTTAAAACGTTTTATTGAGATATTTACATACCATACAATTCAGTCATTTATAGTATACAATTCAGTGGTTTTTAGTATGTTCACAGACTTGTGCAGTTAGTACCACAATCAGCTTTAGAACATTTTCCTCACTCCTAAAGGAACCCAGTGTCCATTACCAATCAGTTACCATTTCCTCCCAAAGCCCCCAGCCCTAGGCAACCACTAATCTATGTTCTGTCTCTGGGTTTGCCTATTCTGTACGTTTCATACAAATAGAATCACACAGTATGTGGCCTTTTAACTGGCTTCTTTCACTTAGAATGTTTTAGAGGTTCATCCATGTTGTAGCATGTATCACATTTTTTATTGTTGAATAACATTCATTATATAACACATTTTTCATTCATCAGTTGGTGGACATTTGGATTGTTCCCACTTTTTGGCTATTATGAATAATGCAGCTATGAAAATTCATATAAAAATGTTTATGTGGACATATATTTTATGTCTTGGGTTATATCTTATGAATAGATTTGCTGGGTCATGTGGTAACTCTTAAGTGTAATCTTTTGAGAAACTGACAGACTGTTTTCCAAAGTGGCTGCACCATTTTAAATTCCTCCCAGCAGTGTATGTAAGTTTCAGTTTCTCTACTTCCTTGCCAACATTTTCTCTTTATTTGTCATTTTTCTAATAGCATTCTAATAGATGAAAAGTAGTATTTCATTTTGGTTTTGATTTGCATTTCTCTGATGTTTGTTGATATTGAGCATCTTTTCTTGTGCTTATTGGCCATATGTATATCCCCTTTGGAGAAATGTCTATTCACATATTTTGCTATTTTAAAAACTGTTTTTTTTTAATTATAGAATTATAGGACCTCTTGGTATTTTTCTTTCTTTCTTTATTTATTTTTATTTTATTATTATACTTTAGGTTTTAGGGTACATGTGCACATTGTGCAGTTTTGTTACATATGTATCCATGTGCCATGTTGCTTTGCTGCACCCATTAACTCGTCATTTAGCATTAGGTATATCTCCTAATGCTGTCCCTCCCCCCTCCCCCTACCCCACAACAGTCCCCAGAGTGGAGTGTGATGTTCCCCTTCCTGTGTCCATGTGTTCTCATTGTTCAATTCCCACCTATGAGTGAGAACATGCGGTGTTTGGTTTTTTGTCCTTGCGATAGTTTACTGAGAATGACGTTTTCCAGTTTCATCCATGTCCCTACAAAGGACATGAACTCATCATCATTTTTTATGGTTGCATAGTATTCCATGGTGTATATGTGCCACATTTTCTTAATCCAGTCTATCATTGTTGGACATTTGGGTTGGTTCCAAGTCTTTGCTATTGTGAATAGTGCCGCAATAAATATACGTGTGCATGTGTCTTTATAGCAGCATGATTTATAATCCTTTGGGCATATACTCAGTAATGGGATGGCTGGGTCAAATGGTATTTCTAGTTCTAGATCCCTGAGGAATCACCACACTGACTTCCACAATGGTTGAACTAGTTTACAGTCCCACCAACAGTGTAAAAGTGGTCCTATTTCTCCACATCCTCTCCAGCACCTGTTGTTTCCTGACTTTTTAATGATGGCCATTCTAACTGGTGTGAGATGGTATCTCACTGTGGTTTTGATTTGCATGTCTCTGATGGCCAGTGATGATGAGCATTTTTTCATGTGTCTGTTGGCTGCATAAATGTCTTCTTTTGAGAAGTGTCTGTTCATGTCCTTCGCCCACTTTTTGATTGGATTGTTTGTTTTTTTCTTGTAAATTTGTTTGAGTTCATTGTAGATTCTGGATATCAGCCCTTTGTCAGATGAGTAGGTTGCAAAAATTTTCTCCCATTCTGTAGGTTGCCTGTTTCACTCTGATGGTAGTTTCTTTTGCTGTGCAGAAGCTCTTTAGTTTAATTAGATCCCATTTGTCAATTTTGGCTTTTGTTGCCATTGCTTTTGGTATTTTAGACATGAAGTCTCTTATCAGTGATATATGATTTGCAAAGATTTTATCCCTTTCTGTAGTTTGCCATTTTACTCTGTTGATGGTGGTCCTTGAAGCACAAAAGTTTTTAATTTTTAGTATCAAATTGATTTATGTTTTTCTTTTGTTGAATGTGCTTTTGTTGTAATAGTAAGAAACCAACGCTTAATGCAACATCATAGAGATTTATGCCTATGTTTCTTCCAAGAGTTTTATAACTTTAGCTCTTACTTTTGGGCCTCTGATCCATTTTGAGATAAATTTTGCATAAGGCGTAACAAGATAGTTCAACTGCATTCTTTTGCCTATGGACATCCGGTTATTTCAGACCATTTGTTGAAAAGGCTACTGACCACCCCCCGCCACCCATAGAATTATCCTTGTACTCTTGTCAAAAATCAATTTACCATAAGTGTAAGGGTTTATTTCTAGCTTCTCAAGTGTGTTCCATTGACCTATGTATGTCTTTTCTTAATGGCAGTACCACATTACCTTGATTATTCAAGCTTTGTAGTAAGTTTTGAAATCTGGAAATGTGAGTCCTCCAACTTTGATTTTTTTCTTTCAAGATTGTTTTAGCTATACAGTGTCCCTTGTATTTCCATGTGAATTTTAGAATCAGCTTGTCAATTTTTGCAAAAAAAGGCAGCTGGGATTTAATATGAATTGCATTGAATATGTAAACTTGGGAGTATTGCCATCTTAACAATATTAAGTCTTTTACTGTAACAGCACAAAATGTCTTACCATTTATTTAGTTGTTTAATTTCTTTAAACAATGTTTTATAGTTTTAAGAAGTTTTACACTTCTTTTATTACATTTATTCCTAAATATTTTTTTATTTTGGATGGTATTATAAATTGAATTGTTTTCTTAATTTTTTTAGCTGTTCATTGTTAGTATATAGAAATACAATTGAGTTTTATATATTGAGTCAATATGTCTTAACATCAAACCAACTTAGCACTAATGTAGAGAAGAAACTCAAGGAGAAATTTACAATAGTGTAACTGGCTTTCTGTGTATATAGTTTAAAGTGAAGTGCTTAGGAAGATCTATAAGTACCTTCTTTTTCAAAAGTAGAAATGTAAATTTCACATAATAAGTGCAGTTAAGAAAAGTAAGCTATAGCCAGTAGTGTTTTTTTTTTCACAAGTAGTCATTTTCTTGATATTCATTATTGGCATGTATTGCAAAGGGATTTCCAACATAATTTTAATTTAGCCTAGATTTTAGACCAGTTTTATTTAGATTTTTGGTTTTTCTTCAACCTTTAGTTATATTACTTGACTTTATAGCTCTTTATCCTATGTCCTCCTTTCCAGTATTGGTCATTTCCTTCAGGACAGTTACAAACACAGGTAGAAATGGATTTTATGAGGACTACATGTATTCTGATCTTGGAAGCAGTTTTTTTTTCTCTTGCAGTCTTTCTGGTGTAAAATTATTCTATGTCATTTTCGTTTTTTAATATTTATAGTATCAAAATAGTATCTTGCATATAGTAAGGCATTTCATAAATTCTTAACTGATTTTACATGATAATATGGAATTACAGGCAATAATTAATCATATTTTCACCTATTTTGCTGGAATAAAGGCTGAGGGGTAGGCATAGCAGGAGCAGGATAGATTTTTTGGAGTCAAAAGTAAAACATTTTAAAAGATTATGTTATACTATTTCAGACTTTGTCTTGGTTGACTGAGTTTCAGCCAAATTGTAAAATGTTAGTTTGGTAGGGTTAAGATGGTGTTAGGAAGGATGAAGCAGTTACAAAGAGATAATGTCAGATATATAGAAGTGCTTTCTAATTCTTTCTCATCAGTGTGGCTAGTGGGTATTCTAGGATTAAAACTAACCTGAACTAGTTGACAGGTGTTGCTGTTTTCCTGGGGGTGGACTCACTGAAACAGGCATCATTCTGGCTGTCAGAATTAACTGGGCTGGGAAGGGGAAACTGACAAAATCCAAAATCAACCAGCTTCAGACCTGTAGAAGTACTTTGTCAGCTTTTCTTAGTGAATAGCTATTTGCCAAGCATTCATATGTGCCCTGTCTCGGGTAATCATGAAACTGCTCTGTATACAAATTATTGTATTATTTAGTGTTAACTACTAATATATTTGCAAAAAAATCATCAGTGATTTAGACTTCAAGTCTGCCTTTAGGAAAAGCCTGAGTTTTCCAGTTAGGGTGAACTCTTTCATACCAGAACTTAAATTTTATCCTTTTGGGTGAAAACTTACTATAATGTACTATCTTGTCTTCTGCCTTCAAATGTATCACTAAAGTTTATCCTGTTTAATGACACAAAGTTGTCATCATTAACTGTAGGTAGTATAATGTGCTGAAGATATAGTTATATGCAAACATCAGTGATGTAAGTCCTCACAGAAATAATTTACTTGGATTTTGCTCTCTTGAAAAAGTTCCAAATATCATTTAAAAAACTTAATAGCTGTATTGACATATTATTCACATAGTTCACCCATTTAAAGTATACAATTAAATGATTTATCATATATTCACAGAGTTCTGAACTATCACCATAGTTCATTTTAGAATATTTTCATCATCTCAAGAAGAAACTTTGTACTTATCAACAATTGCCTCACATTTTCACAAAACACCTTCAGTCCTAGGCAACCACCAGTCTACTCTGCACATTTCATGTAAATGGAATAACATAATATGTAATGTTTGTGATTGTCTTCTTTCACTCACCAAATATTTTCAGGTTTATCCATTTCGTAGCATGTATCAGTAACTCATTATTTTTTATTGATGAATTATAGTCCATTATATGTATAAACCACATTTTATTTATTCATCAGTTGATGGACATTTGATTATTTTTTCTTTTATTCTATTATAGATAATGGTGTAATAAAATTAATGTACAAGTTTTTATGTAGGTCCGTGTTTTCATTTCTTTTGATTTACCTAGGAGTGTAGGAGTGGCTCTTATTCTTTTTTTGATTATTTGCTTTTTGTTTCTCACAAAGGTGGAGTTATGCATGTACATTGGTAAGACATCTTATCTTGGGCAGTGTAAAATGTAGAATGGCTGCCTTTCTGTAAAATTAATTAGCAGATCAAAGACTGAAGTTTTTCATAAGTGGCTTTCCCTCTAGAACGTTACCATCTTTTTTTTTTTTTTTTACTGTTGTGTATTTTTCACTTGTTAGCACCATTTAAAAAATCATCTAAATATTATAAGAAATATTGTAAGATTGAAAGTCCTGGATAGTATGTGCATGATGAACCCATTATCTCATGTAGTGTCTTTATAGTTTGAATAGTATCATTTTGCATAGGTTGAATTACTGTGGTAACACTGAGGGGCAGGACAATGGAAAAAATATTCCTAGTCACTAACAATGCTTTGGGAGTAAATTCTAGAATTATGTTATAAAACAATAGCTTTGATATTCTTTGATAAGCTTATGAGTCTGAAAAGATTATTATTTCAGAAAAGCCAATAGAATCACTGATAAAATATTATCTTAGTTTATTATTTATTATTTTATTCATCAAAAATTTATTGAATCCCTGCCGTATACTGGGCACTATAATTGGTTCTGAAGATTAAAAAAAATAAATAGGGCATGGTTTATGCCCATGAGAAGCTTATCATGTAGTAGATTTTATATCTATCTGTATCTATGTACATATACATATGCATACATATCTCTCCCAAGAATAACAGTACAGCAGATCCCTGAATAACATTTCATTCATCATCGTTTTGTTATATATATATTTTTTCAACTTTTAAGTTCCGGGGTACATGTGCAAGATGTGCAGGTTTGTTACATAGACAAATGTGTGGCATGGTGATTTCCTGCACAGATCAACCCATCACCTAGGTATTAAGCTCAGCATCCATTAGCTATTTTTCCTGATGCTCTCCCTCCCCCTACCCTCCTCAACACACCCCAGTGTGTGTTGTTCCCCACCATGTGTCCATGTGTTCTCATCCTTCAACTCCCACTTACAAGAGAGAATATGTGGTGTTTGGTTTTCTTTTCCTGCGTTAGTTTGCTGAGGATAATGGCTTGCAGCTCCATCCATGTCCCTGCAAAGGACATGATCACATTCTTTTTTATGGGTGCATAGTATTCCATGGTGTATATGTACCACATTTTCTTTATCCAGTCTATCATTGATGGGCATTTGGGTTGATTCCATGTCTTTGCTATTGTGAATAGAGCTGCAGTGAACATAAGCGTTCATGGATATTTATAACAGAATGATTTATCTTCCTTTGGGTATATACCCAGCGTATTGGTCTGCTCTCATGCTGCTAATAAAGACATACCCAAGTCTGGGTAATTTATAAAGTAAAGAGGCTTAATTGACTCACAGTTCAGCATGGGTGGGGAGGCCTCAGGAAATTTACAACCATGGTGGAAGGTGAAGCAAATATGTCCTTCTTCACATGGTGGCAGCAAGAAGTGTACAGCAGGGGCAAAGGCCCCTTACAAAATCAGCAGATTTCATGAGAGCTCACTTATATGAGATTAGCATGGAGGTAACCATCCCCATGATTCAGTTACCTCCTACTAGGTCCCTCCCATGACATGTGGGTATTATGGGAACTACAATTCAAGATGAGCTCCAGATGGAGACACAGCTAAACCATATCATCCAGTAATGGGATTGCTGGTTCAAATGGGTTTCTGCTTCTAGATCTTTGAGGAATCACCATGCTGTCTTCCACAATGGTTGAACTAATTTACACTCCCACCAACGGCGTAAAAGCAACCTCATCATCATCTGTTGTTTCTGGACAATTTAATAATCATCATTCGGACTGACATGAGATGGTATCTCATTTGTGGTTTTGATTTGCATTTTTCTAATGATCAGTGATGTTGAGCTTTTTAAAATATGTTTATTGGCTGCACAAATATCTTCTTCTGAGAAGTGTTTGTTCAATCATCACAAAGACCTCCGTCATGTTACCTACTGTGTATGGTCACACCCATCACTTTCCCTCTCACCATTTCTAATACCTGGCAACCACTACCCTGTTCTCCATCTCTATCATTTTTTTTCATTTTGAGAATATGAGATAAATGGAATTATAAGTAATGTGATGTTTTGTGATTGGCCTTTTTTCACTCAGTATAATGCCCTTGAGATGTATCCAAGTTATTGCATGTGTCAGCAGTTCATTTCTTTTCATTACTAAGTAATATTGCATGGTATGGATGTATAGTAGTCCCCCTCTTATCCAACTGGGATACATTCCAAGATCCCCAGTGGATGACTGAGAAGCCACAGATAGTACAAAACCCTATATATTCTATGTTTTTTCCTATACATATAGATTGATGATAAATTATAAATTAGGTGTAGCACTCTTGTGCTTTTGGGCTACTAAGTAAAATAAGGGTTACTCGTTTACTGTAGGGGTACTAATAGCAAATAAAAGTAAAGGTTAAAATAAGGGTGCCTGTGTTACAAGCACTGTGATATTGCAACAATCAATCTGATAACTAAGTGACTGACAGGCAAGATTTCACCATGCTACTGAGAACAGTGTGTAATTTAAAAGCTGTGAATTTTTTATTTCTGGAATTTTCCATTTAATATTTTCAAACCACAATTGACTGCAGGTAACTGAAACTGTGGAAAGTAAAGCCATGGATGAGGAGGGACTACTATATATCAGTTTAACCATTTACTTATTGAAGAACATTTTGATTGTTTCTTATTTCTAGTTTTTGGCTATTATAAATAAATCTGCTGTAAGAATTTTGTGTATGTGTTTGTGTGAATGTAAAATTTCACTTCTCTATAATAAATGCCCAGGAGTGCAATTTCTGGAGCATATGGTAAATACATATTTTATTCCTTAAGAAACTGCCAGCTGGGCACAGTGGCTCATGCCTGTAATCCCAGCACTTTCGGAGGCTGAGGCGGGTGGATCACCTGAGGATAGGAGTTCCAGACCAGCCTGAACAACATGGTGAAATGCTATCTCTACTAAATACAAAAAATTAGCTGGGCATGGTGGTGCATGCCTGTAGTTCCAGCTACTTGGGAAGCTGAGGCAAGAGAATTATTTGAACCTGGGAGGTGGAGGTTGCAGTGACCTGAGATTACACCATTGCACTCCAGTCTGGGCAACAAGAGTGAAACTGTAAAAAAAAAAAAAATAAAATAAAATAAATAAATAAAGAAAGAAAGAAAGAAAGAAAGAAAGAAAGAAACAGAAAGAAGGAAAGAAAAAAGAAAGAAGAAAGAGAAAGGAAAAAGAAAGAAAGAGAAAGAATGAACGAATGAACAAACGAAAGAAAGAAACTGCCAAACTCTTTTCTAATGTGGCTGTACTATTCCCACAAGTAGTGTAGTGATGCTGAAAATCTTTTACAGTGCTAATTTACCATCTGTATCTCCTCTTTGGTGAAACGTCTGTTCATGTTTTTCTTGGTCATTTTTAAAGTGTATTGTTTTTTCACTGCTGAGTTTCAAGACTTCCTCATACATTCTAGATATCAGTCCTCTGTCAGATATGTGGTTTGCAAATGTTTTCTTCCATTTTTTAACTTGCTTTTTCATCTTCTTAATAGGGTCATTCACAGAGAACAAGTGTTTATTTAATTAAGCCCTACTTATTGATTTTCTTCTTTCATGTATTATGCTTTTGGTGTCATGTTTAGGAACTCTTCACCAACCTGAAGATTTTCTCCTATGTTTTCTTCCAAAAGTTTTATAGTTTTATGTGTTATATTTAAATCTGCAATTCATTTTGAGTTAAATCCTGTATAAGACATGAGGGTTAGGTTGAAGATCTTTTTTTTTTTTTTGCCAATGAATATCTGATTCCTCCAACTTAATTTGCTATCCTTCCTTCATTGAATTACTTGTGTACCCTTGTAAAAAAATTTGTTAGCCATAATAATGTGGGTCTATTTTTGGGTTTGCTATTTCTGTTTCATTGGTTTATCTTCCTTTCCAACAATACTACATAGTCTCGATTATTATATTTTACATGTCTTGAGACCACTTTTTTCTTCTTTTTCAAAATTATTTTAGTTATTTTAGTTCCTTTGCCTTTCCATATTAATTTTAGAATAAGCTTGTCTACAGTAGAAAATCTTGCTGAATTTTAATATGAATTATGTTAAACCTGTGTATCAGTTTGGGAAGAACTGACTCTTCACTATGTTGAATCTCCCAGTCTATGAATGTGGTAAGCCACTCCACTTTATTTATATATTTCTTTGATTTCTTTAATCAGTATTTTGTAGTTTTCAGCATGTAAGTCCTGTATATATTTTTTAAGGTTTATACTTAAGTATTTCATTGTTATGTGCAAATGTGAATGGTCTTGTATTTTTAATTTTGTTTCTCTGTGCTCTTTGTTATACAGATGCTCCTCAGTTTATGATGTGGTTTTGTTTTGATAAACCCATCATAAGTTGAAAATTCTGTAAGTTGAAAGTGCGTTTTCTACTTAAGGTATTTTTAACTTATGATGAAAATGGGTTTATCCAGATGTAACCCCATTGTAGGTCAATGAGCATAAGGAATGCATATCATTTCCACAATTGGAAGTCAAAACATCATAGGTTGTGACATTTGTATAGAAATATCACCGATTTTTGTCTATAGCCATTCCACCCTGAATGCACCTGATCCTGTCTGATCTCAGAAGCTAAGCAGGGTTGGGCCTGGTTAGTACTTGGATGGGAGAAATATCATTGATTTTTAAATGTTGATCTTGTATCCTGTAATCTTACTAGTTAATTCCAGGAGTTTATTTGTATATTTCTTCAGATTTAAACCACGTGCCATCTGTAAATATGCAAAAATTTTTTCCTTTATTGTCTGTATGCCTTTTATTTCCTTTTCTTGCCTTATTGCACTGGCTGGCACTTCCAACACTGTAGAATAAGGTTGCTGAGAGCAGACATACTTCCCTTCTCCTAATTTAAGGGGGAAAAACACTCATGCTTTCACCATTAAGTGTGATGTTAGCTGTAGATTTATTGTAGATGCTCTTTATTAAGTTAAGGAGATTCTGCTCTATTCTAAATTTTTGGAGAATGTTTAATCAGGATTGAGTGTTGAATTTTTTCAAATGCATTTTTTGCATCAATTTATAAGATCATGTAATTTTGCTTCTTTAGGTTGTTAATGGGAACCATCCTACATCCCTGAAATAAACTTAACTTGATAAAGGTGTACATTTTTTATATATTACTGAGTTCTATTTTTAATATTTTGTAAAAGATCTGTGTGTCCGTATTTAATATTCAGAAGGGATAATAGTCTGTAGGTATTGTTTTTATCATCTTTTTCTGGTTTTGATATTAGGGAAATATTGGCTGCATAACATGAATTGGTAAGCATTCTTCCTCATATGTTTGTTGGTAAGATTGTGTAGAAATAGTGTTAATTCTTTTTTAAGCATTTCATAAAAGTCTTCATTAAAACCCTGGGGGCCAGATGTCCTTTTTTGGAAACTTACTTCATTGTAGGTATAGACTACAATTCATTTATCCATTCACCTAATTGTGGACGTATGAGTGGTTTCCAATTTTCTCCTTTTATAAACAGCATTGATGGGTATATCCTCGCACACACAATATTGTCTGTAGAAGCACCAACTTTCTGTAGGATCTACACATAGAAATGGAATTGCTGGGCATGTACACATTCACTTTTACAAAATTTCATGACCCTGTAGTGGTCATAAAAATTAACACTCCCACCTGCAGTGTATAAGGTTCAAATTTTCTCATTTTGTGTTGTCAGATGTTTTAATTTTTTCCACTTTCATCGTTAAGAATTATTCCAGTATGGGCTTCTGTATAAAAAAGATGGACTGAGAATTTAGGTATAGTTCCTAGAGCACTTGCTTTAACTCTTTTTGTTCTCTACTGAGCTATAGCTTTAAATACCAACACTAGCTGAGAGCCAATACTCTATCATGTTATGAGTGATCTTTGTTGTCACATGCAGTGACTGCCTTCTCTTTCTTCCCATGTTTTATTTACTTATTTATTCAAAAAATCATCAATAAAATTGATTTTTTTTGTTATACATGTCAGTGAAGCTTAACAATACATGCATAGGTTTATGTAACCATTGCCTCAATTAGGTTATAGAAAAGTTCCATCATCTCCCAAAAAACTCATTCGTGCTATTCTTTATAATGCAGTCCTATATTCCTCCCTTCTTAAGCTCTACAACCACTGATCAAGTCTCAATCACTATAGCAGTGTTTTTCTTTTTGATAATGTTATGCAAATGTAATTATACAGCACATAACTTTTTGAAAGCAGCCTTCTTTCACTCGGCATAATACCTTTGACATTCATTCAAGATGTTGAATGTTAAAAGTTTGTTACCTCTTATTGTCGAGTAGCATTCCATTGTATGGACGTATCCCAGTTTGTTTATCTGTTTGCCCACTGAAAGACCTTTACGTTATTTCCAGGTTTTGACAATTACAAATACAACTGCTATAAACATTTTGTACAGATGTCTATGTGAATATAAATTTTCATTTTTTTTCTGGAATAGGTGGCCAGGAGTGGGATTGCCTTGTAACATAGTAAGTGTATATTTGTTTTTACAACAAACTGCTAACTTTTTCAGAGGAGCTGTAGTATTTTTACATTTTCACCAGCATTATATGAGAGTTTTGACTGTTTGCTGTTCTTACCAGTATTCTTATTTTATGTATTCGAATAGGTCAGTAGTAGTATCTCATTGTTGTTTTAATTTGCATTTCTCTTATGACTAATGATGTTGAGCATCTTTTTATGTATTTATTTTCTATCCATATATCCTCTTTGGTGAAGCATTTAAATCTTTTGCTCATTTATATATATATATTTTTTATTTTCTTACTGTTGAGTATTGATACTTTTTGGAATGTTCTGAACACAGGAAATTCACTCCAAGTTATTTATAGATATGTCTATCAGTCTGCAGCTTTTCATTCTTTTCATTGAATATCTTTTGTAAACAAATTAATTTTAATAAAATTTAATTATTTTTTTCCTTTATGGATATCACTTTTGGTATCACGTATAAGAATTATTTGTCTGACTTCAGTTAACAAAAATATCTCCTATTTTTTCTAAAGGTTTTATATCATTTAGATCTGAGATTTATTCTGAGATTTTTTGTATAAGTTGCGCGATTCATTCTGAGATACGTTTTTATGTGTTGAAATTCATTTTATTTTCCATATGGATGTCCCATTGTTCCAATACTATTTGTTGTATAGACTAACCTTTCCCTATTGAGTTCCTTTTGCATCTCTGTTAAAAACCAGTGGCCAAGACAGACAAAGATAAAAGAAGGATAAGACACAAAATCCCAGTATCACGAATGAAACAAGATATTACTATAAATTCTGCAGCCATTAACAGAATAGTAAGGGAATACAGCAAATATCTCTACATAGATAAATTTGATTTGACAACTTAGAATAAATGAATCAATTCCTAGAAAACTACAAAATACAAAATTCATCCAAGATGAAATACAATATTAATCCAATAACCTTTAAATAAATGGAATTCATGATTTAAAAGCTCCCCCAAAAGAAATCTTTAGGCCAACATAATTTCTCTGGGGAATTCTATTGAACATTGAATTTAAAATTAACATCAATTTTGTACAATCTCTTCCACAAAATAGAAGAGGAGGGAACATTTCCAAATCATTGTATGAGGGTATTATTACATCAATACAAAAACCAGACAAAGATAGGGCAAAACAATACAGTTATAGACCAATATCTTATGAATTTGGGCACAGATATCCTCAACAAAATGTTAGCAGATTTAATCTCATAATGTATAAAAATAATTATAAAACATGATCAATCATGGTTATTCTAAGTATGCAAGGCTGGTTCAATATTTGAAAATCAGTCAATAAAATTCACTGTATCAACAGGCTAAAGAAGAAAAACTACATTAATTGATGCAGAAAAGACATTTTACAAATTGCTTATTTTTGGTAAAAATTCTCAGCAAATTTGAAGAAGAGGAAATCTTCCACAACTTAAGAACATCTATAGAAACCTAAAGCTAACATCGCACTTCTCAATCTTCTTCCCCAATATTGGAAATAAACCAAAGATAACCTGCTATCACCTCTCTTATTCAATACAACACCAGAGGTCCTAGCCAGTGCAATATGCAAGAAAAAAAGGCATAAGGATTAGGTAGAAAGAAATAAAATTATACTTATTTGCTGATGACATGAAGGTCTACATAAAAAATTCCCAAGAAATCTACAAAAAATATCTCTGGAAATAATAAATGAGCTCAGCAAGGTTGCAGGCTACAAAAATCAATCACAGTTCCATATATTAAGAATGCACATGTGGAAACCAAAATTAAAAACACAACCCTACTTACAAATCATTCAAAGAATGAAATGCCTTAGTACAAATCTAAAAAAGTATATATAGAATATGTGTGCTGAAAATTACAAAGTATTGATGAAAGAAATCAAAAGAAACTTAACTAAGTAGCAAGATGTACCATGTTCATGGATTGGGAGACTCAACATAGTAAAGATGTCATTTCTCTCCAAATTGATCTGTAGGTTTAATTCAGTATCTTTCAGAATCCTAGAAAGGTTTTTGTAGATGTAAAAGAGTCTACTGTAAAATTTTTATGGAAACGCAAAAAATCTAGACTCACATAATTTTGGTAAAGAATTGTAAAATGTGGTGAATAACTGATGCTCAGGCTTTACATAACTATAGTAATAAAGACTGTGGTATTTAATGGAGGAATAAATACATAAATGGAACAGAATAGAGAACCCCAAAATAAATCACACACATATGCTCAATAGATTTTGACTTAAGCTTCATGCCTTATATAAAAATTAACTAAAAATAGATTAAATACTTAAATTTAAAACATAAAACTATAAAACTTATAGAAAAATACACAGGAGAAAATCTTTGGGACCAAGGACTAGGCAGAGTCCTTAGACTTGGAAAAAGCATGATCCGAAAAAGGAAAACATTATAAAATTTGGACTTTATCAAATCTGAGAACTTTCATGATCTGAAAAACATTGTAAAGAGGAAGAACACAAGCTACAAACTGGGGGAGAATATTCACAAAACACATATTTAACAAAGAACTTGTATCTAGAATATATAAATACCTCTCAAAACTCAACAGTGATGAAAATATTGCCCAATTAAAATGTAGGCAACAGACATGTACAGACGGTTTATCAAAGAGAATAGTCAGATGAAAGATAATCACATGAAAAGATGTTCAATATCATTAGCCATTAGGGAATGACAACACTATAATGTATATCACTAGATACCTATTAGAATAGCTAAAAATGAAAAACAATAGTGATAACACCAAATGCTGCTGATGATGAAAGACACCATGTTGCTGGTAGGAACATATAGCCTCTCTGGAATAGAATAGGGCAAATTTTTTTTTTCCCCAGAAAATTGCTCCTTATCATATGACCCAGCTGTTGCATGTTTAGGTATTTATCTCAGAGAAATGAAAACTTATGTTCACACAAACGCTTATGCCAAAATGTTCATAGCAGCTTTTTTCATAATAGGCAAAAACTGGAAACAACCTAGTTGTCCTTCGATAAGTGAATGGTTAAAGAAACTGTAGTACCTCCTATCACCCCTCAAAGAACTCTGTCATGCTATTCGACATAGTCATATCTTCCTCCCTTTTGCAACCACTGATCTATTCTCAATCACTGTATATGTATTTTTTCTTTTTGATAATGCCACATAAATGTCATAATACAGTACTTAACCTTTTGAAAGTAGACTTTCACTCAGTATGATATCTTTAAAAGTTATTCAGTTTGTTGATATACTACTCTAATATAAAAAAAGAACAGCCTTTTGTTTTTCCCCTGCCTGTGGAGTCTGCACACTGGATTCAAACTCTCTCCTGAGTTCTGGCCAGGAGACTTCTCCATCGGTTCAAATTGTTAACAAAGTTCAGCTGGAGGTTTCCTTCTCCTGGAAGCCTTTTTCCAATGCCTCTGGCTGCCCTCTCCAAGGACCCCTGTGAGGCAGGGTAGAAATAGCTTGCTTGGGGACCCAGCAAGCCCACAGGGCTTTTCCAGCTGCTTTCTCTGCCTTCATATTCCTCTCAGGTCTCTAAATTGACTCAGCTCCAGAATTCATGGCAGCTAAAACTGTTTTGCTTTTAAAACAAAATATAGCAGAAGCATTTTTCTCCCAACCCATTCTTTTCCCTTCATCCTTTCACAAAGTAAATACACAAAAGGGGAGTCTCTATAGAATTCCTGCATCTTCAATTTTCCTAAAAATTATAAGAAGTTGCTCATTGGAGGTAGAGCCAAGATGGCTAAATAGGAACAGCTCCGGTCTACAGCTCCCAGTGTGAGCGATGCAAAAGATGGGTGATTTCTGCGTTTCCATCTGAGCTTTGAAGAGAGTAGTGATTCTCCCAGCATGCAGCTGGAGACCTGAGAACGGACAGACTTCCTCCTCAAGTGGGTCCCTGACCCTCGAGCAGCCTAACTGGGAGGCACCCCCCAATATGGGCAGACTGATACCTCGCATGGCCGGGTACTCCTCTGAGACAAAACTTTCAGAGGAACGATCAGGCAGCAGCATTTGTGGTTCACCAATATTCACTGTTCTACAGCCACCGCTGCTGATACCCAGGCAAACAGGGTCTGGAGTGGACCTCTAGCAAACTCCAACAGACCTGCAGCTGAGGGTCCTGTCTGTTAGAAGGAAAACTAACAAACACAATGGACAACCACACCAAAAACCCATCTGTACGTCACCATCATCAAAGACCAAAAGTAGACAAAACCACAAAGATGGGGAAAAAAAAGAGCAGAAAAACTGGAAACTCTAAAAAGCAGAGCACCTCTCCTCCTCCAAAGGAATGCAGCTCCTCACCAGCAACATGAACAAAGCTGGATGGAGAATGACTTTGACGAGTTGAGAGAAGAAGGCTTCAGATGATCAAACTACTCTGAGCTACAGGAGGAAATTCAAACCAATGGCAAAGAAGTTAAAAACTTTGAAAAAAAATTAGATGAATGGATAACTAGAATAATCAATGCAGAGAAGTCCTTAAAGGAGCTGATGGAGCTGAAGCCAAGGCTCGAGAACTATGTGAAGAATGCAGAAGCCTCAGGAGCCGAGACGATCAACTGGAAGAAAGGGCATCAGTGATGGAAGATGAAATGAATGAAATGAAGTGAGAAGGGAAGTTTAGAGAAAAAAGAATAAAAAGAAACGAACAAAGCCTTCAAGAAATATGGGACTATGTGAAAAGACCAAATCTATGTCTGATTGGTGTACCTGAAAGTAATGGGGACAATGGAACCAAGTTGGAAAACACTCTGCAGGATATTATCCAGGAGAACTTCCCCAATCTAGCAAGGCAGGCCAACATTCAGATTCAGGAAATACAGAGAATGCCACAAAGATACTCCTAGAGAAGAGCAACTCCAAGACACATAATTGTCAGATTCACCAAAGTTGAAATGAAGGAAAAAATGTTAAGGACGGCCAGAGAGAAAGGTCAGGTTACCCACAGAGGGAAGCCCATCAGACTAATAGTGGACCTCTCAGCAGAAACCCTACAAGCCAGAAGAGAGTGGGGGCCAATATTCAACATTCTTAAAGAAAAGAATTTTCAACCCAGAATTTCAAATCCAGCCAAACTAAGCTTCATAAGTGAAGGAGAAATAAAATACTTTACAGACAGGCAAATGCTGAGAGATTTTGTCACTACCAGGCCCACCCTAAGGAGCTCCTGAAGGAAGCACTAAACGTGCAAAGGAACAACCAGTACCAGCCACTGCAAAAACATGCCAAAATGTAAAGACCATCAAGGCTAGGAAGAAACTGCATTAACTAAGGAGCAAAATAACCAGCTAACATCATAATGACAGGACCAAATTCACACATAACAATATTAACTTTAAATGTAAATGGGCTAAATGCTCCAATTAAAAGACACAGACTGGCAAACTGGATAACGAGTCAAGACCCATCAGTGTGCTGTATTCAGGAAACCCATCTCACGTGCAGAGACGCACATAGGCTCAAAATAAAGGGATGGAGGAAGATCTACCAAGCAAATGGAAAACAAAAAAAGGCATGGGTTGCAATCCTAGTCTCTGATAAAACAGACTTGAAACCAATAAAGATGGAAAGAGACAAAGAAGGCCATTACATAATGGTAAAGGGATCAATACAACAGGAAGAGCTACTATCCTAAATATATATGCTCCCAATACAGGAGCTCCCAGATTCATAAAGCAAGTCCTTAGAGACCTACAAAGAGACTTAGACTCCCACACAATAATAATGAGAGACTTTAACACCCCACTGTCAACATTAGACAGATCAATGAGATAGAAAGTTAACAAGGATACCCAAGAATTCAACTCAGCTCTGCACCAAGCAGACCTAATAGACATCTACAGAACTCTCCACCCCAAATCAACAGAATATACATTTTTTTTCAGCACCACATCACACCTATTCCAAAATTGACCACATAGTTGGAAGTGAAGCTCTCCTCAGCAAATGTAAAAGAACAGAAATTATAACAAACTGTCTCTCAGAGCACAGTGCAATCAAACTAGAACTCAGGATTAAGAAACTCACTCAAAACCGCTCAACTACATGGAAACTGAACCACCTGCTCCTGAATGACTACTGGGTACATAAAAAAATGAAGGCAGAAATAAAGATGTTCTTTGAAACCAACGAGAACAAAGATACAACATACCAGAATCTCTGGGACACATTCAAAGCAGTGTGTAGAGGGAAATTTATAGCACTAAATTCCCAGGAGAGAAAGCAAGAAAGATCCAAAATTGACACCCTAACATCACAATTAAAAGAACTAGAAAAGCAAACACATTCAAAAGCTAGCAGAAGGATAGAAATAACTAAAATCATAACAGAACTAAAGGAAATAGAGACACAAATTACCCTTCAAAAAATCAATGAATCCAGGAACTGGTTTTTTGAAAAGATCAACAAAATAGATAGGCCCCTAGCAAGACTAATAAAGAAGAAAAGAGAAAGAATCAAATAGACGCAATAAAAAATGATAAAGGGGATATCACCACCGATCCCACAGAAATACAAACTACCATCAGAGAATACTGCAATCACCTCTACACAAATAAACTAGAAAATCTAGAAGAAATGGATAAATTCCTCGACACATACACTCTCCCAAGACAAAACAAGGAAGAAGTTGAATCTCTGAATAGACCAATAACAGGCTCTGAAATTGTGGCAATAATCAATAGCTTACCAACCAAAAAAAGTCCAGGACCAGATGGATTCACAGCCGAATTCTACCAGAGGTACAAGGAGGAGCTGGTACCATTCCTTCTGAAACTATTCCAATCAATAGAAAAAGAGGGAATCCTCCCTAACTCATTTTATGAGGCCAGCATCATCCTGATACTAAAGCCTGGCAGAGACACAACAAAAAAGGAGAATTTCAAACCAATATCCTTGATGAACATCGATGCAAAAATCCTCAATAAAATACTGGTAAACCGAATCCAGCAGCACATCAAAAAGCTTATCCACCATGATCAAGTGGGCTTCATCCCTGGGATGCAAGGCTGGTTCAACATATGCAAATCAATAAATGTAATACAGCATATAAATAGAACCAAAGACAAAAAACACATGATTTTCTCAATAGATACAGAAAAGGCCTTTGACAAAATTCAACAACGCTTCATGCTAAAAACTCTCAATATATTAGGTACTGATGGGACGTATCTCAAAATAATAAAAGCTATTTATGAGAAACGCACAGCCAATATCATACTGAATGGGCAAAAACTGGAAGCATTCCCTTTGAAAACTGGCACAAGACAGGGATGCCCTCTCTCACTACTCCTATTCAACATAGTATTGGAAGTTCTGGCCCAGGGCAATTAGGTAGGAGAAGGAAACAAAGGGTATTCAATTAGGAAAAGAGGAAGTCAAATTGTCCCTGTTTGCAGATGACATGATTGTATATCTAGAAAACCCCATTGTCTCAGCCCAAAATCTCCATAAGCTGATAAGCAACTTCAGCAAAGTCTCAGGATATAACATCAATATACAAAAATCACAGGCATTCTTTTACACCAATAGCAGCCAAACAGAGAGCCAAATCATGAGTGAACTCCCATTCATAATTGCTTCAAAGAGAATCAAATACCTAGGAATCCAACTTACAAGGGATGTGAGGGACCTCTTCAAGGAGAACTACAAACCACTGCTCAATGAAATAAAAGAGGATGTAAACAAATGGAAGAACATTCCATGCTCATGGCTAGGAGGAATCAGTATCATGAAAATGGCCATACTGCCCAAGGTAATTTATAGATTCAATGCCATCCCCATCAAGCTACCAATGACTTTCTTCACAGAATTGGAAAAAACTACTTTAAAGTTCATATGGAAACAAAAATGAGCCCGCATTGCCAAGTCAATCCTAAGCCAAAAGAACAAATCTGGAGGCATCACGCTACCTGACTTCAAACTATACTACAAGGCTACAGTAACCAAAACAGCATGGTACTGGTACCAAAACAGAGATATAGATCAATGGAACAGAACAGAGCCCTCAGAAATAATGCTGCATATCTACAACCATCTGATCTTTGACAAACCTGACAAAAAAGAAGAAATGGGGAAAGGATTCCCTATTTAGTAAATGGTGCTGGGAAAACCGGCTAGCCATATGTAGAAAGCTGAAAGTGGATCCCTTCCTTACACCTTATACAAAAATTAATTCAAGATGGATTAAAGACTTACATGTTAGACCTAAAACCATAAACACCCTAGAAGAAAACCTGGGCAATACCATTCAGGACATAGGCATGGGCAAGGACTTCATGTCTATAACACCAAAAACAATGGCAACAAAAGCCAAAATTGACAAATGGGATCTAATTAAACTAAAGAGCTTCTGCACAGCAAAAGAAACTACCATCAGGGTGAACAGGCAAGCTACAGAATGGGAGAAAATTTTTGCAACCTACTCATCTGACAAAGGGCTAATATCCAGAATCTACAATGAACTCAAACAAATTTACAAGAAAAAAACAAACAATCCCATCAAAAAGTGGGCAAAGGATATGAACAGACACTTCTCAACAGAAGACATTTATGCAGCCAAAAAACACATGCAAAAATGCTCATCATCACTGGCATTCAGAGAAATGCAAATCAAGCCACAATGAGATACCATCTCACACCAGTTAGAATGGCCATCATTAAAAAGTCAGGAAACAACAGGTGCTGGAGAGGATGTGGAGAAATTGGAACACTTTTACACTGTTGGTGGGACTGTAAACTAGTTCAACCATTGTGGAAGTCAGTGTGGCGATTCCTCAGGGATCTAGAACTAGAAATACCATTTGACCCAGGCATCCCATTATTGGGTATGTACCCAAAGGACTATAAATCATGGTGCTATAACAACACATGCACACATATGTTTATTATGGCACTATTCACAATAGCAAAGACTTGGAACCAACCCAAATGTCCAACAACGATAGACTGGATTAAGAAAATGTGGCACATATACACCATGGAATACTATGCAGCCATAAAAAATAATGAGTTCATGTCCTTTGTAGGGACATGGATGAAACTGGAAACCATCATTCTCAGCAAACGATTGCAAGGACAGAAAACCAAACACCACATGTTCTCACTCATAGGTGGGAATTGAACAATGAGAACACATGGACACAGGAAGGGGAACATCACACTCCAGGGACTGTTGTGGGGTTGGGGGAGGGGGGAGGTATAGCATTAGGAGATATACCCAATGCTAAACGGCGAGTTAATGGGTGCAGCACACCAACATGGCACATGTATACATATGTAACAAACCTGCACATTGTGCACATGTACCCTAAAACTTAAAGTATAATAATAAAATTGAAAAAAAAGAACAAATAACTTATTCACACAATAATTTGAATGGATCTCAAGGGCAGTATGCTGAGTGGAAACAGCCAATCTCAAAAGGTTATATACTGTATAATTCAATGTATGTAACATTTTTGAAATGCCAAAATTACAGTGATGCAGAACAGATTAGTGGTTGCCAACAGGTGGGGAAGACTGTCCCTATGAAAGGCTAGCACTAAAGGTCCTTGTAATGGAACTGTTCTGTATTTTTACTGCTGTGGTGGTAATATGAATTTACACATGTAATAAAATTGCATAGAATACACAGACACATAAATTAGTTCATGTAATTGGTGAGATCTGAATTCACTTTACCATTTTAAAATAATTAGTATTTCGGTATTTTCTGGAGACGTTTGGTACTTCTTAAAAAAGTTTGCTTTCCCTTTGTAGATTCATAGTATATTGAAATATGGTCAATTTTTCATGTTGGTTGTATCGTGTCCTCATGCTATATTCAGATATTGTAGTAGTTTGGTGTAGATTTCTTGGCATTTTCCTCATGGACAATCATGCCATCTGCGAACAGAGACAATTTAGTTTCTTCCTATCTCTTTTTCTTGCTTTATTAAATTAGCTAGGACTTCCAATATGATGATGAATAATTTGGTGAATGTGTTTGTCCTTGCTTTGTTTTCCCATTACAGTAGGAAAACATTCAGTCTTTCACTGTTATGATTTTATTTATGGGATTTTTAAAAATGATGAACTTTATCATTTACCAAATTATAGGGAGCTGAGGAAGTCCCTTTCTATTCCTAGTCACTGAGCATGTTTTTAAAAAATCATGAATCAATTTTGAATCTTGTCAAAAGCCATTTTTGTATTAATTGAACGATTATGTATTTTTTTCTTCTTTAGACTGTTGATATGGTGGGCATTGATTAGTTTCTTAATGTTGAACCAGGCTTACATTTTTAGAATAAACCCTAATCACGGTGTATTCAGTTTTTGGTGTATTGTTGGATTTGAATGGATATTGTTAAGGTTTTTTCTTCCACTTCTATATGAAGAATATTGTGTAGTTTTCTTTTTCTATACTGTCTTTGTCTGGTTGAATACGAAGGTAATGCTGGTCCCATAAAATATGTAGTGTTTCTTTCTCTTCTGTTTTCTGGAATACAGTAGTGATATTATTTCTTTTTAAAATGTTTGGAGGCCAGGCGTGGTGGCTAACACCTGTAATCTCAGCACTTTGGAAAGCCTGAGGTGGGCAGATCACTTGAAATCAGGAGTTCAAGATAAGCCTGGCCAACATAGTGAAACACTGTCTCTGCAAAAATACAAAAATTAGCCAGGCATGATGGCAGGTGCCTGTAATACCAGCTACTTAGGAGGCTGGTGCAGGAGAATCGCTTGAAACTGGGAGGTGGAGATTGCAGTGAGCCGAGATGATGCCACTGCACTCCAGCCTGGGTGACAGAGTGAGACTCTGTCTCAAAAAAAAAATAAAATAAAATAAAATAAAATAAAATAAAATAAAATAAAATAAAATAAAATAAAATAAAATAAAATAAAAATAAAATAAGTGTTTGGTATAATTCACCAGTGAAACCATTTGAGTCTAGAGATTTCTTTTTTGGAAGGATTTTGACTACAGATAAAATTTCTTTCTTTTTTGAGACAGAGTGTCACTCTTTCGCCCAGGCCGGAGTGCAGTGGTGCTATCTCAGCTCACTGCAAGCTCCGCCTCCCGGGTTCACACCATTCTCCTGCCTCAGCCTCCCGAGTAGCTGGGACTACAGGCGCCCGCCACCGCACCTGGCTAATTTTTTGTATTTTTAGTAGAGATGGGGTTTCACCGTGTTAGCCAGGATGGTCTCGATCTCCTGACCTCGTGATCCGCCTGCCTTGGCCTCCCAAAGTGCTGGGATTACAGGCGTGAGCCACCGCACCCAGCCAAAATTTCTTAATATAGTACTGTCTTGTTCATTTTGGGTTAGTTTGGGCAGGTTGCGGTTTTTGAGGAATTGGTTCATTTTATTTAAGTTGTTGAATTTCCTTATGTAGAGTTTTTCATAGTATTCCTTTATTATATTTTATAATGTCTGTAGGGTATGTAGTAAAAGCCCTTTTTTACATCTGATATTGGTAGCTTGTATCTTCTTTCTTTTAGTCTTGGTCAGTCTTTCTTGATAATTAACAATAATTTATTGATCTTTTTAGAGAATCAGTTTTTTATTTCATTGATTTCCTTTATTGATTTCTGTTTTCAGTTTCAATGATTTCTGCTCTTATTTATATCATTATCTTCTTTACATTGCTTTGGGTTTTTCTCTTTTTCTTGTTTCTTGTGGTGGAAGCTTAACTCGTTGATTTGAGATCATTCTTCTATTTTAATATGAGCATTTCATGCTGTAAGTTTCACTCAGGACTACTTTAGCTGTATCACACAGATTTTGATATGCTATATTCTTATTTTTATTTAGAATATTTTTAAATTTTCCTTGAGACTTCCTTTGAACTATGGATTATTTAGAAGTATGCAATTTAATTTCTAAGATTTTCTTGTTACCTTTACTACTAATTTCTAGTTTAATTTCATTATAATTAGAAAATATATGTTGTAGGATTTCAGTTCTTTGATATTGAAAGATTTTTATGACTCTGGATATGGACTGCCTTGATTAACATTCCATGTATACTTGAATAGAATATATTATATATCCCACTCTTGTAGGTGAAATATTCTGTAAATATCAATTAAATCAGTTGGATTCAGTTCTTCTCTATCCTTAAAAATTTTCTGTTAACTACTTCTGTCTGTCTGAGTGAAGAATATTCAACTCTCCAACTGTAATTGTGGTTTTGTTTCTTCTTTTAGTTCTGTCAGGTTTTGCTTCATGTATTTGTAGCTCTGTTGATAGGTACATACATATGTAAAGTTGTATGTTGTTGACCAGTTAACCATTTTACTTTTATATAAAGTACTGGGCTCCGTAAACTCTGACTCAAACTATGGCAGGCCAAAATCCAGGCTGCCATCTGTTATTGTAAATAAAATTTTATTAGACTACATTCAAGCCTATTGATTTATGTATTTTTTTATGGTTTGTTTTGTACCACAGTGTCAGAATTATACTTTTGCAATAGAGACTATATGGCTTGCCAAGACTAAAATATTTATCTGGGTTTTATAGAAAAAGTTTATTGCTCTCTGATATAATATCTCTCTTTATCACTGGTAATTCACTTTGCTCTGTAGTATACTTTGGCTGGTATAAGTATATCCAGTCTAGCTTTCTTTTGACTAGTGTTTCTATGGTATATCTTTTTTATCCTTTAACTTTTAACTGAACCATGTCATTATATATTTGAAGTTAGTTACTTATAGACTGTGTATAGTTGGTTCACGTGTTTAAAATAGATCCATTCCACAATTTCTGTCTTGTCTTTTGTAGGTTGAATTTGCCTCTAATTATTTCAATGTTTGGAGTATTTCTAAAATTTTAGTTTTTTTTTTGTTTATTCTCTTTTTTTTCCATTCCTTTGTTTTAGTTTTCCTGCCTTCTTTGGGGTTATTTGACTATTTTTTAGTGTCCAGCTTTAATGTATAGCGTTTTTATATTTTTTTAAGTAGTTGCTCTAGGGCTTCCTATATGCATATTTAACTTTTCACAGGCTATTTAGAATCAATATTCTTGTTACTTAAAGTGGAATACAGAAACTTTCCCACTATGTAGTACTATGTATTCTCTCCTTTTTATGTTGTAGTGTTCTTATACATTACATGTAGTTACATCGTAAATCTCATCACAAGGTATTATAATTTTTCTTTCAACTGTTTAAACATATTTTAGACAACTTAAAAGAAACATAGTTTCCTATTTACCCAGATATTTTCCATTTCTATTGATTTTTCTTCATTTATGATATTCCAAATTTATTTTCTGGTCTCATTTCCCTTTTGTCTGAAGAAGTTGCTTCAGAATTTCTTTGAAAGCATGACTGCTGACAATTAATTATCTTAGTTTTTCTTTATGTGAGAATGCCTCCATTCCTGAAGAATATTTTTGCTGGACATGGAGTTCTTGGTGGACAGTTCTTTTCTTTCAGCTCTTTAAATCTCTTGTTCTGCTCCTTTTTAAACTCCAGGATTTCTGATGAAAATTTTTAGTCTTTAAAATTATTTTTCCTTTATGTATACAGCATTGTTTTTCTCTGGTTGTCTTTTATTTTCAGCAGTTTGATTTTGATGTGCCTAGGCCTAATTACTTTGGATTTCTCCTTTTTGGGTTTGCTGTGCTTTTAAATCTATATGTTTGTCTGTTATCAAATTTGCAGTTTTCTGTCATTATTTCCTTAACATTTTTTTTAGCATCACCCTGTTTCTTCTGTATTTCTGAGACTGTGATAACACAAAATTAGACTTTTTGTTATAGTCTTATAGGTCCATGAGGCTCTGTTCAGTTGTTTAAAAAAATCATTTTTTCCTCTTTGTTCAGACTGATTCAGAACATATTTGCTAGTTCACTGTTTTTTTTTCTGTAATTGACATTCTGCTATTGAATGTCTCCCTCTCTCCCACCCTCCTTCCCTCCTTGCCTCCCTTCCTTGCTATCCAATGAATTTTAAATTTTGATTGTTTTATTTTCAGGTCAAACTTTTCTTTTGATTTTTTTTTATATTATCAATTTTAGTGCAAAGATTTACACTATTTTCTCATTGGTTTCAAGAATTCTTTTGATTGCTTGCTGGAGCATTTTTATAACGGCTGCTTTAAAATCTTTGAAAAGTTCAACATCTGTGTTATTTTAACACTGGCATTCTTTGATTATCTTTTACCTGGTGCTTTGGCATTTTCCCAGTTATTTGCCAGGTAACTTCAGGTTACCCAGCAAAGAACGAGGTAATTCTAGTTACCTGGTAATTTATTACCCCAAATTACTAGGCTATGCTAGACATTTTGAATCTGATCTTATAAGAATCTGATCTTATTTCATTTCTATGGAGAATGTTAAATAGTTTTGTTTTAGCAGGCAGTCAACCTGCTTAGATTCAGGCCACTGGTTCCAACCCTCCTCTGTAGGCTGTGGTTTCAATGTCAGTTCCATTTTCAAAGTCTTCATAGTACGATGTCTCTTTCCTGGATGTGTGTCACCCAGTGGTCAGTCTTGGACCTTGGCTATGGTCTGTCTGTTCAGTTTTCAGTCACCATTATGCTGAATAGGATCAGGTCCACACTTGTGCAGCTCTGGGGTGAGCTTAGGAGTTCATAAATGACTTTGTGGGTTTGCTTTCCTGAGCTTTCCCCTCTCCACCATCTCCCTCAAACTTTCTGGTTCCTCAAGACTCCTCTTTTTAGTTGTTCAGCCAGAAAGCCAAGACTTTAGTTACCACATATTGCCATCTACTTCTTCAAGTACTCCACATCAAGGGTCAAGTGGTAGTGGGGAGGGGAAACTAAGGGAGAAAAAGGCAATGGGGAGCTTTCATACACTCTTTGAACCATAGCTCCTCTCTTTTAGAGTTTTGGTTCTTGCAGTCTCCTGTTGCCTCTGCCTGTTGACACCACCATTGTATTGCTTGGGGGCTTGATGTGGTGGAAAGAAGCGGTCTCTCTGAGCTTTTGTAGTTATTTTTCTCTGTTTGCAGCCAGAGCTAGTGGGCTTCTCTTGGAGCTCTCTCTGCCTACATGTTGCTGCCCACTTCTGGTATGTTAAAGTTAGGCTGAGAGTTACTGGAGGAAAAAAAATTAGTAAACTCACTGTCAATTCAGCGACATTTCAAATTCTGTTCTTTTTCCAGAATCCAACTGCAGCAGTTTAGCACTCAAAATCTCTCATATATCTGTTCCATCTGTTCTGTTCAGGTTTTATTGATGTATTTATTAGGATATACAGGGTGGGGTGTGCTTATCTCTAACCCAGAATTGGAACCTCCTCCCTTAGATTGCAGATTGTGATTGTGTGACCATCTTTGGTCAACCTCAAGTATTAGGCCATCCAAGTCTCTTTCTCTCTTGCTTGCTTTCATTCCTCCCTCTCTTTCTCCTTGTTTCTTTCTCTCCCTCCCTCCCTCTCTTCCTGTCTCCTTCCCTCCCTCCATTTCTCCTTTCCTCCTTGCGTCCCTTCCTTCTAGAATCTGGTTGCTTTTGGTCTTTTACATAAACTGGTAGAGGGAAAATAGAAAAGTACATATGGCTTTGTTTCTTTCTTCTCTCCTATTGCAAAACCATTTTATTTCTTTTCATTGTTGGCATCTTTCCATTGCCTGAGTCTTCTCCTTGCCATCTCTGTCATCATTACTGATTGCCCTGATTGCCATGTCATCACTGCTAGCAGATCTGCTCATGGTCAGTCATATGTGCTTCTCATTCACTCCCCACCCCCTGCCCCAGTCTTTTTTGTATTTTATGATTATTCCTTTTCTCATACTTCTCTGCTTTTATGCAAAATCCCACATCCGTCCAGTTTTTCTATTCTACCAATGTACCAATTATAGTGAAAATCAGATGTATTTTTTTCTTTGTCTCTGTGTTGTTTCTCTTTAATCAGAACTCGTTGTAGTGTTTGTATGTATATTTGTGGATACTATATTAGTTATCTGGAGACACATTGGAAGCCTGAGGCTTTGAGTAATTTGATTTTTGGTATTTCTTTAAGATTAAAACAAGTAGTGTGTTATACAGGAAACAATTTATGTGCACTTATGAACATGTTTGTGATTGACATATATATGCTGTATACTGTTTCCAGATTAAATGACTTCCATGCTAACCTTTTAAAAGTATTTATACATTATCCATTTTTGCTTTTAATATTATTTTTCTATCTGAATGAAATACATGTCCTTTTCCTTCCATTGTTTTAAAGCCACTTAATTTCACTCTCTATTGTCACTCATACTTGATTCAGAATAGGGGAAAATAAGATAAATGTGTATATAACACTGATCATTACTATTCTTTGTTCCAGTAAAGATGATAATGAAGTTGTAAGGTATACAAAGGGGTATTAAATACTTTCTTTTTAGAAGTCCTGAGTTTTTCATCTTAATGAAACAGACAACGTGAACTTACATACTTTGCTTACCTGTTATTTCAATTATAGCAGTCTTTAGTCTTAGTAGAAATAAATGAGAGGGTATATTGTAGCATTTATCAATAAACTATGATAAAAATTCACTTCACAATAATTTAAAACCAGATGGGACCAAATTCATAATGAATTTATAATTGGTTAAATGCTTGATAAAATAATGGTCTTTCCTAATTATACCTCATCTCTGACAGTTTTAAGTTTATAATTTTTGGAAGTAAAACACATCATCCTTTAAGTCTTCCTGTCTTTTGTCAGTTAAAGATCTACATATCATAATTAGGTCAAAGGCACATTTCTGTGGAGGCCATGTGTGCCTTTTCCTACCATAGAAAGAAAAGGACACACCCAATTAGGGTCTAGATTGGAAGTAATAATTAACAGAACCATTAAGTACAGGTTTATGTGGTAGAAGGAATTGTGGTGGTGCTAGTTTCATTTAGTTTCTCCTCTGCTTTTAGCCTTCTATTAGCCATAAGTAGAAATGGATGTGCTCACATACATATATAGCAATTATCTCTGAAATCCATGACAATAGAAAGCAGATCAGTAGAAAACTTTGTCTCAGCAGCAGTGTTAGCTTTTATTTGAATAATCACATATCAGGTAGATTTCTGACACTATTTTTAAATTAGAAGGAGTATATAAACTCCTAGGTCAAAAGAACTTCATTCTGAAATCTTACTTCATAAGAACTTCATTCTGAAATCCTCAGGATAGGTGGTTGGCGTTTAAGTGGGCTTTAGATCATGGAGAAAATTTCAACTGAAGATGATTTATAAGTGTGCATTCATTTGTTCAATGAATATTTATTGAATATGTACTGTTTTTGTTGCTGAATGCAAAAATGAATTAGGGGGCCTTGTAAGTATGTGTTATTGCTGAGTTTTCCTGGGTTTTATATGTTTATATGAAAGCTTTAGAGTAGATAGAAATATGATTAAGGAAGTTAAAACCACAAAGGGAGCTAATTCCTTTATTTCATAAAGGAAAACTAAAGAGCATCAGCAAATATAAAAAGAAGATAGCATGTATAAAAATAGGTTATTAGTTGGTTACACTATAATTTACAATAAGCTTTAATAAGGTATTGATATTTGGAGGCCGAGGTGGAAGGATCCCTTGAGCCCAGCAGTTCAAGTGTGCAGGGAGCTATGATTGTGCCACTCTACTCTGGCCTGGGTGATGGAGTGAGACTTCATCTCTTAAAAAAATTTGATTTTTTGATATTAATTCTGAACAAGTAACTGAGACTGCCATGTGAGAGGGATCATGTGTTAGGAGCTTTATTTGACCCTCTCAGCTGGGCCTAGTTTTTCAGCCATCCCTACTAAGATACCAGTTACATGAGTGAAGTTGTCTTGGACCCTCCAGATTAGTTTGTCTGTTAGCTGACTACCACCAGTTAACTTCTGTTGATTCCACCAGCTAACTTCTGTTGAAAGAGAAGAATCATCCAACTGAGCCCTAATTCTTTGACCCACAAAATTGTTAGATATAATGTTTTTTAGGCCATTAAATTTGGGGTGGTTTGTTACTCAGCAATAGATAATCAAACCACCTATGCAGGACATCTAAACACTTTTATGGTACTGGAGAATAATCATTACAAGTTATGCTATAATTTTTTAAATTATAGGTTGGTAATTTTGTATCAATAGGCCAAGGATAAAATTTAGTGAAAGGGCAGTTAGTTGAGCATAGCATATGTGATGGCTATGTGGTATGTTGTCTTGGCCAGGCTAAAAAAACTACATTCCTTTGAATTTCTTTTTCAGCGAGTTTCTGGATAAGTGATCTATAAGAAACATTCCCTCAAGATTTGGATGATAGAAGAGAGCATCAGCAGTTTTGTGATCTCTACACACCTTCTCCTAATTACTGAATCAAACACTAATTTAGCTGCTGCTGTGAAGAGATTTTGTGAGTATAATTAAAGTTCCTAATCAGTCAAGAAGATTATCCTGAGTTGGCCTCATTTAATCAGTTGAAAGTACTTAAAAGATAATGTTGACCTCTCCTGGAAAAAGAGTTAAACCTGTGGACAACAGCTTCAGCCAGCGTCTGTGAGGCTTCAGCCGTCTTGTGATCTTCTCTGCCCTATGGACTTTGGATTTGCCTATCCAGCCTCTGAAACTGTAAGCCAATTCCTTGTTATTATTTATGTGTATATTCACACATATATGCATAGATAGATAGATATCTCCTACTGGTTCTGCTTGTCTGTTTGGACTCTGACATGGAGTTTTGTATCAAAAGTGGATGCAGAGGCACAGATCTTAAGGATGAGTTCTCTGAATTGGTTCTGATCTTCTGGAATTGTTTTTCTAATCTGATAAAACTTAAGGCACTAATAAGCCTGTTTCTAGTTGTTTAAAAGACATCGGTAGTCCATGGCATGATGTGGTGAAAGAGTTGCTCAAATTATCACCTTTGGATACTATAATTAAATACCTATAGAAGGTGAGATTCAAGATGTCTAAGCATGAATCACCCGAGAACGTTTTAGTCAAAACAAGGAGTGGAATGGAGTTGGTTGGTTATTCCTAACTGCCTAGAGAAAGTGACCATAGAAAAATGAACTTAGGGCTCTAAATTTCTAGTTAAATTGTTCTGAAAACTTCTACATTTTCCCTCAGAGAAACTCTATCCTGTAGCTATAAGGCTGGGGTTTCTGAAAATGAAAGCCACAGTTTCCTCCTGTCAGTGGCAAACTGAATTCCCAACCACTTCTGCTACAGTTTGGCTAGTGATTGGGAAGGAACGGGCTTCTACAAATGGGAGTGGGGAAATATGGGTAGATTCTGATAAAGCTGGGGATCTTGGCTTCCCATATGAAATTGAATCTTTGCCCATAGAACCGGTCTTTTCAGTTCTGCCTGAGGAAATGTAATGTGTCAACTTGACTAGGCCACATGGTGCCCAGATATTTGGTTTAACATTTTTCTGGTTATATGAGGGCATTTTTGGATAATTAACATTTAAATCAGTAGACTGAGGAAAGCAGATTGCCTTCCATAATGTGGGTGGGCTACAATCCTCGGTTGAAGGCCTAAACAGAACAAAAGGCTGACACTCCCATGAGAAGGATAATTTTCCTGCTTGACAGCCTTTGAACTGGGAAATCAGCTGTTCCTGGTTCTACAACAGCCTGCCAGCCTCAGACTTTAACTGGGACATTGGCTCTTTTTTCTGGTTCTACAACAGCTTCTGACCTTTGCACTAGAACTGGGACATCAGCTCTGCAGATTTTGGACTTGCCGGCTTCCAGAATTATGTTAGCCATTTCCTTATAAATTATATATTTATAATATACATCATATATACATTTAAACAATATATTTATAAATCATAAATATATGTGTATATTTTGTTTTTCTGGAGAACTCTGCTTAATATGGGAAGATAGTCCTCCTTTACCTGAATAACCTGGAATGGCATCCCCTGAGGATTGTTGATAAAAAGTGTCAAACTCTGTAAAATATTTTTAGAGATTTATTTTGAGCCAAATATGAGTGACCATGGTCCGTGGAGGTCCTGAAAACATGTGCCTAAGGTGGTCGGGGGTACAGCTTGGTTGTACGTATTTTAGGGAGGCATCAGACATTTATCACATTTAAGAAATACACTGGTTTGGGTCAGAAAGCGGGGACAATTCAAAGCAGGGGGCTTCCAGGCTATAGGTAAATTTAAACATTTTCTGGTTGACAATTGTGGTTGAGTTTGTCTGAAGACCTGGGAACAGTAGAAAGGAAGTGTTCAGGTTAAGATAAAGGATTGTGGAGATCAAATTTTACTGTGTGGAGGAAGCTCTCAGATAGCAGACTTCAGAGAAAACAGGTTGTAAAATGTTTCTTATCGGACCTAAAAGGGTGCCTGGCTCTTAGTTGATTATCTCCTGGATCTGGAAAGGAAGGAAGGAAAACAAGGGGAAAGGGGATTCTTGATAGAATGTGGGTTTTTCCCACAAGGGATGGCTTTGCAGGACCATTTCAAAATATGGCAGAGAAACACGTTTTGGGGTAAAATATTTTTTCTTCCTTGTTATGCCAAAGTCAGATTGGAAAGCAAGTCACAATATACAGGGTTAAATAAAACCCATCTGATGAGAATTTATGGTTTGTAGGGCATGACTCCCCACACCCCTTAGATAGGAATTTGGGCAAGATAAAAAAAAATGAGAGCTTAGTCCTCAGGAAGTTGCTTACAGGGTACTTCTGATGCTCCACAGGACCTACTCCCCAACACCCCTTTTTGTTTCTATAACTAGACTCAACCTGAAGCAGTCCTCAAAAATTGAGGTACAATGTATGACTCATGAAGAGGTGTGATATACACCAAAAGAACTGCATGGCTTTTTTTCAATTTATATAAATAGAAATCTAGTAGTTATGTGTGAGAATGGATATTGGTGTGTAATCAAGGTGTAAGGAATATAAAGTCATCAGGCTTAATTTGTAGGCTCACTATTCAGAGACTCAATGTTTTAGCTCAAGAAGTTAGGAAGGGCTTAATTAGATGGGGTTGGCTGGTTGCCAGAAACAAAATGGTGGCCTACACTAAATGAGGTTGAAATGCCTTGTTATATTATAGAGGAAGGTAGCTAAAGGCTTGAGATTGCAACGTTTGAGTGTACTTACCATGCAGGATTGCTCTCCAGTCCTGGAAAAACATGCCTTTCACCACAGCTGTGAAAAATAAATTTGTGAGGGAGCATCAGCATCCTTGAAAAGCTCTGTAGTCTCTCTTCTCTGTAGGTCGGAAATTATAAAGTAAACTGCTACCATTGAATGAGGATACCTAAATGCAACAGAGACAATAGATCCTGGGATGTTAAGCGTCAAATGGTGACACTTAATTGCCAAAGATAAGATAGGCAGGGTTACCATAATGGATAGCAGAGTTAAAATAGTAACCAGAGGCCAGGCTCAGTGGCTCATGCCTGTAATCCCCAGCACTTTGGGAGCCTGAGGCAGAAGAATCACTTGAACTCAGGGGCGGAGTTTGCAGTGAGCTGAGATCATGCCACTGCACTACAGCCTAGCGACAGAGTGAGGCTTTGTCTCCAGAAAAAAAAAAAAAAGTAATCAGAATAGTTTGACGCAAAGAGATTATGCTGTTGGTTCTCATGATGATTGAAATTCTCATGATATCCCAAGAGTGGAAACAGATGGTTAACCTATTAAATTCTTTTTTGATCTGTATAAGCAGAGGAGTTCTGGGTCTAGTAAACAGAAGTCTGACTTGAATTTCCAAAACATAGAGTTAATTCCTTCATTTCCAAATTTGAGTCAGTTAACAGACTCAGAACCCCTTGAGAAAGAAACCCACCCCACTGTCAAAAATTTATACTGTTAACTTTTCTTTCAGTATTTCTCCAAAGGGACTTATGGCTCTTTACCAGGTTGACTGTGCACTGGGGAAACGAAATTCTGGGCAAGGGAGTTTAGCCTAGCTAGGCTGACACATAACAAAGCCATCACAGACCACCCCTTGTCAACTTGGTACCCATACATATTTCCTTAAAACATACTGCCTATATGATACAACTATCCCATATACAACTGCAAACATGCCAACCTTTTCCTCAAAACAGGATACAAAATCCTCAGGTAATGTTCCTCTTCTCTTTTGAAATGTAAATACTAAGATTAACTACCATAAAAACATCTTGTGATGTAAAGTTAGCTATTATTAACACATCTTGTGTTAGATAGGATAAGGGAGAGAAGAAAAAAATACTTAATATTATACAAACATTCACATCAAGAGAAAACTCATAACTAATGTGGTTTTCAATTGGTCATGTAGTTGTAGCTGGCATTTTTAACAGCCACGTTCTATCGATTCCATATTCTTTGCCCTCAGCAATCACCTTAGCTGGGATCAATCCCTTATTTTTGAAGGGTCTGGGCCATTATCAGTCCTGCCTGAATTGTTTTTTTGTAGTTTTCTATTGATATGAATCACAGGATGTGAATATTAGGAAGCATGTTAGAAGATCTTCTGTATTCCAGGCATACTTTTCCTTACCTCCATTGTGTAGTAGCAACCCAATCCTCTCTTGATGGGAGTAGTTACTTCAGCTATTACAGTAACCCCCTTGTTTGTCTGTTCATTCAGAGGCATAAAAAATCCAGAGTGACCAGGTGGCAGTTTCAACTTTCAGTTTAGTGGAATCATTGTTCCTCTAGTAGAAGCATTCCTCCCTCTGGAACTAGGACTTCTAAACCAGCACATTTTAAAGTTATGAGGATAGGAAGAATACATTTTGGTGGTGGATCCCTAGGAGTAGTAAAGAGGCCTCTCCTGTTTCCACCTCTTGATACTTGGATGTGTGAATCCTGGTAATGGGGAAAAACAGCACTGTATACTAGATGCTAATTTAGATCACATACCACATTCTGGAGGACATTGCCCCAGCCCTGCAAAGTAACACCACCTGTTACCTTAGCTGGTTCTTCAAAGGCCTTTGTACAATTGTCAAACCAGCTGCTTTGGGATTATGGGGAAAATGAGGAGACCAGTAACTTCCATCAGTTGTGAAATGAATTCTTGATTAAAATTGATATTGAGTGGGATACATGACAGTGGACAAAGCATTCTGTAGGTCTGTACTTGGTCATTTTAGCAGAAGAATCATATGCACAGAAGAAAAAATCATATTCAGTGTAAAAGTTTATTCCTCTAAGAACAAAATGCTTTCCCTTCCGTGAGAAAGCAGTCCAGTGCATAATAAACCTGCCACCAGCCTGTTACCCCAGGAAATTATACCATATCAGGGACTTGTTGTTGGTCCCTGCTGCTGGCAGTTTAGGTCCTCAACAGTGTCTGTTATGGTGAGTAGAGATTCATGTTGCTGAGCCCATGCATAGCCTCCGTCCCTGCCACCATGGCCACTTTGTTCATGAGCCCATCGAACAAAGTGTTTTGGTAATAACTAGAGTAGCTGGGGAAAGAGGCTGACTGGTGTCTACAGAAGAGGTCACTCTTTCCATTTTATTGTTAAAATTCTCCTCCATTGACATAACTCTCTAGAGAGAATTCATATTGACACAAATATTTCTGGGTGTCATTCTAGAAGAGGTCCATCCAGATTCCTCTTTCCCAAACCTCCTTGCCAACAATTTTTCAAGTATATTCCTTCTAAATCCCTGACCCTTCAGCCAAACCATCTGTCAGAGTCAATCCATTACAGACTGGTATCTCTGGCTATTTTATTCTCTTGGGAAAAATAACCAAGCAAGGGCACTGCTTGAAGTTCTGCCCACTGGGAGGATTCTCATTTACTATAGTCTTTCATGGATGCCCAGAGTAAGGCTGCAGAGTTTCAGCTGTCCACTTTTGAGTGGTACTTGCATACAATGCAGAATCATTTGTTAACCAGACCTGAGGTTTTTTTTTTTTCTTTTTTTTTCCCTTCCTCAGTCAACTTGTCTTAGGCAGAAGACTTAGGTATGGATTGAAAGAGAGAAGGTAATGTAGGGGGAATAGGGACCATGGACATATTGGCAAATCCCTCATGTAACTTCCTGGTGCCTTAAGGGCCTCCTCAAGTCTGATCTCATATATACTGCCTCCCTTTGATAACAGAGTACTGCTGTGCACACTCAACATTATGTCTTGTCAGACAACACCCAGTTCATGATGGGAAGTTCAGGTAGCAGGGTAACTTAGTGGCCCATGATCAAGTGTTTGTCTCTACTAAGGCCCAGTAATAGGCCAAGAGCTGTTTCTCAAAAGGAGAGTAGTTATCCACAGAGGATGGTATAGCTTTGCTCAAAAATCCTAAAGGTCTGTGCTGTGATTTACCTAATGAAGCTTGCCAAAGGCTCCAAATATCAACCTCATCTATCACTGATACTTTAAGCACCATTGTATCTGCTAGATTATGTGACCCAATTGACAGAGCAGTTTGTATGGCAACATGAACGTACTGAAGAGCCTTCTTTTGTCTGGGCCATATTCTATACTGCCAGCTCTTTGCATCATTTGGCAAATGGGTCAGAATAGCCACCCCAATAAGGTGTATTTTATATCTAAAATCTAAAGAGGATCCCCTGGGCATTGTGCCTCTATTTTAGTGGTAGGAGGGTTAGATGCAGCACTTTATCTTTTACCCTGGAAGGGGTATCTTGACATTTTATCGATCACTGGACCCCTAGAAGTTTCACTAAGGTAGAATTTTTGTTTTACTTTGTTACTGTTAAAGAAAAACAAAATCAGGAATTGAACTTTGTAGGTGTATGTAGTGACAAGAATATAGCCTCAAGAACTAGTCAGACCCGGGTTTGACTCCTAGCTGTACCACTGGTAGCTACAGGACTTTAAGAAAGCTACTTAACCTCTTTGAGCTCCAATTTTCTTGTCTATAAAATGGATGTGGTAACAAAAGTATTTTAGGGTTGTTATATGAAATGAGATACTGTGTGCAAAGCACTGTATAGTACCTGGCATATATTTAGCATTGAACAACTGTAGCTCCTCCTCATATTATGAAGAATCACCCTGAAAATACATGGATAATAGCTGTTTCAATTCACAATCTTCTGGTAAATTGAATTTTACTGCAGCAGAATTATGGGAAGGTTTGTGTTATGCACAAGGTGAGGAAATGAGGAAAGAAAGATAAAGTGAATTGTAGTCATATAACCCAGGATGATGATAAGGTCTCTTGATTTTGCAGTTATAATGTGTACTAAAATTTAGAAGCGAGCAGAAGTGCCACAGTATATTTTGTTTTCTATTTCCAGATGTGGTATTATAAGTGACTGTATATTATCTCACATTTGTTCTACATGAATAGAGTTTAGACAGAGATAGCCAAAGAAAGAATGGGTAATGACAGAGAATAGGGAAAAAGTAGGAAAATAATTTTTTTTTGTTTAAAGAAAAGAAAAAGTTTGAATTACAGATTTTAAATGAAATACTTATATATTGATACCTAGACTTTAATATGTGGCAGATAAAGTCAAAAACTTATTCAACAGATTTATATAAAATTATGTATAGCATAATTCATTATTCTCCCTTTATATTAGATAACCAGTATTGTGTAATTCTCAAATGCAAAAGCAATGTGAAATTTGTCTTTTGGGGACAGTTAATGATAAGAAAGCAAGATTCATGGCCACCTTTTCAGACGTGCTTCCTTTAGTTTCTTGCTATCCCAGGTGTGGTCCATGGGGCAGCAGATCAGTATCACTGACTGTTTATTAGCAATGCAGAATCTCAGGCCTACCCTACACCTTCTGAATAAAAATATACATTTTACCAAGACTTAATGTAGGCATATGAATGTTTAAAAGGCATTGCTGTTGACTTCTGATCTAGGTTGACTTCTCTGCTATATTCCTGTCTGCCCGATTTACTTGCAATATTGGAATCAGAATAGCCAGTAGTGTTCATTTAGTTATGTAGAATTTGCAAATCAGAACTCTACTTCATTTTTTGAATGACAGTTCACATTTTTCTGAAATGAGAAAATTAAACTACACTGTAGCTATATCATTATTATTTAAAAATCGATGTAATTCACAATTAGGTTCCTATTAAGCTTCTGTTTTAAGGCAAAATGAGAAGTGTAAGACTGGAAAGTAGTTTATTATTATATCATAGCTAAATTGGAGTATATCATAGTATTATTAATTATAGTCAGAAAACTACATTTTGTTCCCCTCAACAAATGGCGATACCAGTTTCTAAAACATGAATGATTTTCTGTGCCCTTATCCAAGGATGGCAAATATCTGAGATGGCTAATTTTCCCTTAAGACCCTCCTTCCCCTATATATGAGGGGCAATGCCAGTGGATCCAGAAAACTTTTTCCCCCTGGATCCTGGATGTAACCTCAGAATCCTTCTCAATAAAGCGTTCTAGGCAGCCACCACAAATCAAAGTTGCCATGCAGAATAAAAGTTATCAAATGTAGCATTTCATATTAGTCTCCTGCAAATATTAAAGTTTTTCATTGTTATAAGCAATGAAAATTGTCAAAAACAAAGTACAAGTATCATCTTCCTGCATTCTTGATCCAGACCATCTTTTATTCCTCATGCTTCTCTAGCAGTGTTACCAAAACTTCCTCAGTGAATATTCAACTTGATCAAGTTATCAGATATTACTGACAGTATAGTGAAAAGAGTAAAGGTCTTAGAATACGACAGAAATGAAGTTAATCACCTCCTAATCCTTCCTGTGTGACTTTGGTTGCATTACTTCTCTTCTTCATTTGTAATGTGAGGATATCATCTGATTCAGAGTATTGAGAAGATTAAATTAGATAACACATTAATGTAACCAGCAAAGTAAGATACAGAAGTTATATAAATGTTAGCTGCTGTCTTTTCTCACTTCCCTTTTCCTTTAAATAGTTTTATTGGTAGACAAGGTGACTTTTGTAAAGCAAGTAAAATATTTACCAGGTTCTAGAAGAACAGTATTTGTCTCTTGCAAGGCTGTAATCAGTAATGAAAATTCACTGTAGTGGGCAGTTACTTAACTATACTGTTTACTGGATATGCTCTAGATGAGGTTCTTAGACTTAATATGTGAAAGAGTAAGGGAAGTTTAGAAGGATTGTGTTTTATAGTACTTAATAGTAGCATGCAGAAAGAGAAATAACCATAAAACTTGTGATACTAGTCCAAAAGCTATTTTTAGAAGTACTGAAATAAGAAAAATATGTGATCAAAGTATATCTATTGTACCACATGAGAGATCCTCAGGGACAGTGGGAATGGTAAAGTATTTGTTTTCCTGACCCTACAATAGAAGCATGAATGTAAGATAAGTATCTATTTTAGTAGATGCTTGTTACTGTAATATGTTAATACCATGGTCTAAATATACTTCTTGATGATGGTTCTCCCAGGATCTGTGCAAGAAAAAGTAAAAACTGAAATGTGTAATTATTATAGGTGTTGTCTTCAAGAAGAAGCATAAGAAAAATAAATGCATTCTGGGGAAAAAAGTATACATTGGTAGAACTTTAATGTTCTTTGAAAATTTACTGACAATCAAACACTTCAAGAAGTAAGAGTTGAGCATGTTAAAGCATTCCAACCTTTAGGAACACTTTCCTAAATGACAGTGTTCTCTGGCTTTAACTACAGAATTCTGTGAAGAATCAAAGACTCCAACTGTAATTGCATTTAATCAGAGAATGCTCTTCTATAAGGCATTCTTTGAGAAATCCATATAAAAATTAGATGTTTAAGAATCTGTATATTCATTTAGCCATACAAAAGACATTTAAATGAAAATTTTATTCACTGGAATTTTGTTATGCCACAGAGCTAACTTAGGAGCAAGATTCCAAGGCAGAAGTGAAACCGATGGCAGCACTGCTTTCATATTTAGCATATAGTACTATAGTGGCATTAATAATACAGCAGATACAGAAATTTTTTTTCCCATCCCTGATTTTGTTGATTCAGAGTGGTAGAAGCTTTGTAAAATACAAATTCTGATGCTTTTTCAACTTTGTCTAATTTAAATTCCCCTATCTTCTGCTGAGTATAAAATAAATGGGTCTAGGTTTGTGAATTTGCTTTTTTAAAATTAAAAAATAACCCGCTGAAACTATTCAGAAATGTACTTCAATTAGGGCTTTTTTAAAAAAAATGTGTGAACATGTTTAAAATTAACCTTTACCATAATTAAGCTTGGTAGAAATAGAAATTATTGATAATGATAACTCATAAAATTAAGCTTATTAAATAATATTACTTGGGACAAGTACTATACTTCATTAACTTTAACATTTTTCTTCTTTTCCTTTCTTTGGCTCTTTATTGGACAATGAGTTTTTACTGTGAGAGATGCTAAGGGAGAGCATTATAATTTTTTGTTTTACTCTAAAGCTCATCCATGTATTTTATTTTGAATGGCTACTGTGTGCTACATAGCAGAAGAAACTGGTTTCTTTCCATCTGAGATTTTATCTGGCTTCTTATAAGCTGGTAGATCTAGGAAATGCTATACTTCTTATTTAGCAGTTTTTATCTCCACTTGTATAAAATTTAAGAATATTTTAAAGATTAGTAATTATAATTTTATGAATTTACTTCTTTTAATATTCTATAATTTTCAGATCAAGTTATTAGTCAAGATAAATATACTCAATCCATTTTGAATGCTTTTCCAGATTATGCTTTCTTCATTTAAAGGTTCATATTTATTTAAGGGTATCATAAATATTTAGTAGATTGAGATCTATAAACTGATATGTATCACTGACCTAACAAATATATATTGGGAATCAACTTTGTTCCTATGAGAGATCTGTATCTATAATAATACTTATTTAGTTTATACATAATTAAAACTTTTATTGTAATTTAGGAATGAATCAAGATATATTTTCTAGAGTGTATAAACCAGAAGTTGCCAAGGAAATGGCTGCAATTTGAAGTTCTTAAAATAATGCAACTCCTCATATGTGTGTTTTCAATCTTGTTATATATTTTAAGAGAGCTGATATTTTCCCTTACGTTTACTTTGAGCAATTAGTAATTACAAATATCCATTTATGAGTATGAATTTATCTCTGTGTTTCTAAATTGTATTTAGTGTTCTGATTTCTGGATTTGATGTCTAGTATATACTATTTTCTGTAATACATATAATTTAAAACACAATAATAACAGCATTATAATAGAAATCAGTACCATTCTTCTAGATTTCTTAGAACATCACACACCAACAGTCAAGTGCTTTTATTGAAATACAGTTAGTAGCAATTAGCTTAAATTTTGGCTTTTCATAGATTGAAACTGTTAAAGCCCAGTTGATCCCAATGTTTTTGGATAGTGGTAGTATTTTTAGTGCCACGAGAGAGTCACCTATTTTATGTAAAAGTTTGCTTATTGAATTACCAGACATATGACATCATAGTATAGTAATACTGGATTAGTAATTCATAATAAAAACTTTGTCCCAGGTTTCATGAAGACCACCAGAATAACTGAATAAATAAGCTTAAGTCTCTGCTCCAGTTTTTCATTTTTCAAATTGGGTTACCTGCCCCAATTCTATCCCACGTTCTAATGATTCAGGTCTCTTATTTTTAAATTTTAATAATGAAAAAAATTAATGATTACTGTAATTAAAAATGTCAGGTTTTCTTTCTAAAATCGATAAGCCTATTTCTAACAATTCTTTATTCAGACATTAAAAAAATTTCTAACAATTCTTTATTCAGACATTAAAAAAATTAAAAGCCACTCTTTATTGCACATTTACAATATATTTGACCATCTCCTACTTAAATGAATCACTAAAGTACATTTTGGACATGCATTGCTCTTTTAGATTACTAAAAGTCAGTAAATTTTTCATGTCTTCTGGTGATTAATCCTTCAATCTGGAAAGTGTTAATATAGCTCTCTAAAGTGTCTTGGTAGGGATTAGTCTCATGATTTGTATTTACTATTCTGTTTATAATAATTTAAAATGTTGTACTAATTAGATCTGTACAAAAAGAATAGTCAGTTTTCTTGGTAATAGAAAGGGATGTAAGTAGTGACAATTAGAAACCAAAACTGAATATACCCTGCTAGATTAGTTCCCAGAGAATATGGTTTATCTTTAATACATATAATTTGCTGGGGAATAAGTGATTGACTAAATATTTTCTCAGTAAAGATGATATCTACCTAGAATATCATTTCTTTTTGTATTTTTACTATTTTTAAGTGGAGAGAAAACTTCAGTTTTTTACAATCAAAATAAGTATTAAAGTGATATTATAAAATCAGAGCCCCAAATCCTAACCCAAGAACAACTATGAAATTAATAGTGCATTGTTGCTAAGTGCTGGGTAGGTTAGCTCTTGAATAAAGTTTAGTTTGTTACATGAAAAACATTAATAAATAAATTCATTATTCTCAGGCTTTCTATAAACACCAACAATTTGTATAATGCAACATTAAACAAACTTCAAAGCACATTTAAAAAATGTTTAGGCAATTGTTATTTACATCATTTAGAATTGGTCAATTGTAGTAAGGTATGAAAATTCCTAAAACGGAAAGAAAAAATAGCAAAGAAAGCAGAAAACAATGAATCCAATGACCCAGTTCACTGAATAAATATATATGATCACCATATCCATGTCAAACCACCATCCACGGCTATCATCCTCAAAGTGCAGGTAATCCATCCTGTGTGCACCATGTGGGAACTGCCTTCTTGTAACTGGAGCTGCATGTCTGCGGAAACCTAGAAGATGTATGAACATATTAAAGCCCATTAAATTCAAGCTAGTGCTCAGAAAAGAAGCTGCAATATGAACACAAGTACAATTAAACAAAGCATATCTTGATTTCACTGAGTGGAGTTATGTTGTATTCCTGACAGTTTTTTCAACGATAAGCAACTATTAGAAGCCTCTTCTAGTTCAGGGCATTAAAGGCAGGGTAGCAAAGAACACAGGATATGAAGTCAGGAGATTTGCCTAGGTCTGCCACTTGGCTGGGGCAAGTCATTTAACTCTTTTGGTCATGAATTTCTCATCTATACTATCTGATTTCTTCAAAAATTTGTGGGGATCAAATGTAATTATTTTCAAGAGAATATTTTCTAAATTTATCATGTTTTATTTTTACAACTGCTTTTATAACTTCTGATCACCAACTTAACCTTGTATCTTATACTTTGAGAATTTCATTCAGTTTAGTTCTTTGAGCAAAGTTCTAAGGAGAATATCTTATTTTAGCATCGAATAAACTGGACAGACATAATGACACTCCTTTAAAGAAATTTAGCTTTAATTTCCATAGCATTCAAAGCATGGGGATTTGTTGGTACAGAAAAAGCAAATCTTGAAAGTAAACTATAGTCTACTTATTACTAAATGAATATGACATTTCTGAGAAATATTACATCATGAAATACAATTTTCTTTTGTATATTTACATGCTAATTAGAGCTTGAGAAAAAACCTGCTCAATAGCAAATTGTTTTTTTTTTGGTTGACCAATATATAAACCCAAAGTCATTTAATGAAACTCAATTTTCTGAGGACAGATAACCTATTAATCTTTTGCTTTTTACTTATCTACTTTCTACTTTAAATATTTCTGTGTTTATTCGTGTTAGGGAACAGGGACAGCATAATAAACTAGGCAGAAAAATGTAATTCCGGTACTTGCTAACAACTCTGGTGATAAAAGTTCTGTGAAGCTCTAGCCTGAAGCAAATTCTGGTTCACTCATAACAATTGAGTAATGTGAAATATTCTCTAGGTCAGGCTGTTTATTCTGATGGTAAAGTTGCATTTATCTGGGTATTAGTATGCTCATTTAAAGTCAAATCTCTTTAATCAAGAACTATCCTATTTTTTATGTATTAAGTTTATTTGGAAATTATATTTATTTACGTAGGTTCAAAACATGAAATTTAAAAAGATAAACATGAAATAAGTGATATTTAAAAATAATTTGTAGAGCTACATTTCAAATAGGCTTTTAAATAATTTCTAATCGATCTTGGCTGACTTTCTATCATATCTGATTTGATTTAAAAACTTTTTTACTGCTATACAATATTTGTACATTTTAATGGAGTATATGTAATATTTTATTGTTTATCTTTGTAGTCTGGTGGTTTTCTGTAGTGGTATCCTTTGTATTTTTTCTCTTATTTGTATGTTTGTTCTACCATTTGGGTTTTACTTTCATGTGTTTTCATATCATTCTTTTGCTTCCAGGTATAGGACTCCCCTAAACATTTCTTACAGAGTCAGTCTAATGGTGATGAATTCCGTCGGCATTTCCTTGTCTGGAAAAGGCATTATTTATCCTTCATTTCTGAAGGAAAACTTTGTCCGGTATAATATCCTTGGCCGCCATTTTTTTCTTCAGCACTTTGAATATGTCATTCTATTCTCTGGCCTATAAGGTTTCTACTGAGAAATTCAATGTTTTCTGATTGGGGTTCCCTTGCAAGTGACTAGATACTTTTCCTGTTCTAAAAATTCTATCTTTGACTCTTGATAGTTTGGCTACATGTGCCATGGAGAAAACCTTTTTGCAGTATGTCTATTTGGGAATTTCTGAGCTTCTTGTATCTTGATATGTAAAGAAATTTCTAGCCTTGCAAAGTTCTCATCTGTTATTTCATTAAATATGTTTCCTATCTCTTTTGTTTTCACTTCCTCTCTGGGACACCAAAAATTTGAATATTTGATCACTTTATGGTGTCTCATATGTCACACAGGCTTTGTTCATCCTTTTAAAATTCTTCTTTTCTTTATTTTTGTCTGACTGGGTTATTTCAAGAGACCTGTCTTCAAGTTCAGACATTTTTTCTTCTGCTTTATCTAAACTATTATTGAAGTGCTTAAATATATTTTGTACTTCATTTACTGAAAGTGATGGGGAGAGAAACGACTTGGAAAACATATTACAGGAGATCATCCACGAGAACTCCCCCAACCTAGCTATAGAGGCCAACATTCAAATCCAGTGAATGCAAAATATTTAGTAAGAAGGTTATCCCCCAGGCACATAATCATAACATTTTCCATGGTGGAAATGAAAGAAAAAATGTTAAAGGCAGCTAGAGAGAAAGATCACCTACAAAGGGTAGTCCATCAGACTAACAGTGGACCTCTCAGCAGAAACCTTACAAGCCAGAAGAGATTGGGGGTCTATATTCAACATTCTTAAAAGAAATTCAACCAAGAATTTCATATATGGCCAAACTAAACTTCATAAGCAAAGGAGAAATAATATCCTTTTCAGACAAGCAAATACTGAGGGAATTTCTCACCACTATACCAGCCTTACAAGAGCTCCTGAAAGATGCATCAAATATGGAAAGGAAAGACTGTTACCACCCACTGCAAAAACTCTAAGTTCACAGACCAGTGACACTATAAAGCAACCATACAAACAGGTTGGCATAATAAACAACTAACAACATAACAGGATCAAATCCACATACATCAATACTAACCTTGAAAGTAACTGTGCTAAATACCAGTTAAAAAAAAGGCACAGCTTGGCAAGCTGTATAAAGAATCAAGATCCAATGGTATGCTGTCTTCAAGACTCATCTTACATGCAGTGACACCTATAGGCTCAAAATAAAGGGATGGAGAAAAATCTAGCAAGCAAATGGAAAACATAAAAAAGCAGGGGTTGCAATCATAGTTTCACAAAGACTTTAAACCAACAAAGATAAAAAAAGACAAAGAAGGGCATTACATAATGGTAAAGGGTTCATTTCTATAAGAATACTTAACCTAGATATATGTGTACCCAACACAGGAGCACCCAGATTCATAAAGCAAGTTCTTAGAGACCTTCAAAGAGACACAGACTCCCTCACACTAATAGTGGGAGCCATCAACACCCCACTGAAAGTACTAGATCACTGAGGAGGGAAATTAACAAAGATATTCGGGACCTGAACTTGACACTTGACCAAATGGACAGAACTCTCAACCCCCAAACAACAGAATATACATTCTTGTCATTGCCACATGGCACATACTCTAAAATTGACCACACAATTGAACATAAAACAGTCCCCAGAAAATTAAAACTGAGATCAAAACATCCACACCCCTGGACCATGGTGCAATAAAAACAGAATCCAATAAGAAGAATATGTCCCAAAACTATATACTTACATGGAAATTAAACAACCTGCTTCTGAATGACTTTTGGGCAAACAATGAAATTAAGGCAAAAATCAAGAAGCTCTTTGAAACTAATGAGAAGAGTTAAAAGGGAAACTTACAGCACTAAACACCCACATCGAAAAGTTAAAAAGATCTGAAATTAACAGCCTAACATTACAACTAGAGAAGCAAGAGCAAACCAACCCCAAAGCTAGAAGACAAGAAATAATCAAAATCAAAGTTGAACTGAAGGAGACAGACACAAAAAGCATTCAAAAGATCAACAAAACCAAAAGCTGTTTTTTTTTTTTGAAAAATTTAAGATAGGCCACTAGCTAGACTAATAAACAATAAAAGAGAAGATCCAAGTAAACACAATCACAAACAGCAAAGGGGATATTACACCACTGACTCCACAGAAATACAAGTAACCATTAGAGAATATTATGGACACTTCTATGCATACAAACTAGAAAATCTACAACAAATGGACAAACTCCTAGACACATATACCCTCCCAAGAATGAACCAGAAAGAAATTGAATCCCTAAAGAAAAAATAATGAGCTTTGAAATTGAATCAGTAATAGCCTATCAACCAAAAAAATTCCAGGACCAGACTGATTCACAGCCAAATTCTATAAGATATACAAAGAATGCTGGTACAATTCCCACTGAAACTATTCCAAAAAAATTGAGGAGAGACTCCTCCCCAATGCATTCTATGAGGCCAACATCATCCTGATAGCAAAGCCTTGCAGAGACACAAGAACAAAAAAATAAAACTTCAGGCCAACGTCCTTGACAAACATCAATACAAAAATCCGCAACATAATACTGGCAAATTGAATTTATCAGCACATCAAAAAGCGAGTCCACCACAAACAAGTAGGCTTTATCCCTGGGATTCAAGTGTGGTTCAATGTATGTGGATCAATAAATGTGATTTGTCACATAAACAGAACTAAAGACAATAACCATCATCTCAATAGGTGCAGAAAAGGCTTTCAATAAAATTCAACATTGTTTCACGTTAACTCTCAACAAACTAGGTATTGAAGGAATACACCTCAATAATAAGGGCCATCTACGACAACACCACAGCCAACATCATACTGAATCAGCAAAAGCTGGAAGCATTCCCCTTGAAAAACATAAGACAAGGATGCCCTCTGTAACCACTCTTATTTGACAAGCATTGGAAGTCCTGGACAGAGCAATCAGGCAAGAGAAAGAAAGAAAGAGCATCCAAATAGGAAGAGAGGAAGTCAAACTATCCCTGTTTGCAGACAACATGATTCTATATCTAGATAGCCCCATAGTCTCAGTCTAAAAGTTCTTAAGCTGATAAGCAAATTCAGCAGATTCTCAAGATAGAAACTCAATATGCAAAACTCACTAGCATCCCTATACACCAACAGGTGAGCAGAAAGCCAAATTAAGAACAAACTCCCATTCACAATTGCCACAAAAAGAATAAAATACCCAGGAATACAGCTAACCAGGAAGGTGAAAGATATCTACAAGGAAAACTACAAACCACTGTTCAAAGAAATCAGGGATGATACACACAAATGGAAAAACATTCCATGTGATGGATATGAATAATCAATATTATTAAAATTGCCATACCGTCCAAAGCAATTTACAGATTCAAGCTGTTCCTAGCAGATTACCAATGACATTCTTCACAGAACTAGAGAAAACTACTTTAAAGTTCATATGGAACCAAAAAAGAGCCTGAATAGCCAAGGAAATCCTAAGCAATAAGAACACAGCTGGAGGCATCATGCCAGCTGCCTTCAAACTATACTACAGGGCCATAGCAACCAAAACAGCATGGTATTAGTACAAAAATGTGATCAATGGAACAGAATAGAGAGCCTCAAAATAAGGCTGCACATCTACAACCATGTGATTTTCAACAAAGCTGACATGAACAAACGATGGCGAAAGTATTCTCTCTTCAATAAATGGTACTCGGATAACTGGCTTGCTACATGTAGAAGACTGAAGTGGACCCCTTACTTACACCATATATAAAAATCAATTCAAGATAGGTTAAAGACTTAAATGTAAAACTCAAAACCATAAAAACCCTGGAAGACAATATATGCAATACCATTCTGGATATAGGAATGGGCAAAGATTTCATGATGAAGATGCCAAAAGCAATTTTGCAACAAAAGCAAAAACTGATAACTGGGATCTAATTAAACTAAAGAGCTTCTGCACAGCAAAAGAAACTATTAACAGAATAAACAGCCTACAGAATGACAACCTACAGAATGACAACCTACAGAATGACAACCTATAGAATGAGAGAAAATTTTTGCAAACTGCATCTGACAAAGGTGTAATATCCAGCCTCTATAAGGCACTTAAATTTACAAGAAAAGAACAACCCGTTTAAAAAGTGGGCAAAGAACATGAACAGACATTCTTGAAAAGAAGACATACATATGGCCAAGAAACAGCAAAAAAGCTCAGTATCACTGGTCATTAGAGAAATGCAAATCAAAACCACAATGAGATACCATCTCACACCAGTCAGAATGGCTATTACTGAAAAGTCCAAAAATAAAAGATGCTGGCGAGATTGCGGAGAAAAAGAAATGCTTATACACTGTTGATGGGAGCGTAAATTAGTTCAGCCATTGTGGAAAGCTCTGTGTCGATTCCTCAAAGTCCTAAAAACAGAACTACCATTCGGCCCCAGCAATCCCATTACTGGGTATATACCCAAAGGAATATAAATCATTCTATCATAAAGACACATGCACTTGTATGTTCTTTGCAGCACTATTCACGATAGCAAAGACATGGAATCAACCTAAATGCCCTACAATGGTAGACTGGGTAAAGAAAATGTGGTATCTATACACTGCAGATTACTATGCAGCCATAAAAAAGAATGAGATCATGGCCTTTGCAGGAACATGGATGGGGCTGGAGGCCATTATCCTTAGCAAGCTAATGTAGAAACAGAAAACCAAATACCACATGTTCTCACTTATAAGTGAGAGCTAAATGATGAGAACACATGGACACAAAGAGGGAAACAGTAGACACTGGGGCCTATCAGAAGGTGAAGGGTGGGAGGAGGGAGAGAAGCAGAAAAATAACTGTTGGGTCCTAGGCTTAGTACCTCAGTGATGAAATAATCTGCATATCAAATCCCTGTGACATGAGTTTACCTATATAACAAACTTGCACATGTACCCACGAACCTAAAAGTTAAAAAATTATTTTAATCAATAAATTTAAATTAAGTTTAAATTAATTAAAAATAAATTTATTAAATTAAATTTAAATTTCTAGTTTCTTTCTAATAGGATAAATTAAATAAGCATAAGATTTTGTCTGGTAGGGTTGAGCTTATGAGGATCATAAACCACTCTAATATCCAAGATTTTTTTTGTCCACCAAGTACCAATTTTTGTCCTCATTTAAAATGCATGGTACAGGAGACAATACACTTAGAACTATTATGATAACATAATAGTCAATGTATATATTTTAATATACACAACCACTTCATTCTAAAAAAGGATTTGGATTGGAGTTAATAGTAAGAGAAGCTTCTGCATCAGGAATTCACTTTTACAGGCATAATCATAACTTCTTCTTTGTGATAAGCTGTTAATTATTTTGGTATTAAGACACAGTTCAAAGAGTACCCAGTATTCTTAGTTCATTTTAACTATGCTATAGTTCATTTTAACTATGCTATTTTAAAGTAAGAGACATAATAAGGACACATACTTCAAACACTTTTTTTGCCATATAATCCAGTGAAAAAAAGGCACGCTGCAGTGAAAATTGTACTCTTCAAGGAATCTGAAGAATTGAATTCTTATGCCAATATTCCACATACTCATTATTCACAAGTCAAAATAATTTCTCTGTATCTCTGAAGATGTTCATATGGTTTTCTCCTTTAATCTGTTAATGTGATAAATTCAACTTGTGAATTTTTCTACTGTTGAATAATAAATTTATTAAATTGATTTTCCTCCCTCATATATACCATTCCTTCATATGGATAAATTCCATATGTCCTTAATACTGGTTTTTATATACTGAGGAACTCAGCTTGTTACTATTTTATATGGCATTTTAATCCATATGCTAAAAGGGAGATTGGTCTATAGTATTCTGTTTTATGTTACTTTTACCTGGTTTGTGTATCATGATTTTATTGGCTTCATAAAACATGTTTGCTCTTAGGTGACAATTTTCCATGGATCAATGTGTGTCTGCACATCTTGCAAGCAGAATTACTAACTGCCTTTGTTCTGGACTATTTTTGAAAGATATTTGCATAGCAAACTGTCTTGGAAGACAGAGTGTCTCCCTTTGGAGCAGAGTATAGGTTTGTTTGTATTCTTAGAATATAGCATATTTAATGCCTATTATAAAAGATTTGAGTTTTGTAAGCTTAGAGATCTCCCATGTAACACACCCCACTGCATATATGAATATCACGATACCCTATGGGAAATGAGGCTCAGGTATCCATCACAAATGCTGCTACTCTGGCTACCACTGTGAGTAACAAACCATCCTTTGTCTCTAACACATAAGTCTTGTGTCTTCTGCCACCATCTATGACAGTGGCCAAATAACTTGTTAGCTTACAAATAGGGTAAAATCTCAGGCCATTAGCAGTTCTAGACATTGGTAATCTGGTAATCTCTTTTAGTATCTTAAACAGTTTGCATAAAAATAGAATTCTTAAAGGTTTGATAAATCTAGCCTATAAAACCACTTGGGCCTGTAGTTTTTTCAGGTCTATGGGCAGATTTAAAAATACCTATCAATTTCTTTAATATTTGTTGGTCTCTTCATGTCTTCTAGTTCTTCTTGAGCCATTTCTAATAACTTTTATAAAAGATTATCCATTACATCCAAGTTTTCAAATAAATTGGAGTAAAACTTTCATAATTGTTCCCTTAAAGCTCTTCAGAAATATTCTAGTCTCTGATTACATGGTTGGTTCGTGCTTCCCTGTCCCCTGGAAGTTAGGAAGGCCATGGGACTTGACCAATGAAAATGATTGTCCAGTGAAAGTTATGTGTGTTGTTTCTGGATAGAGGCATTTATCAGTTTAAGTTGCTTTGCAGCAGTCTCTTTTCCTCTGCCACAATAACCAGCAATATACCAGACAGGGGCTGCTCTGTCATCATGTTTTAGGTTGGGTTCCAAGGTTTAGGATGATGTGGGATGGAGCACCCGGCAGTTCAGGGAAAATTTTAACTCACTATGAATTCTTACTGAAAACAATGAAGTAACTAATAAAACTGCTGAAGAAACAGGTGATAAAAATGGAAGTTGAATCTGACCTGTTTTCCCACATGGAAAAACAAGCTCTTGGAGAAATTCATTGTGGTGAAATCAAAGAGCAAGAAGGACCCGTGAAGAAAATATACAAGTTGCTATCAGGTTTAGATTATAAAAATTACAAAGTTACTCGTCTGTTTTTCAATTCTATTTTGTAGAAATAATTTTACGTCAGAGTGATCTCTCTCTCATATCCTAGAAAACAAAGCTATAACTTTTTTTTTGCTACAGAATATGATTCGAATTTATATTCACCATCAAAGACCATAAAGTGAACTCTATTATTTTGAAGCTTGTTTCAGAGCTAGAAAAACTATCTCTGAACAGTTATCTCACTAATTTTTGTAATTTTGTAGGTTGTGTTGTGCTAATAGTAGGCATTCAATATATGTTTTTGGATGGATGAGTACCTGCATCAAAGGACAGACTTTAGGGAATAAAATGAATAATTAGCATATTTTTGAGACTGTCCTAAATCAAGCCTTTCAAATATATTTTCAGCAGGAATTGAAAATTAATATGAATATATTTGAAAGACATTTTGTAGGTTCTTTAGAGGCTAATTCGGAGAGTCTTGAAATTAGTATTAAAAAGGAGACATGTCCTATCTTTCACATATGATGGGATGGATAAAAGGTTAAAGCACAATATTTTACTGCTTCATATTACATAAGAATTTTGTTGTGTCAAAAGTTGATTGATATAAGTAGGTCTTAGCAGAGGTGGAGAGATATATTTATAGTCACAACTAGGTATAGAGTTACTGTTAATATACTTAAAAAGTTAATGCAAAATAGATTTTAAATTTCATCTTTTCTCCTATACCCTTAGGCTCCTAGAATAAAAAGTATTAATTCTGAAAGTTAACCTTTTATATTGAGTAAGTTAAAATTTATTGTACATTACTTATAACATCTGCTTAAATTTCAATATAGTTTATAAAGTTATCAGGCTATATTACAAATTTTTTTGTTTTGGTTCAATAACCAGGTAAAAATTGAATATCACTTTTAAAAAAATAATTTTTATTGGGTAAGATACATATAACATAATGTTTGTCATTTTAACCAATTTTAAGTGTACAACTCAGTGGCAATAACTACATTCACAATGTTGTACAACCATCACCACTATTTATTTTCAAGTTTTTCCATTATCCCAAACAGAAACTGTAGTCATTGAGCAATAACTCATGAGTCCCTTTCCCCAGCCACTGGTAATCTCTATTCTGCTTTCTGTCTATATGAATTTGTGGAATCACTCAATTTTGGCCTTTTGTGTTTGGCTTATTTTACTGAGTATAATGTCTTCAAGGTTCATCCATATTGCAGTACTTATCAGAATATCATTCCTTTTTATGGCTTTTACTCCTTTTTACCTATTGTATGTATATACCACATTTTTATCCATTCAATTGCTAATGGAAATTTAGGTTGTTTCTACCTTTGGCTATTGTGAATAATGTTGCAATGTACATTGGCATACAAATATCTTTTTGAGTCCCTGTTTTCAATTCTTTTGGGTATACACAGAACTGTAGAGTCATATGGTAATTCTATGATTAGCTTTTAGAGGAATTTACATTTCTACCAGCAATGTATCAGAGTTCCAATTTCTCCTTGCTAACATTTTATATATATAGTATATAGTCTGGATATTAAGCCATTATCAGAAATGATTTGCAACCATTTTCTTCCATTCTGTAGGTAGCCATGTTGTCTTTTTACTTTCTTGATAATGTCCCTTACACCACAATTAATTTTTTTTTTTTTTTTTGAGATGGTCTCACTCTGTCAGCCAGGTTGTAGTGCAGTGGCACAGCAATAGTTCACTTCAGCCTCAACCTCCTGGGCTCAAAAAATACTTCCAGACGTCAGCCTCCCAAGTAGCTAGGACTACGGGCATGTACCACCATGCTCAGCTAATTACAATTTTATTTTTATTTTTATTTGTTTATTTATTTTTAGAGACAGGGTCTTGTTATGTTGCCCAGATTGGTCTTGAACTCCCGGCCTCAAGTGATTCCCTTCAAAATTTTTAATTTTGATCAAGTTCAATTTACTTTTGTTGCTTGTGATTTTGATGTCATATCTAAGACTCCACTGTTCATAAATATTTACCCCTCTTTATTTTACAAGATTTATGTTTTTTAGTTTTTATATTTAGGTCATTGATCAACTTGCAGTTAAAGGGTCCAACTTCATTCTTTTGCCTATGTAAATCAGCTATCCTAGCATTATTTATTAAAGAGACTATTCTTTCCCAGATGAATGGACTTCATGAGTAGACTTGTCAAAAATCCATTAGTCACAGATACATGAATTTATTTCTGTACTTTCTATTCCCTTGGTCTATATGTATATTCTTATGGCAGTACTACACTGTTTTGATTACTGTAGCTTTGTAGTAAGTTTTGATATTATGAACACTGTACTTCTTTTCAGGATTTTTTTGGTTATGCAGGACCCCTTGAAATTCTGTATGAATTTGAAGATCATCCTTTTCACTTCTACAAAAAGCACTGTTGAAATTTCGATAGAAATTGTGTTAAATCTGTAGATGGCCTTGGGTAGTACTGATATCTTAATAGTATTAAATCTTCTAAAGCATCAGCACAGGATATCTTTCTATTTATTTGGATCTTCTTTAATTTCCTTCAGCAACGTCTTAGTTTTCAGTGTGCAAGTTTTCAACATCCAGGCTTAAAATTATTCCTAGGTATTTTATTCTTTTAGATGCTATTGTAAATCAAATTGCTTTTAGTGTCCTTTCTGGATTGTTCACTCCTAGTGTACAGAAACACAACTGATTTTTCTGTGCTGATCTTATAACCTGCCATGTTGCTAAATTAATTAGCTCTAGTAGCTTTCTTTTGAATTCTTTGGGATTTTCTGTATACAGGATTAGGACATCTGAATACAGATAGTTTTACTACTTCTTTTCCAATTTGGATGCCTTTTATATCTATATTTATTTATTTTTAAATCAAATTTTTCCGCTAGAGTTTCCAGCACAATGTTGAATACCAGTGGTTAAAGTGGACATCCTCATTTTGTTCCTAATTTTAGGGGGAAAGCTTTCAGTTTTTCACAAATGTGTGGTTTTAGCTATGAGGTTCTCATAAGTGCCCAGTGTCATGTTGAAGCAGTCTTCTCCTACTTCTAGTCTTCTGAGTGTGTTTATCATGACAGGGTGCTAGATTTTGTCAAATGCTTTTCTGTATCAAGTAAAACAATCCCTTCCCCCCTTTATTAATGTGGTACACTACATTGATTTTCTTATGTTGAACCATTCCTGCATTCCTAGATAAATCCCATTTGGTAATAATGTATAATCCTTTTAATATGCTGTTAGAATCAGTTTGTTAGTATTTTGCAGAGAATTTTTGCATTTATATTCCAAAGGGATAGTGGTCTATAATTCTTTTCTTGTGATAACTTTGGTTTTCATACTGAGGCAGTGTTGTCCTCATAGAATGAATCATGAAGTATTTCTTCTTCAATTTTTTTTTTGAACAGTTTGAGAAGGATTGGTGTTGCTTCTTTAAATATTTGGCAGAATTTATCAGTGAAGCTATTTGGTCCTGGACTTTTCTTTCTTGGGAAGTTTGTGATTGCTGATTCAATCGTTTTACTTGTTATAGTTCTGTTGAGATATTCTATTTCTTCTAGATTCAGTTCAGATAATTTGTATGTTTTTATAAATTCGTGCATTTACTTAAGTCCTCTAAGTTTTGGTATATAATTGCTTATAGTATTCTCTTATAATCCTTATTTCTGTAAAATTGGTAGTAATGTCTCCACTTTCATTTTTTATTTTATTTATTTATTTATTTTATTTTATTTTATTTTTATTATTATTCTACTTCAAGTTTTAGGGTACATGTGCACAATGTGCAGGTTTGTTACATATGTATCCATGTGCCATGTTGGTGTACTGCACCCATTAACTCGTCACTTAGCATTAGGTATATCTCTTAATGCTGTCCCTCCCCATCCACCCACCCCACAACAGTCCCTGGAGTGTGATGTTCCCCTTCCTGTGTTCATGTGTTCTCATTGTTCAATTCCCACCTATGAGTGAGAACATGCGGTGTTTGGTTTTTTGTCCTTGCGATAGTTTACTGAGAATGATGTTTTCCAGTTTCATCCATGTCCCTACAAAGGACATGAACTCATCATTTTTTATGGCTGTATAGTATTCCATGGTGTATAGGTGCCACATTTTATTTATTTTTTATTTTTTATTGTATTATTATTTTTCTGTTTTAAATTATTATTATACTTTAAGTTTTAGGGTACATGTGCACAACGTGCAGGTTTGTTACATATGTATACATGTGCCATGTTGGTGGGCTGCACCCATCAACTAGTCATTTAGCATTACGTATATCTCCTAATGCTATCCCTCCCCCCTCCCCTCACCCCACAACAATCCCCGGTGTGTGATGTTCCCCTTCCTGTGTCCATGTGTTCTTATTGTTCAGTTCCCACCTATGAGTGAGAACATGTGGTGTTTGGTTTTCTGTCCTTGCGATAGTTTACTGAATGATGATTTCCAGTTTCATCCATGTCCCTACAAAGGACATGAACTCATCCTATTTTATGGCTGTATAGTATTCCATGATGTATATGTGCCACATTTTCTTAATCCAGTCTATCATTGTTGGACATTTGGGTTGGTTCCAAGTCTTTGCTATTGTGAATAGTGCTGCAATAAACATACGTGTGCATGTGTCTTTATAGCAGCGTGATTTATAATCCTTTGGGTATATACCTAGTAATGGGATGGCTGGGTCAAATGGTATTTCTAGTTCTAGATCCCTGAGGAATGGCCAGGCCTACTTCCACAACGGTTGAACTAGTTTACAGTCCCACCAACAGTGTAAAAGTGTTCCTATTTCTCCACATCCTCTCCAGCACCTGTTGTTTCCTGACTTTTTAATGATGGCCATTCTAACTGGTGTGAGATGGTATCTCACTGTGGTTTTGATTTGCATTTCTCTGATGGCCAGTGATGATGAGCACTTTTTCATGTGTTTTTTGGCTGTATAAATGTCTTCTTTTGAGAATTATCTGTTCATATCGTTCGCCCACTTTTTCATGGAGTTGTTTGTTTTTTTCTTCCTTTTTTTTTTTTTTTAGAATTCAAGAATTTTATTTATTTATTTTCTGTTTTTTTTTATTTTTTTATTTTTATTATACTTTAGGTTTTAGGGTACATGTGCACAATGTGCAGGTTTGTTACATATGTATCCATGTGCCATGTTGATTTCCTGCACCTATTAACTCGTCATTTAGCATTAGGTATATCTCCTAATGCAGTCCCTCCCCCCTCCCCCAACCCCACAACAGTCCCCGGAGTGTGATGTTCCCCTTCCTGTGTCCATGAGTTCTCACTGTTCAATTCCCATCTATGAGTGAGAACATGTGGTGTTTGGTTTTTTGTCCTTGCGATAGTTTACTGAGAATGATGTTTTCCAGTTTCATCCATGTCCCTACAAAGGACATGAACTCATCATTTTTTATGGCTGCATAGTATTCCATGGTGTATATGTGCCACATTTTCTTAATCCAGTCTATCGTTGTTGGACATTTGGGTTGGTTCCAAGTGGTTCCAAGTCTTTGCTATTGTGAATAGTGCCACAATAAACATACGTGTGCATGTGTCTTTATAGCAGCATGATTTAAAGTTAACAAGGATACCCAGGAATTGAACTCAGCTCTGCACAAAGTGGACCTAATAGACATCTACAGAACTCTCCACCCCAAATCAAAAGATTATTCATTTTTTTCAGCACCACACCACACCTATTCCAAAATTGACCACATAGTTGGAAGTAAAGCACTCCTCAGCAAATGTAAAAGAACAGAAATTATAACAAACTGTCTCTCAGACCACAGTGCAATCAAACTAGAACTCAGGATTAAGAAACTCACTCAAAACCGCTCAACTACATGGAAACTGAACAACCTGCTCCTGAATGACTATGGGGTACATAATGAAATAAAGGCAGAAATAAAGATGTTATTTGAAACCAACGAGAACAAAGACACAACCTACCAGAAGCTCTGGGACACATTCAAAGCAGTGTGTAGGGGGAAATTTATAGCACTAAATGCCCACAAGAGAAAGCAGGAAAGATCCAAAATTGACACCCTAACATCACAATTAAAAGAACTAGAAAAGCAAGAGCAAACACATTCAAAAGCTAGCAGAAGGCAAGAAATAACTAAGATCAGAGCAGAACTGAAGGAAATAGAGACACAAAAAACCCTTCAAAAATTTAATGAATCCAGGAGCTGGGTTTTTGAAAAGATCAACAAAATTGATAGACCGCTAACAAGACTAATGAAGAAAAGAGAGAAGAATCAAATAGAGTCAATAAAAAATGGTAAGGGGGATATCACCACTGATCCCACAGAAATACAATCTACCGTCAGAGAATACTACAAACACCTCTATGCAAATAAACTAGAAAATCTAGAAGAAATTGATAAATTCCTTGACAAATACACCCTCCCAAGACTAAACCAGGAAGAAGCTGAATCTCTGAATAGACCTCTGAATAGACCAATAACAGGCTCTGAAATTGTGGCAATAATCAATAGCTTACCAACCAAAAAGAGTTTCATTTTATTTATTAAGCATTCTCTCTCTTTTATCTTTGTCAGTGTAGGTAAAAGCTTGCCCAGTTTTTTGATGTTTTCCTGACCAAATTTTGGTTTTGTTGATTCTATTTTTCTGTTCTGTATTTCATTAATCCCTACTCTAATCATGTATTATTTCCTTCCTTCTGCTAGCTTGGGGTTTAGAGTGATCATTTTTCTAGTTCAAAGTATAAAATTATGTTGACTTGACTTGAGAGCTTTCTTCTTTTTTTAATGGAGGCATTTACTGCTATAAAATTCCCTTTCAGCACTACTGTTGCTGGATCCTGTAAATTTTCAGTATGCCATATTTTGTTTTCATTCATCAGTATATTTTCTAATTTCCCTCGTGCTTTGCTTTCTTCTTTGACCAAATTGGTTGTTTGAGTGTGTTTTTTAATTTCTAAATGTTAGTGAATTTTTCAGTTTTCTTTCTATATGGATTTCTAGCTTCATTCCATGTGGTCAGAGAAGATACTTTGTATCATTTCAATCTTTTAAAATGTATCAAAACTTACTTTGTGGTAATACGATGTCTTTTTAACTTGTATGACTTTAAATACCAAAAGTAAACACAGATTTACATATTTTAATATTTTCCTTAGTAAATGGGGGCTATAATACTTGTCATTAAGTTATATAACATACGTTTATATTTATATTCATGAATTCTGGGTTTATGTTATACTATTTCAAATTGGACACAATTAGGCTAAACACGACTTATTTTTTGTTTCCAGAATACATATACTAATATAATAAATACCAGAAGGCAATTTTTATATTAAAAAGATAAGCAAACAGCACTTATGCAATCAATTAGTGATATTAGTTTTGATCGAATGGTTGCTTTCCAAGATTGAGGTAAACACAATCTCTAATTTTTGTTTATTTGTTTTACTTTAATAACATTCAGTTTATGTTCAGTTACATTTTCTAATAGTCATTTTATATTCAAAATTGAGGATTTTTTCCACATGAATGAAGCAACACTTAGTTTTTCTGTAATAAACAGAAAATGTTTTTTCTTCTGTTAATATGGACTAAAGAATAAACTAGATAATACCAATTAGTCTATTTATAATATCTATATATTAAAAATTTAAATACATTGGTAAAGTTTTAACAGCAAATATAGCCTAGAGATTTTAACTTTTAAATTTAACCTAATGTGTAATATATTACAAATTTATATTTTGTCAGGAAATACATCAAAGAGTCACATCATTTAGGTTGTGGAACAGACTGTATTAGATCATAACTAACAGTCATTTAGGATAGATATGTTCCCCCATTTTACAGATTAAAAATAAATGAAGAAGGCTCTATCTAGCTTTGAGTTTAGATGATTTGCCATGGGTTACATATGTGATGGAGCTGAGTCTTCAGCCAGTTTCTGTTTATGTATCTATGATAGTACTGTGAATTGCAGATATTTCAAACTTTAAGAAAATTCAAAAATCTTCCTTCAGTAACCTGATATTTTATATCAAAAAATTCCAAACAAACTGCTTTTTGAGAAGACAGCTATTTTAAAAAATCATTTTATCTATTCTTTCTAAATACACAAATATATCTCACTTTAAAATCTTTTCTTTGAAGGCAGAAATAAAGATGTTCTTTGAAACCAATGAGAACAAAGACACAACATACTAGAATCTCTGGGACACATTTAAAGCAGTGTGTAGAGGGAAATTTATAGCACTAAATGCCCACAAGAGAAAGCAGGAAAGATCTAAAATTGACATCCTAACATCACAATAAAAAGAACTAGAGAAGCAAGAGCAAACATATCAAAAGCTAGCAGAAGGCAAAAATTAACTAAGATGAGAGCAGGACTGAAGGAGATAGAGACAGAAAAAACCCTTCGAAAAATCAATGAATCCAGGAGCTGGTTTTTTGAAAAGATCAACAAAATTGATAGACTGCTAGCAAGACAAATAAAGAAGAAAAGAGAGAAGAATCAAATAGACACAATAAAAAATAATAAAGGGGATATCACCACCGATCCCACAGAAATACAAACTACCATCAGAGAATACTATAAACACCTCTCCGCAAATAAACTAGAAAATCTAGAAGAAATGGATAAATTCCTCGACACATACACCCTCCCAAGACTAAACCAGGAAGAAGTTGAATCCCTGAATAGACCAATAAGAGGCTCTGAAATTGAGGCAATAATTAATAGCATACCAACAAAAGTCCAGGACCAGATGGATTCACAGCTGAATTCTACCAGAGGTACAAGGAGGAGTTGGTACCATTCCTTCTGAAACTATTCCACAAAATAGAAAAAGAGGGAATGCTCCCTAACTCACTATATGAGGCCAGCATCATCCTGATATCAAAGCCTGACAGAGACATAAAAACAGAGAATTTTAGATCAATATCCCAGATGAAAACTGATGCAAAAATTCTCAATAAAATATTGGCAAACCAAATCCAGCAGCACATCAAAAAGCTTATCCACCATGATCAAGTGGGCTTCATCCCTGGGATGCAAAGCTGGTTCAACATATGAAAATCAGTAAACGTAATCCAGCATGTAAACAGAACCAAAGACGAAAACCACATGATTATCTCAATAGATACAGAAAAGGCCTTTGACAAAATTCAACAACTCTTCATGATAAAAACTCTCAATAAATTATGTATTGATGGTACGTATCTCAAAATAATAAGAGCTATTTATGACAAACCCACAGCCAATATCATACTGAATGGGCAAAAACTGGAAGCATTCCCTTTGAAAACTGGCACAAGACAGGGATGCCCTCCTCACCACTCCTATTCAACATAGTGTTGGAAGTTCTGGCCAGGGCAGTAAGGCAGGAGAAAGAAATAAAGGGTATTCAATTAGGAAAAGAGGAAGTCAAATTGTCCCTGTTTGCAGATGACATGATTTTATATTTAGAAAACCCCATTATCTCAGCCCCAAATCTCCTTAAGCTGATAAGCAACTTCAGCAAAGTCTCAGGATACAAAATCAATGTGCAAAAATCACAAGCATTCTTATACACCAATAACAGACAAACAGAGAGCCAAATCATGAGTGAACTCCCATTCACAATTGCTTCAAAGAGAATAAAATACCTAGGAATCCAACTTACAAGGGATGTGAAAGACCTCTTCAAGGAGAACTACAAACCACTGCTCAATGAAATAAAAGAGGACACAAACAAATGGAAGAACATTCCATGCTCACGTGTTGGAAGAATCAGTATCGTGAAAATGGCCATAATGACCAAGGTAATTTATAGATTCAATGCCATCCCCAACAAGCTACCAAGGACTTTCTTCACAGAATTGGAAAAAACTACTTTAAAGTTCATATGGAAACAAAAAAGAGCCTGCATCGCCAAGTCAATCTTAAGCCAAAAGAACAAAGCTGGAGGCATCATGCTACCTGACTTCAAACTATACCACAAGGCTACAGTAACCAAAACAGCATGGTACTGGTACTACAACAGAGACATGGATCAATGGATCAGAACAGAGCCCTCAGAAATAATGCCACATATCTACAACTATCTGATCTTTGACAAACCTGACAAAAACAAGCAATGGGATAAGGTTTTCCTGTTTAATAAATGGTGCTGGGAAAATTGGCTAGCCACATGTAGAAAGCTGAAACTGGATCCCTTTTACATCTTATACAAAAATTAATTCAAGATGGATTAAAGACTTACATGTTGGACCTAAAACCATAAAAATCCTAGAAGAAAACCTAGGCAATACCATTCAGGACATAGGCATGGGCAAGGACTTCATGTCTAAAACACCAAAAGCAATGGCAACAAAAGCCAACATTGACAAATGGGATCTAATTAAACTCAAGAGCTCCTGCACAGCAAAAGAAACTACCATCAGAGTAACAGGCAACCTATAAAATGGGAGAACATTTTTGCAACCTACTCATCTGACAAAGGGCTAATATCCAGAATCTACAATGAACTCAAACAAACTTACAAGAAAGAAACAAACAACCCCATCAAAAAGTGGGCGAAGGACATGAACAGACACTTCTCAAATGAAGACATTTATGCAGCCAAAAAACACATGAAAAAATGTTCATCATCACTGGCCATCAGAGAAATGCAAATCAAAACCACAATGAGATACCATCTCACACCAGTTAGAATGGCCATCATTAAAAAGTCAGGAAACAACAGGTGCTGGAGAGGATGTGGAGAAATAAAAACACTTTTACACTGTTGGTGGGACTGTAAACTAGTTCAACCATTGTTGCGATTCCTCAGGGATCTAGAACTAGAAATACCATTTGACCCAGCCATCCCACTACTGGGTATATACCCAAAGGATTGTAAATCATGCTGCTATAATGACACATGCACACGTATGTTTATTGCGGCACTATTCACAATAGCAAAGACTTGGAACCAACCCAAATGTCCAACAACGATAGACTGGATTAAGAAAATGTGGCACATATACATCATGGAATACTATACAGCCATAAAAAATGATGAGTTCTTGTCCTTTGTAGGGACATGGATGAAACTGGAAATCATCATTCAGTAAACTATCGCGAGGACGAAAAACCAAACACCACATGTTCTCACTCATAGGTGGGAATTGAACAATGAGAACTCATGGACACAGGAAGGGGAACATCACACTCCGGGGACTGTTGTGGGGTGGGGGGAGAGGGGAGGAGATATACCTAATGCTAAATGACAAGTTAATGGGTTCAGCACACCAACATGGCACATGTATACATATGTAACAAACTTGCACATTGTGCACATATACCCTAAAATTTAAAGTATAAAAAAAAACTGTATTAAAACGTAAGTATCAATAAAATACAAAAAAAATGAAGTTAACAACAACAACAGAATCCTTTCTTTGGCATTAAAAGAATAAGCAACCCTAATTAATGTTTATGTCTATTTGTAACCTCAGTTTTTCTCAAGGAATGGTGGTGACAGACATTTGGAAATATAAGGTGACTTTTTTGATGTAATAAATGGGGGGATTTACTTCTGGTTAGGTATGCTAAATGTTCAGCAGTGTCGATTTAGTTTTATAGCAAGCAGTGTTGGGTTAGAATTGACCAACAGGTGTCCTTTTAGGAAACACTTTAGAGGTTACTCATTGAGCAATCTTTATGAAGCAAAACAAGGAATTAAGGAGAAAATGACTAACAGGTAGTTAAAATCTTAAGTCAAGCTTATTGGATGAACCTCACTTGTTGGATCATGTCTCAGACAAGGTATCATTTAAGTAGCAATAGTAATATCAAAATAATGCTATACTTTCTAAATCTACAAGTAAAAATTCCTTGACATGGTGAATAATAAGTTATATCACTTGGTAATCAGTTTTATAAATAGTCATTTAGAGAATAAAAAAATCTATTTTATAATTTTAGACTTACATATAGATTTTGTTACTAGTACTTAATATTTTAAATATCATCCCAACAGGAATTATTGTTCAGAAACATCAGACTCCATTAATTTAATGATAATTCAATTTAGAAAAAAATTTTATCTGGTTGAGAGATTTTCTCTTGAAGATTAAAAAAATCGCTATTGCTTCAACTATGTCTTATCTTTTCAAAGCTCTGCTGCTCGTGTTTTCAACAAAATCAGTACTCATTTGAAAGGAAGTTGTATTATCAGATTCAGCTTGAAAAATCTCTTATATGGCCACCAATTGTATGTATAATCTCTTTTAAAAGTGAATATTAACCTATCCTTTATGTGTGAATTCTTAGGACTCTAAGGAATGCAGAATAAAATAACTTCAAAGAATAAGTTTCACAGTGAACTCAAGGTTTTTTCAAGTCATTGAAATTCTATGTTCTCTTTGAAATATTTTTAGAAATTATCCTATGGCTTTTCATTTTCTCAGGCCAGAAAAAAGTAATGAAAGAACACACAGTACCTGTGGCATGTATTATTGTTTTCTCTCTTTGCTATTAGAAAAAAAGGATATTTATATGTAGTATTGAAGAAGAACCTAATAGAACAAAATGAAATATTTTTAGATTTATGTTATAAAATCTATTATTTATATATAACCTTGCAGTATATCCAGCTACCTATACAATATTTCAGTGCACCAGAAATGCATAAGATACATATTTTAAGTGATACTATAATGGAGTAGCACCTTTATTATTAACAAAATAATGATCTTGTTCACAAAATAGTAGTATCTATTATTTCTCAACAACATCTTGAATTATTACAATGTAATCTTAGCAAAGTTAAAACACGTATGTAGAGTAAGATTTTGCCAACAAAAACCACTTCGTTGCCAGCATAGTTATGAAGTTTTTATGCAACACTTTATTTTTGAGTGAATAACATTTGAAGCTGCTTTTGTTAATAGTAACACAGTCCTGATACTGGTAAAGACAAAGATTTCAACTTCTAAACTGTTCAGTGGTTTGCAAGGTTTTAACTGCAAATTATAAATCTGTAAATATTAAAACATTTCATATTATCCTATTTTAATGAATGCTCTAATAGCTGCTGAAATTTATGAGTATGTATCATTTAATATTAATCTGTTTTAAGTCATAATAAATATGTCCTACTTCATGTGCACTGCAACAAAGAAAAATTCAGCTACAGTTATGGGATGGTAAATCATGGTAGTAGCTCCACCAGCTGGCAAAAAAGGTCTGACACTTTTAAGCCTATCTTCAGATCATTAACATACTCCTCAAGTCCCCAAAATAAAGAAGTTGGAACTGCCCCTTCCCTTTTCTCCAGATAGTTGTAACCTTACTTTTTAGAATTTTTTTTCCTCTTCTGGGACTACCTTGATATCCATTTTAAACCACTCCTCTTTTTTTACAGATTTTTTTGAATGTAATTTTTTATAGATGGAAAAAAAGGCAAATAAATGTAATGCCTTGAATACAGTATTGAAGTACTAGAAACACTTTGTGGTCTCACAAATCCCATGGTCATTTCCCCAGGGTGCTGTTGTTCTCAGCATATTGGCTAAACTCCAGTTTGTACAATTACTTAGATTTCTTAAATTTGCACTGTAGTTTCCAACCAAACTTGCATATGCTATACAAAACAAATGGACAATAGCCATGCCCTATTAAAGTATCATTATATGCCAGAGTTAACTTTATTTCAGTATAAGGCAAACACTGTTTGTCTCTTTTATTTATAACATTGCATTTCTTCTGATTAATTCATTCTTCATCAGAGTTCAGATATGCAGAAAATAAACAAGTCAGAGAATAAACAAAATAATCTTTCAAGGTACCTTTCCATTCTGAGTCCACAGTTCTATTCTTATGTTCCCAAGTTCTATCATATTTTAGAGCAGTGTAATCGTAACCTTGACTTTTTGGATGCACATAGTTATCATCTGGGGAGCTTTAAATAATACTGATGTTTGAGACCCATCTCCAGATACTGAATTAATTGGTATGGGATATGGCCTGGGCATTGTGACTTATTCAAGGTCATAAATATGAAAGAACAGAAACTAGGCCAGGGACAGTGGCTCATGCTTGTAATCCCAGCACTTTGGGAGGCCAAGGCAGATGGATCACTTGAGGTCAGGACTTTGAGACCAGCCTGGCTAACATGATGAAACCCCGTCTCTACTAGAAATACAGAAATTAGTTGGGCATGGTGGTGGGCACCTGTAATCCCAGCTACTCAGGAGCCTGAGGCAGGAGAATTACTTGAACCTGGGAGGCAGAGGTTGCAGTGAGCCGAGATTGTGCTACTGCACTACAGACTGGGTGACAAGAGCAAAACTCTATCAGAAAAAGAGAAAAAAAGAACAGAAACTAGTAGCCAGAATTGTTTTCGTTTCAAAAAACCAAACCAAACCTTAGCTCTTATCTTCCCTCACCTCATGAATATTTTTTTCCGTCTGCCGATGTGAGTTGAGGAACCTGGAATTTTCTAAGATAAGATGAAAAGTTCTGTTTCATAATAATGGTCTTATTTTGTAGTTGCTCTATTTTGGGAAGCCCAATTCCTGAAATTTTAGATTAAGATTATGAATGTTGATGGTTATCTCTCCTGGAAGTTCTTTACCTCTTTATTAGTATCATCAAACTAAATGCTCATTTGATTGATTTGAAATTAATCTGAGAAATTCAAATTTTACTTTCCCTTAAAAAAAGATCAGTGATTGCAACTGTAATTTCCTAGAAGCTGGTTATTTTATGTCATTTTGAAAAATATTTTAACCGCCAATATAATTGTAATTCACACACATAAAAAATCAGAACAAAAATTCCTTCCAAATTTAAGGATTTTTTTGGATCTAAAATAAATTTATAAGATTTACATGTATTCAAAATAATGGATCAGGCATAATAGTAGGGTTTTGATCAGTAATGTGAGTTATATTAGATAATTATCCAATCCTTAACTTACATGAATAGCAAATTGTTTATAATGTGTTCCTTTTTGCATCTGTCATGACAGGTGCTGAGTGTGGTTGATTGGAAGTGGCCCAGCCTTTAAAGATAAATCCTAGCTTTCAAATCATTTAGACATGAACATTGTGAAAAATTTCACTAAGAAATTGCTTAGACTATAGACTGCATCTCTTCAATCCATCTGTAATGAATACATTTTAAATATATTTTATTTACTGGGTATCTCTCCATTATTTTTCTCTTATATCAGTGTTGGGGTTATTATGGTATTTCCTGATAAAGCTATGCCCAGAGACCAAGAAATACCCCTATGGATAGTTATATTTCCCAGTGGAGTGGCATTCCTTAGGATCAAGAAGCCAAAACTAAATAGAAACCATTTATCAGGAAAGAGGATAAGGCATAGAGTGCCATATACGGACACTTCTGCTGTGCACTGCAGAGCTCCAGAGGGCACCCTTCATATATAACTAAGCCAAAGGTGCTTCCTGGAGTTGGGCAGTATGGGATCCCTGATTTCAAAGCTCTCATTGCTTTCCTAAATTAGAAGAGTGCTGGAGGCACATAAACTCAGGTGGATAATTCTCTGTGATGAGGTGGGCTAGAAGCCCTTTAGGGGGCTATAAGTTTTTAAGTTATACCTTGCAAATTGCATTATCCAGATTCTGATGAATGGATCACTAGCCAAATGAGAAACAAAACACTGATTTTATTAATATAGGCAATCACTAGTAATTCCCCCAAATGCAAGGCTTATTGGTAAATTGGCTTGAAGAAGGAGGGGCTTCTTGTTCCCTTCTCTACTCTTCATCTTGGGATCCATATAAATAAAGACGCAGAACTAAGCCTACAGACTGGAAGTCTCAGTCCATTTATTCAATCAACTCAGCTGCATAGATGAAGTAGAATTTAGAAATGTATGACAGGTTACTATTATTTAACCTGTAACAAGCAGAAGAGAATGAGAACAGTGAATTGGCTAAAAGAGGCCTTTCTTGGGTTCAGAAAGTGGAAGGCAACCACTGTGCTACAGTACAGGAAGTAGAAGTGAAGGGGAAAAGAATAGGCAATTCCATTCCAAAGCACTGACTTTGAACATAGAGACCTCTGCTAATAACACAAGCCCCAACCTTTCAGATTAGCCACTATTCTTCACAGGTGAAGGATTCTGTACACCATCATTGTGTGTGTTTTGCTTCTTTTTTTCTAACAGTTCCTTAGATGTGTTGAAATCTCCAATTGTGATAGATTTATTTCTATTTCTTGTTTTAATTCTATCAACTTTTGTTGTTTTATATATTTTGAAACTTTAAGTTGCATACAGATTTATGGTTTTATGTTTTCCCATGGAATTGCATCTTTAATTACCACGAAATGTTCCTTTTTTTCTCCAATAATTCCTGTTCACTTAAAGTCTAATTTTTATTATTATTATTATACTTTAAGATTTAGGGTACATGTGCACTATGTGCAGGTTTGTTACATATGTATTCATGTGCCATGTTGGTGCGCTGCACCCATTAACTCGTCATTCAGCATTAGGTATATCTCCTAATGCTGTCCCTCCCCCGTACCCCCACCCCACAACAGTCCCCGGAGTGTGATGTTCCCCTTCCTGTGTCCATGTGTTCTCAGTGTTCAATTCCCACCTATGAGTGAGAACATGCAGTGTTTGGTTTTCTGTCCTTGTGATAGTTTACTGAGAATGATGGTTTCCAGTTTCATCCATGTCCCTACAAAGGACATGAACTCATCATTTTTATGGCTGCATAGTATTCCATGGTGTATATGTGCCACATTTTCTTAATCCAGTCTATCGTTGTTGGACATTTGGGTTGGTTCCAACTCTTTGCTATTGTGAATAGTGCCGCAATAAACATACGTGTGCATGTGTCTTTATAGCAGCATGATTTATAGTCCTTTGAGTATATACCCAGTAATGGGATGGCTGGGTCAAATGGTATTTCTAGTTCTAGATCCCTGAGGAATCAATCGTCCCACTGACTTCCACAATGGTTGAACTAGTTTACAGTCCCACCAACAGTGTAAAAGTGTTCCTATTTCTCCACATCCTCTCCAGCACCTGTTGTTTCCTGACTTTTTAATGATGGCCATTCTAACTGGTGTGAGATGGTATCTCATTGTGGTTTTGATTTGCATTTCTCTGATGGCCAGTGATGATGAGCATTTTTTCATGTGTCTTTTGGCTGCATAAATGTCTTCTTTTGAGAAGTGTCTGTTCATGTCCTTCGCCCACTTTTTGATGGGGTTGTTTTTTTCTTGTAAATTTGTTTGAGTTCATTGTAGATTCTGGATATTAGCCCTTTGTCAGATGAGTAGGTTGCGAAAATGTTCTCCCATTTTGTAGGTTGCCTGTTCACTCTGATGGTAGTTTCTTTTGCTGTGCAGAAGCTCTTTAATTAGATCCCATTTGTCAATGTTGGCTTTTGTTGCCATTGCTTTTGGTGTTTTAGACATGAAGTCCTTGCCCATGCCTGTGTCCTGAATGGTATTGCCTAGGTTTTCTTCTAGGGTTTTTATGGTTTTAGGTCTAACATGTAAGTCTTTAATCCATCTGGAATTAATTTTTGTATAAGGTGTAAGGAAGGGATCCAGTTTCAGCTTTCTACATATGGCTAGCCAGTTTTCCCAGCACCATTTATTAAATAGGGAATCCTTTCCCCATTGCTTGTTGTTGTCAGGTTTGTCAAAGATCAGATAGTTGTAGATATGCAGCATTATTTCTGAGGGCACTGTTCTGATCCATTGATCTATGTCTCTGTTGTGGTACCAGTACCATGCTGTTTTGGTTACTGTAGCCTTGTGGCATAGTTTGAAGTCAGGTAGTGTTATGTCTCCAGCTTTGTTCTTTTGGCTTAGGATTGACTTGGCGATGCAGGCTCTTTTTTGGTTCCATATGAACTTCAAAGTAGTTTTTTCCAATTCTGTGAAGAAAGTCATTGGTAGGTAGCTTGTTGGGGATGGCATTGAATCTATAAATTACCTTGGGCAGTATGGCCATTTTCACGATATTGATTCTTCCTATCCATGAGCATGGAATGTTCTTCCATTTGTTTGTGTCCTCTTTTATTTCATTGAGCAGTGGTTTGTAGTTCTCCTTGAAGAGGTCCTTCACATCCCTTGTAAGTTGGATGCCTAGGTATTTTATTCTCTTTGAAGCAATTGTGAATGGGAGTTCACTCATGATTTGGCTCTCTGTTTGTCTGTGATTGGTGTACAAGAATGCTTGTGATTTTTGTACATTGATTTTGTATCCTGAGAGTTGCTAAGTTGCCTATCAGCTTAAGGAGATTTTGGGCTGAGACAATGGGGTTTTCTAGATATACAATCATGTCATCTGCAAACAGGGACAATTTGACTTCCTCTTTTCCTAACTGAATACCCTTTATTTCCTTCTCCTGCCTGATTGCCCTGGCCAGAACTTCCAACATTATGTTGAATAGGAGTGGTGAGAGAGGGCATCCCTGTCTTGTGCCAGTTTTCAAAGGAAATGCTTCCAGTTTTTGCCCATTCAGTATGATATTGGCTGTGGGTTTGTCATAGACAGCTCTTATGATTTTGAGATACATCCCATCAATACCTAATTTATTGAGAGTTTTTATCATGAAGAGTTGTTGAATTTTGTCAAAGGCCTTTTCTGCATCTACTGAGATAATCATGTGGTTTTTGTATTTGGTTTTGTATATATGCTGGATTACATTTATTGATTTGCATATGTTGAACCAGCCTTGCATCCCAGGGATGAAGCACACTTGATCATGGTGGATAAGCTTTTTGATGTGCTGCTGGATTTGGTTTACCAGTATTTTATTGAGGATTTTTGCATCAATGTTCATCAAGGATATTGGTCTGAAATTCTCTTTTTTGGTTGTGTCTCTGCCAGGCTTTGTTATCAGGATGATGCTGGCCTCATAAAATGTGTTAGAGAGGATTCCCTCTTTTTCTATAAATTGGAATAGTTTCAGAAGGAATGGTACCAGTTCCTCCTTGTACCTCTGGTAGAATTCAGCTGTGAATCCATCAGGTCCTGGACTCTTTTTGGTTGGTAAGCTATTGATTATTGCCACAATTTCAGAGCCTCTTATTGGTCTATTCAGAGATTCCACTTCTTCCTGGTTTAGTCTTGGGAGGGTGTATTTGTCGAGGAATTTATCAATTTCTTCTAGATTTTCTAGTTTATTTGCGTGGAGGTGTTTGCAGTATTCTCTGATGGTAGATTGTATTTCTGTGGGATCGGTGGTGATATCCCCTTTATCATTTTTTATTGCATCTATTTGATTCTTCTCTCTTTTCTTCTTTATTAGTCTTGCTAGTGGTCTATCAATTTTGTTGATCTTTTCAAAAAACCAGCTCCTGGCTTCATTAATTTTTTGAAGGGTTTTTTGTGTCTCTATTTCCTTCTGTTCTGCTCTGATTTTAGTTATTTCTTGCCTTCTGCTAGCTTTGAATGTGTTTGCTCTTGCTTTTGTAGTTCTTTTAATTGTGATGTTAGGTGTCAATTTTGGATCTTTCCTGCTTTCTCTTGTGGGCATTTAGTGCTATAAATTTCCCTCTATACACTGCTTTGAATGTGTCCCAGAGATTCCGGTATGTTGTGTCTTTGTTCTCGTTGGTTTCAAAGAACATCTTTATTTCTGCCTTCATTTCGTTATGTACCCAGTAATCATTCAGGAGCAGGTTGTTCAGTTTCCATGTAGTTGAGCGGTTTTGAGTGAGTTTCTTAATCCTGAGTTCTAGTTTGATTGCACTGTGGTCTGAGAGACAGTTTGTTATAATGTCTGTTCCTTTACATTTGCTGAGGAGAGCTTTACTTCCAACCATGTGGTCAATTTTGGAATAGGTGTGGTGTGGTGCTTAAAAAAATGTATATTCTGTTGATTTGGGGTGGAGAGTTCTGTAGATGTCTATTAGGTCCGCTTGGTGCAGAGCTGAGTTCAATTCCTGGATATCCTTGTTAACTTTCTGTCTTGTTGATCTGTCTAATGTTGACAGTGGGGTGTTAAAATCTCCCATTATTATTGTGTGGGAGTTTAAGTCTCTTTGTAGGTCACTCAGGTCTTGCTTTATTAATCTGGGTGCTCCTGTGTTGGGTGCACATATATTTAGGATAGTTAGCTCTTCTTGTTGAATTGATCCCTTTACCAGTATGTAATGGCCTTCTTTGTCTCTTTTGAACTTTGTTGGTTTAAAGTCTATTTTATCAGAGACTAGGATTGCAACCCCTGCCTTTTTTTGTTTTCCATTTGCTTGGTAGATCTTCCTCCATCCCTTTATTTTGAGTCTATGTGTGTCTCTGCATGTGAGATGGGTTTCCTGAATACAGCACACTGATGGGTCTTGACGCCTTATCCAATTTGCCAGTCTGTGTCTTTTAATTGGAGCATTTAGCCCATTTACATTTAAAGTTAATATTGTTATGTGTGAATTTGATCCTGTCATTATGATGTTAGCTGGTTATTTTGCTCGTTAGTTGCTATAGTTTCTTCCTAGCCTCGATGGTCTTTACAATTTGGCATGTTTTTGCAGTGGCTGGTACTGGTTGTTCCTTTCCATGTTTAGTGCGTCCTTTAGGAGTTCTTTTAGGGCAGGCCTGGTGGTGACAAAATCACTCAGCATTTGCTTATCTGTAAAGTATTTTATTTTTCCTTCACTTATGAAGCTTAGTTTGGCTGGATATGAGATTCTGGGTTGAAAATTCTTTTCTTTAAGAATGTTGAATATCGGCCCCCACTCTCTTCCGGCTTGTAGAGTTTCTGCCGAGAGATCAGCTGTTAGTCTGATGGGTTTCCCTTTGTGGGTAACCCGACCTTTCTCTCTAGCTGCCCTTAACATTTTTTCCTTCAACTTTGGTGAATCTGACAATTATGTGTCTTGGAGTTGCTCTTCTCGAGGAGTGTCTTTGTGGCGTTCTCTGTATTTCCTGAATCTGAATGTTGGCCTGCCTTTCCAGATTGGTGAAGTTCTCCTGGATAATATCCTGCAGAGTGTTTTCCAACTTGGTTCCATTCTCCCCATCACTTTCAGGTACACCAATCAGACGTAGGTTTGGTCTTTCCACATAGTCCCCTATTTCTTGGAGGCTTTGTTCGTTTCTTTTTATTCTTTTTTTCTAACTTCCCTTCTCGCTTCATTTCATTCATTTCATCTTCCATCGCTGATACCCTTTCTTCCAGTTGATTGCATAGGCTACCAAGGCTTCTGCAATCTTCATGTAGTTCTCGAAACTTGGCTTTCAGCTCCATCAGCTCCTTTAAGCCCTTTTCTGCATTGGTTACCTTAGTTAAACATTCATCTATTTTTTTTTTCAAAGTTTTTAACTTCATTGCCATTGGTTTGAATTTCCTCCCATAGCTCGGAGTAGTTTGATCGTCTGAAGCCTTCTTCTCTTGACTCGTGAAAGTCATTCTCCTTCCAGCTTTGTTCCGTTGCTGGTGAGGAACTGTGTTCCTTTGGAGGAGGAGAGGCGCTCTGCTTTTTAAAGTTTCCAGTTTTTCTGCTCTGTTTTCTCCCCATCTTTGTAGGTTTTTCTACTTTTGGTCTTTGATGATGGTGATGTACAGATGGGTTTTTGGTGTGGGTGTCCTTTCTGTTTGTTAGTTTTTCTTCTAACAGACAGGACCCTCAGCTGCAGGTCTATTGGAGTTTGCTAGAGGTCCACTCCAGACCCTGTTTGGCTGGGTGTCAGCAGCGGTGGCTGCAGAACAGCGGATTTTCGTGAGACCGCAAATTCAGCTGTCTGATCGTTCCTCTGGAAGTTTTGTCTCAGAGGAGTACCTGGCCGAGTGAGGTGTCAGTCTGTCCCTACTGGGGGGTGCCTCCCAGTTAGGCTGCTTGGGGGTCAGGGACCCACTTTAGGAGGCAGTCTACCCATTCTCAGATCTCCAGCTGTGTGCTGGGAGAACCACTACTCTCTTCAAAGCTATCAGACAGGGACATTTAAGTCTGCAGAGATTCCTGGTGTCTTTTTGTCTGTGTCCTACCCCCAGAGGTGGAGCCTACAGAGGCAGGCAGGCAGGCCTCCTTGAGCTGTGGTGGGCTCCACCCAGTTCAAGCTTCCTGGCTGCTTTGTTTACCTAAGCAAGCCTGGGCAATGGCGGGTGCCCCTCCCCCAGCCTGGCTGCCTCCTTGCAGTTTGATCTCAGGCTGCTGTGCTAGCCATCAGTGAGACTCCGTGGGCATAGGACCCTCCGAGCCAGGTGCGGGACACAATCTCCTAGTGTGCCGTTTTCTAAGCCCGTTGGAAAAGCGCAGTATTAGGGTGGGAGTGACCCGATTTTCCAGGTGCCGTCTGTTACCCCTTTGAGTAGGAAAGGGAACTCCCTGACCCCTTGCGCTTCCCAACTGAGGCAATGCCTTGCCCTGCTTTGGCTAGCGCATGGTGCGCTACACAGACTGTCCTGCACCCACTGTTTGGCATTCCCTAGTGAGATGAACCTGATACTTCAGATGGAAATGCAGAAATCACCCGTCTTCTGCGTCGCTCACGCCGGGAGCTGCAGACCAGAGCTGTTCATATTCGGCCATCTTGGCTCCATCCCCTAAAGTCTAATTTTTTGCATTAACATAGCCACAGCTGCTTTCTTTTGATTACTGTTTAGATATATATAATTTTCTATACTTCTAACCTTTCTGTGCCTTTATATTTAAATGCTGTCTCTTACAAACAACATATAATTGGTTCTTGTTTTTCTTCACCCATCTGCCAATCTATTTTAGTAGGAATTTTTAATGTTTACATTTTTTATTTGTTGTATCTGATCTTTATTCTTTTGTATTTCTTTTATTGCTTTCTTATGGATCAACCAAATATTTTTATATTATTCCATTCTCTATTAGCTGTTTGTTTTTGATAAATGTTTTATTTTAGAATAATTTTATATTCATAGAAAAGTTACAAAGATAGTACAGGGTTCCTATATACTTCACACTCAATTTCCCTTAATATATTACATTAATATAGTACATGCCACAACTAGTTAGCCAATATTAATACATTATTATTAGAGTCATTATACATTCCCCATGAATCAACTGGGATTATGGGTTTTTGGGAGGAAGTCCAGAGAGGTAGTGTACTTATTAGCTTTTTATACATTTATTCATTTTTCCTTGAGTAGTTTACTCCAGTGAGTATGCAACTTTTATTTGTGACTGTAAACTCTAAATTAGTATTTTTATCACAATGTAAGAACCTTACAACACTTTAACTCCATTTGCCACTTTCACCATTTTTGCAATAACTGTCATATATTTCATTTTCTGTGTTTAAACTCACCATATATTATTGTTATAAACAAATAACATTTATTTATATTTACCCATATAATTATCCTTTCTGGTGTTCTTCCTTGCTGCAGTTCTGTGCTTCCAGCTAGGATCCTTTTCTTTTGCCCTAAAGAGCTACCTTTACTTTTTCTTGTAGTGTAGGTCTACTGGATACCTGAAATACCTTTATTTCACCTTCATTTTTTAAGGATATTTTTGCTGGATAAAGAATTCTTGGTTAGCAGTAAGCCATTAAATAGCACCTTTAATGTTCCATGAGCATATTAAAGATGTTATTCCACCATTTGGTCCTGTGGTGTTTCTGTTCAAGTCAGTCATCCTTGCTTCTTGGAAGGTAACTTTTTTTTCTAGATGTTTTTAAGATTTTTTTCTTTATATTTGGGTTTCAGTAGTTTGGCTGCTCTAGATGATGTCTCTAGATATGGTTTTCTTTCTATTTATCCTAATTAGGCTATGCTGAGATTTATCAATATGTACTGATGTCTGTCTTCAGTTTTGGAAAATTCTTGACAATTAGCTCTTCAGATATATTTTTCTATCCCCTTCTTGTTCCTTCAGGGTCTCCAATTACACATATTCAACAGATTATATCCCACATAGTCTGCTGTTAAACCCATATCATGCATTCTTAATTAGCTATTGCACTTTGTAGTCCCAGACTATTTTATTCTTTTTTTATAGCTTCTATTTTCTATTGGCAGTTTTTTACCTTTTTATCTATTCTTTTTCTCTATTTTCATTAACTTTTTTTTCCTAATGGATATTTTAAAGTCTGCTAACTCCAACATCTAGATCAAAGAGGAGATGTGTTTCCATTTTGTACTTTCTTTTTTGATTATTGGTCACATTTTCCTAACCTTTTGCATGTATCATAATTTTTTATTGTATGAAAGATCCATGGAGACTGAAGTTGATATTTCCCTCCAGAGAGGACTGGACCTTTCTTTTGTCAGGCAGATTGAGTGAGAGACTCATCCCCTCAATCTAACAACAAGCAGGGTTGGGTTTGAAGTTACGTTGTACTTTCATTATACTCAATCTAATTTCAAACGTCTTAAGGACACGTGACCTATGCTGTGTTTATTGCTGCCTCATTTCTTTAATGGGACTTTATCTCCAAAGCACTATGGAGTTCACAATGGGACTGCAGAAAATTTTTAGTGTTTAGTGTGTTGTTTTTCAGGTCTGGACTCCCTACTAGAGCATGGTTCTCTGCATTTTTTGCTTAACAGTTTGTAAGGTCCCTAGCTCTTCTGATCTGAAAGCTGTGGTTTTCAGAGGTTGTGGATGTTGCTTTTTAGCCATCCATCCTATATGGGTTTAAAATATGGGATGTATCTTAAGGAGGATTCTTACTATGTATCTGTTATAGGTCCCTCCCTGTAGGATAACTTGATTCCTAAACTCTGAGACTACAAGAGATTTCATTCTGTCTTTTTTAGCCAACTTTTTAAGCCTTTTTTTACTCCCAAAGCTCTCAGCAAATGTCTCATGTAGAAAATCGCCTATATGTTTGGACTCCTCTTCCAATCTGACATGTCAGTATCTATGGTTATCAAAACTTCTGCTGATTTCTATTCCCCCTCAGAGTCCTCTGCCCATGGCTAGACTAATCTTCAGACTCAGAAAATACTCCCAGTAAAGCAAAGAGCTGGCAATATTAGCTTTCCTAGGGGCCTCTGATCATACTGGAGTTTTAATTCACCTAGTTTTCAATTCCATATATCTCAAATTTACTTGTAAATATGATTTTTGTAACCTATAATTTCCCCCCAGTTATTACCACTGAGAGTGATGGCTTGCCACCACTTACTATATTCTACTCAGAAGCAGAAATTCCCACTCCTGTTGTTGCCAGAAACAATATACTTGACTTATATCTGTTCCTGCTCTTTCTCAGGGTTCTGTGGTTGTTTTCTCGTTGTACTCAGAATCAGGTCACATTCATCCCTCTAATCTGGCCTCCTGATCTGCCATTTCCATCTTTGCTGCTGCTGATCAAATGAGATTTCTACTCTTTTTGTGTTGAAGCAGAAGAGGACAGCCCTGAGCTCCCTTTTGCTACTGTGTCTTGAATGTTGTATAGATCAGATCTGCTATAACTTTTCATAACATTTTTGATCATTTGGGATAAAAGGTAGGACACAACATCAAGAATAACCTGCAGCCATTGCACAGACATGGATTCATCCTCAGGATACCTTTGTACTCCTTGCTAACCTCTGTGTTCCAGGTGTGAGTATCCACCATCACCTCTAAGAGTACTCTACTCTTCACGATTGTAGAATAGGATAAACCTAAACCTACCATGAGGTCTTGCAGAAATGGAGTAGGTTTTCCATTATCTCACTTAAGGCCTACATACTCAGTCTTCATATTCTGTACCAGACTGACCACAGTTTCCCAGAATGATTCACAATGAATACATATATTGCCCACGGCCCCAACAAAGTAGTCACACAGTGATCAAACTTTAGAACACTTGAACATTTCTGAAATCTTTTTTTTTTAATTAAATGACACCATTTATTGATATCAACAGTCCAGTTTGAGTTAAGGGCTGTGCTGAGCTCCTTCACTTCCTTTCTGCCCTTTCTTCTCAAAGGTTAAAAAAATCCAGTATCAGTCATCTTATTATATCTTTGAACACTTTTACTTGGTGTCATTTATTCTGCAGGGTAGTTAGGTAAAGCATTATTTTGGGACACATTATTAAAATTGTGAGCTCCGGGCCAAGGTCAGGACTACGTGGCCACCACCCTTTCACACCAGGAGAATTTATTTCTTGTGCTAATTTCAGAAGTCTTGTGGTTACTGGTTGAATTTTTAATGCACAAGCATACATGTCCACTTTTATAAATCCAAGTGTTTTAAAATGAAGGCATCATATCCCACCAACATCCAATTTCATACGGAATTAACAAGCAAGTTCTATATATGTGAAATAATGAAAAGAATAAAAATTGTGAGTGTGTGTGCAAAAGGAAGAGTCAGAGGGAAAGAGTAGGTAAAGGGAGAGGGAAGAAGGTAAAGGAAGAGGGAGGGAGGAAAGGAGAGAATGAAACACTGCTCGTAATTTTTAAAATAAGTTATGAAGTGGTGATAGTTGAACAAAATGTACAATTTGCATTATAAATCATTTGGGTCATAAACTTAATACAGAAGCAAAAGGCTTCTGAAATTCTAAACTCATAAGTAAACCATGTAACAAAAATAGAACCTGATTCTGCCAAACTGAAAAGAATGAGTTCAGAATTTGCAGGCCTTTTCAAAAAATTATCTTGTGAACAAAATTGTTCCAGTTTCAGAGGAAATGTAAGGGTTAATGTACCTTTCGGCTGCAAGGCAGCCCCAGGTCTACAGCATATTTTAAATTTTCTCTGACTTACCTCCAACTTTCTGAGAAGGTGGATTTCTGGGTTATATTCACACTCATGCTGTGTGAGCATGTACTGTTTTGTTTTCTATTAGAGATAATCATGCTTTTCCATGTGGAGTTCTTTGATTTATACTGAGCATGTTTAAACTTGCAGCACCAATCTAATACCTTCAGGCAAACTAATGACCAAATAAAATAATTCTCCAGGCTTTCATGAAAAATGGATGGATTGTCATAAATATATATCAGACACCTACATTTCAGCTGCATGTTTTTGTTACAGTGAGTAAAATTAAGACATGGAATTTTTAATTCTTGTTAAAAATTCCTTTGACTTGAGTATGTTTAGAAAAGAAATTCAACAATGTAGAACTTTTTGCAAAAATGTTTTAATGAAACCTCTTTGCTACATTGCTTTGTGTATGTATGTGCGTATACATACACATGTAATTATATATTTGAATGGTTTCTCAGGGAATAAATTAACATAGGATAGATGGAAACCATATCAGTTGGATACTGTTCAAATAAACTGAGGATTAAATGCCTGGAAATGGTTGGTATTTCAGGGAAAGAAATTACAATTGACAGTCATCAGTGTAACTAGTATGTGATAAGAGATTAAAAAGTGCTAGCTCACATTTATCTAGATTATTTCCATTCCTTTTCTTATTACCCATTTTATGTATTAATACATGAAGTATGTATTTGTAAGAAGAAAAAATTTAAAACATGTCTGCTTACTTATTAATTATCTAAGACACTTCATAGGGTGAAAAGGACAAGTATTAGCTAGTTTTATGCCTGAGTTCAAGCTTTTATACAAGCTTCTTTGGTTGGAAAAGCTATAACTGTTTGTCTTTGCAATTTTGTGTGTGTGTGAAAAAAACCCCACTAATTTTGTGGAGCCAAAGGCATTTATAGGAATGTCTATTTTTTTCCCATAAGATCCCCCTTTCCACCTTACTTCCATCTACCAACCATGAAAACCAAGCTGAGAAGTAAATTTCTTAGGGAAGCTATTAATGTTGCATAGATGGCATCTTATATGAAATAGTGTGGTATAACTTGAAATCACAGATGCTAATTTTCCAGTACAACCCTGATTTTGTACAATTGTTATTTTTAATCAAGATGATCCAACCAGTATGTAATTGTGTGGTTTATTATAAAAAATAATTAGAAATGAAGATTAAAAAATACTATAAGTGATGAAAGGGAAATTTATAGCCTTAAGTAATAATTTAAAGAAAGTAAAAAGGATGCAAATTGACTTAGAAAGTCACCTTAATATGGTATAAAAACAACAAAATAAATCCAAAGACAGTAACAGAAAGGATTTAATAAAGAACAGAAATAAATGTATAAGAACAAAGATACAATAGTAAATTGTCAAATTTGGTAATTTAAATGGAATAATAAAATTGACAAATACTCAGCAACATCACAGAAAAATGAGTAGATAATCAGAATTCAAAGAGCATAACTAGATATACGAGAGATTAAGATATTATAAACAAAGGCCAACAAATTTGAAACAAAAAAAATTCTCAGCAAAAAGATATATAAACTTAGAAAGAAATTGACAAAACACAGTATAAAAAATAAATACAATTTTACTCATAAATAAGTAAAATTCTGAAACAAAATATTAGCCAACCAAATCTAGCAGTGTTCTAATGTCCTGACATTAGAACATCAATTACAATCTATTAATATGATTCAGTGCATTAACAAATTGAGGAAGTAAAGCCATATGATCATTTCAAGAAATGCTGAAAAAAATTCACAAAATTAAACTCCATTCAAGAAAAACTATAGGTATTAGAAATTAGGAACAGGTGAGAACATTCTTTTTTTTTTTTTTTTTTTTTTTTTTATGAGACAGAGTCTCGCTCTGTCACCCAGGCTGCAGTGGCGCAATCTCGGCTCACTGCAAGCTCCGCCTCCCGGGTTCACGCCATTCTCTTGCCTCAGCCTCTCCGAGTAGCTGGGACTACAGGCGCCCGCCGTCACCACGCCCGGCTAATTTTTTGTATTCTTAGTAGAGACGGGGTTTCACCACGGTCTCGATCTCCTGACCTCGTGATCCACCCGCCTCGGCCTCCCAAAGTGCTGGGATTACAAGTGTGAGCCACCGCGCCCAGCCGAGAACATTCTTAAAACCTGATGAAGGGTATTTACCAAGAATACAGCGCAACAATTATACCTATTTGTAAATATTAAAAGGATTACTTTTTTTTTTTTTTTTTGAGACGGAGTCTCACCTTGTGGCCCAGGCTGGAGTGCAGTGGCGCGATCTCCACTCACTGTAACCTCTGCCTCCTGGATTCATGCCATTCTCCTGCCTCAGCCTCCTGAGTAGCTGGGACTACAGGCACCCACCACCACGCCAGGCTAATTTTTTTGTATTTTTAGTAGAGACGGGGTTTCACCATGTTAGCTAGGATGGTCTCAATCTCCTGACCTCGTGATCTGCCTGCCTCGGCCTCCCAAAGTGTTGGGACTACAGGCGTGAGCCACTGCACCTGGACAAAAGCATTCCTTTTAAAATCAGGGATGCTATGATTACTTTTTCCGTTCAAAATCAAATAGAAGTCCTAGCTCAGAAAGTCTGGCAAGTGCAAAGAGAAAAAAGCATATGCATTAAATTGAAAGATATAAAATTGTCCTTATTTAATATTGTCTTCACTGAAAGCCACAAAAACCTTATAAATAATTAGACTTAATAAGACAGTTTCATAAGATTGTTAAATATATCAACATACCAATATCAATATATTTCTAGACAACAATAGGAAACCATATAAAAATCTCAGTAAGATTGTATAATATTCAGAAAAGTAGGCTATTATATGAAAAAAGACAGATGTTGAACCTTTTGTAACAAAATATAAGGGGAAGATTCTAGATACAGACCGAAAAAGCAAAACTACAAAATAAATATTTAAAAAATCTATGCGAGGCTTGGCATGGTGGCTCATGCCTGTAATCCTAGCATTTTGGGAGGCCGAGGGAGGAGGATTGCTTGAGCTAGGAGTTCAAGACCAGCCTAGGCAACATAGTGAGACCCTGTGTCTACAAAAAAATACAAAATCAGCCAGGCATGGTGGTGTGCTCCTGTAGTCCCAGCTACTCAGGAGTCTGAGGTGGGAGAATTGCTTGAACTGGAAGGTTGAGGCTGCAGATCATACCACTGCACTCCAGCCTGGGTAACAGAGACATTGTCTCCAAAAAAAAAAAAAAAAAAAGAAAAAAAAAAAAAAAAAGAAAACCTCTGTGGTCTGGGAATAGGGAAGAACCTAAATAAAAATTTAAGACACAAAGCAAAAAACATTTAATTATATCAAAGTTAAGGATTCCTTACAATGAAAGACACCATGGACAAACAATATGTAGATGATAAAAATGGCAGAAGAAATTTGTAATGTCTAAAGTAAATAAAAAAATCAATATCTAGAGGCTGGGCGCAGTGGCTCATGCCTGTAATCCCAGCACTTTGGGAGGCCGAGGCAGGTGGATCACGAGGTCAGGAGATCGAGACCATGGTGAAACCCCGTCTCTACTAAAAATACAAAAAATTAGCCGGGCGCGGTGGTGGGCGCCTGTAGTCCCAGCTACTCTGGAGGCTGAGGCAGGAGAATGGCATGAACCCGGGAGGCGGAGCTTGCAGTGAGCCAAGATCGCGCCACTGCACTCCAGCCTGGGCGACAGAGCCAGACTCCGTCTCAAAAAAAAAAAAAAAAAAAAAATTAATATCTAGAATATAAAAGAAATTTTATAAAACCAATAAGGGCAGAAACCCTCATAGTAAAATAAGCAAAGTAATTACAAAAGAGGCATCTGAAAGGCTAGTATGTAAAATGACCTTAAACTATTATCAGATGAATGTAAATTAAAATAAGGGTTTCTAATTCTCATTCCCTGTCAACATTTTCCATAGTGCTAATTTTTCCCAGCCTTACACACTGATAATAGGTGTCTAGGCTAGTCATTTGGGAGAACTGCTGGCAATATTTAGTCAAGCATACTCATATCCTATGACCCAGACATTCTGCTTTGGAGTCTATATACCAAATAGATATTCACAGTCCACAGTAGGATATTCATTAGAGTGTTATTTTATTGTGGCAGAGAGTTGGAAGTATTCTAGACATTGAATAGATAGATAAAATATGGTAAATGCACACCTTAGTAGAGCATTAATTAGAAGTCACAGATTAGAGGTACACATAGCCACTTGGATGGATCTAAAGGCCAGTGCTAGGTGAAAGAGAAACAATGCAATATATCAGACCATTTTCATAAATTAAAAATATATGTGCAGAAACAATATACATTCTGTAAGAACAAAAAATGACACACATTAAGTAAACCCAATATAATGGTTGGCTATGGGATGAGAGTAAAGTAGAAAAAAGTATATGGGGATAAAAAGAAAACAAATGAGTATGTGGAACAGTGATGATGGTATGCCATAAATTAAGTGTGACTGGGACAATTTTTCTGCACTGAAGTTTCAAAAAAGGAGAGGACAACATAGCAAGTACATGGGAATAAATCTAGCCAAAAGATGTGCAAGATATTTATAAAAACGTTATAAAACTTTATTATAGGACATCAAAGGAGATCTAAACAAATGAAGAGATAAACCACATTGATAGAAGAACTTTTACTCTAAGGTATCAGTGCTCCCCAAATTGATTTATACATTTAATAGGACCCCATTTCCGAAGTAGAACATAGTTTTTCATGCAGCTTGACCAGATGATTTAAAAATTTATATGGAAGAGCAAAGGGACAAAAAATGGCCAAGACATTCTTGCAGCAAAACAAATTGGAAGGGGGGATATCCAAACTTATTAAGTTTTTAGTGACTGAAACAGTATAGTTTTGCTATAGGAATAAAAATTATACCAATGGACTCAAAGACCTCAAAACAGACCCAAGTGTGGAAATTAAAATATGACAGTTTAGTACTGTAGATCAGTGAGGAAATGATACATTATTTTCAACAAATGGTGGTAGGAAAAAAATCAGAAGAAACTAGGTCTCTACCTACAACAAAGAAAGTAAATCAATAAAAAATTAACACAAATCAGTTTCAAAGATCTTTAAAATTATTTGAAAAATGCATAAGAAAATATCTTTATGACCTTGGGGAAAGAGAAGAATTTCTTAAGCAAGTATACACCACAAAGATGGTGAAGAAATTGAAGAACTACAATTCATTAAAATATATCAAAGTAAAAAGAACCCACAAACTGGGAGACAATAGCTGCCATTCATATAACCAACAGAAAAGTCACTAGAAAATATTTTAACACTCTCAAACAACAAAAAAATACAACCAACAGAAAATCATAAAAAAGCATTTCACAGATGAAGAAATTTAATCATCAATACACATATAAAGCTATGTTCAACCCCCATCAATAACCACAGTAATGGAAATTAAAACCCCAATGAGATATCATTTTATACCTATCCAATCAGTAAAATCTAAAAGACAAAATACCAAATGTGGTAGACAAAGCTGCTGATAAATCATCACAGCCATTTAGGAAAACGGTTTTGGGTAGGCTATGAAGTTAAAGATGTGCTTTTCCTATGACCCAGCCAGTTTCTACCTGGCATTTATTCTAGAGTAACTCTTATGCTCCAAGAGACATCACAAGAGTGTTTATAGAAACACTGTTTATAATAAAAATTGTACCACTCAATTGTTCATCAACAAGAGAATGGATAACTTGGGTTGGGGCATTTTCACATAATTGACTACAGTGTAGTAGTAAAAAGAATATGGCCACACTTACTGAAATGGATTTGAGAAACGTATTGAATGACAAAGCAAAGCAGAATATATACATTGCTACCATTATAAAAGTTAAAAGACAAGCAAAATTAAGTAACATGATTAAGTATACATACGTATACTTATACAAAGAAATGATAAATACAAAATTCAGGGGAATCAGGGTAAATAAAGTAGAACTACAGAAGGTGCTTCAATAATATTGGTAATTGAGGAGTACAGTTCCTGATTAAAATCCTATGTGTGATTTTTTTCAGGCCTCAACAGACCATTACAAAGGCTTTATCTGGCAGGATTCATGAGAAAAAGCCAGATTTGTTGTACAACCAGTGCATTACAATCTCTGAAGGGAGCTGCAGTCAGGTTCTCAGGCTCCCCTGGCTGCATGTACACTTTCACATATTTATATTCATATTCCCAGCCCCTTCGTTACTACTTATATCTATCTGAGGGCTTGGGCAGAGGTCCTTCTGTGCCGCTACAAAGGCTTTCTTATGGAGGTTGGAGGGGGAACCGCTTTTCTCCACTCTGACTCAGTGCCCATTGCTTTCCCATTCCTAGCCTTTCCTCTTTGCCACTCCTCCTGATCTCAGGGTCTGAAAAACTGCTGGAGCCTTTTGTTTGGGACATTCTCAACAGTGAGCGAATCTTTACTTCTGCCCTGCTCTGTGTGGCCCTGGACCAGTGTGCACTATTGCATAAGATAATTGAACAGGAGGAGACAGCATTTCCTCTGGTTTTAGACTCTTGGTTATACTATTGCAGTAAATGATTAAAGGCTTAACTCCTTCATTTTTGGCTTGATACTTTAATTGACTACTTCAGACACCTGATAACTCAGCTCTTTCTCAGCTCAGCTGAGCTCCTGATAGAATATATATATTTCTTATGTTGGGTGGTGTAATAATGCTACTTTGAACCTCCTCCATAAACACACACTTAAAAAATTAAGTTATTTGGAACTCCTATGGGGAAGACAAGTAAGATGAAATTACAAAGAAGCAACTGCTTTAAATTATAGCTTCTGTACTACCTCAGAATACAAAAAGATAAGGGAAAGTGTGGAGTTATCCAGAAGGTACTCCATTCTTTTAGAACTTTGGGTTTAGCATAGAAGGTAGAATACAAGGGACTGTTTTGAAGAACACTCTTAAAACAATCAAGTTACTTTTCTTTGGTATGAAATCCTTTAAGACTCGTTTTCTTATATTTGATTTCATATTTTGGGGGCTAAATGTGACCTATTTAAAACCTATCTAGGGCTGGGAACAGTGGCTCATGCCTATAATCCCAGCACTTTGGGAGGCCAAGGCGGGTGGATCACCTGAGGTCATTCATTATTTAAGACCAGCCTGACCAACATGATGAAACTCCTTCTCTACTAAAAAGCTTGGCATGGTAGCATGCACCTGTAATCCCAGCTACTTGGGAGGCTGAGGCAGGAGAACTGCTTGAACCCAGGAGGCAGAGGTTGTAGTGAGCTGAGATTGCGCCACTATACTCCAGCCTGGGAGATAGAGCCAGACTTTGTCTCAAAAAAATAAAATAAATGAGTAAAAAATAAAAAATAAAACCTATCTATACCAAATCTCTAGATATTAAATTTTTACAGTTACTGACCACTTTATAAAGTAGTATGTGCTTATATAATGTCCTTATACTATTTTCTTCATTCAAATCACTGTGTAAAGTTATATTCTTATGTTACTTTCTTTGAGAGTACCAATTTCATGCACCAATTTTTATTTTGCCACAATCATAGGGTCTCTGCTTCTATCTCCTTTTGGTGTAGGTAGTAGCTGTACTGAGCTTGTTGGTCTTATGGAGAAGACCAACCTCCTTTTGGTGTAGGTAGTAGCTGTACTGATTTTGTTGGTCTTATGCAAAAGTTCCTTCTGTTCCCTGAAGATCACAGTTCCTCATATCTGGACTTTTCTATCAGGTCCCGTAATGTCATAATTGTTAAATAATGAAAACTGCACAGTAGTTCATGATCTGATAAACTATGGTTTCATAAAAGATGAAATTATATTTTATGTCCATATTGTATGTTCATACGGTAACAAATTCCCAAAGCAGAAAAAGGTATTAGATATTGCACTACCTTCATTCCTTATATTTTTATAGTCCAATAAGTTATAATTTACAATGTACTTTCACATTAGCCCATTTAATCTTTATTACTATATTAGTTAGGTGGGGAAGACATAATTATTCCTATTTTACAGATCAAAAAAGAGATCCTATGATATCTCTGAAGTCATGTTGATACTTAGACCTAAAGCCAGAAATTGGTATTCCTTGACCACTGCACATCTCTAAGACACCCTGACACCAAGGGTCTGTTACTTTCTATTTTAAACTTGTGGGACAACTATAAAGTATTAAAACTAAATAAATTTAGCTTCTGCTAATGAATGCATTATTAGGAATCTTTATACAGAGTACTAGTGCCTTTGTTAACTATTGTCACAGGATCCCTAGGGTGTCACTTCACCAGCCAGAAACCTCTGTAGCTGATGGCATCTTCTGCCTGAGTATTGCTTGTGCCTGCTGGGCTAGTTCCACCCACTTGGCCTGGCAGGCTGTGCTTGGCTCTTACTACTGGCTCAGATCCCACATCTGCCAAACGCAAGCCAGGTGCAGAATGGCAAGGGGTGTGTGGTTGAGCAAGCGTGAGGTCCAGCCACTGTGCACAGCCAGGCATGCTGACTGCTGTGGCGGGGCAGGGAGCAGGTGCTGGCTCTGTGTGAGGCTGTGGCTGGATGAGATATACTTCATGTGGCTTCTGCTGTGGGCACCCGAGTCAGGACGAGGTAAATGCAGTGGTTCCTGGAAGCTTGGAGACTCCAGGAACTGCAAAACCCCAAGGAGGGTGTCACAGCCCTGGCTCAGGGATCTCTACAACTGGGCTCCGCAAAGGGCTGCAGCTCTTCTTGTCTTGTCGCCCTCAATGTGGCGAGCATGGGGTGGGGGTGTGTTTCAGCCCTTATTGTGTTACAGTTCTTTTAGTCCTGCCACTCAGCAGGTCCCGAGTTCTTGTCCCACATTCAGGAGGAATGAGGTATGCAGACAACTGGAGGGTAAGCAAGGTGGAGAGGAGCTTCACTGAGTGGCAGAACAGTTCTCAGGAGATCCGCAGTGGGTATCTCCTATCCACAGGCAGGTTGCCCCGCTCTCTCTACAGCCCTCAGTGGAGAGGAGACTCACAAGTTGTATTGGCAGGTAGGTTGTCCCACTGTCTGCCTGAGTCTGGCTGAGTCCAGGGATTTTATGGGCTAAAGAGGGGAGGAAGTGCATGCTGACTGGTTCATGGGTGGACATAGGCAGGCCTGGAAAAAGCACTGTAAGTTCTCACTCTGGTCCACAGAACTGACAGCCCAGCCCCCAGTCTTCAGGTTTGAAGAAGGTGGGGCTTTACCAGGGACCTGTTCCCTTTCTGCCCAGGAGCCTGTCTGCCTCCTGCTACCATCAACCTGCCATCCACGGTGCCCACAGTGCCCAAGCTATTCTTGCCAAGGGGTGCATGCAGGTTGCGCTGAGCTGCCCTCAGCTCCCCTGAGCCTTCCTCCCATGCTTGTCAGCACCCAAAGTTTGGCTGGGTGGCTGCAGGGGGCTGGCATGTCAGGACTGCCCTGAGAGTGTGCACACTTGGCTGGGTTGCAACAGTGCCTGGGCTTGGCCTCAACTTTGCTGTGAAATTGGAGTGGGTTCTGGGAGCATGGAGAGGCCAGGCAGCAGGAGTAGATTTCTGAGCCTGCAGGGGCAAGGGGGCTTCCCCAGTCCCTGAGAGTACAGGGATGTCCAGGTCCGCAGCCATGGCTGGGTGGCTGCAACTTTGCCTGGGTGGGCAGGGCTCCCACCCCGCTAACTTGGAAAGGGACAGGGCTCCCGCCTGTTCCTGGCTCCTGCCAGCTCTGTGGAGTGTGCAGCCCTGGCTGTGCCTCCCTGACTGTAGCTGGCTTCATAGTAGCAGCTGTTCCAGATGGGCTGCCGCTGCCATAAATATGACTTTGTCAAATCTGATACTTTTGAGACATATTTTCATTATCTATGTACTAAACAGTGATAGCATGGCAAAGTCAATTTAGTCATGAGTCTTCGGATTTGCTCTTTTGTATAATCTTCATTTTCTTCATTTGTACATCTGTAGTTTTCAGCAAGGAGATACTTAGCAAAATCCTTATTTAAAATTGGTTAATACAGAACTATGTTTCCCCTAATATTTCTGAGACAGGAGGAAGTTACTTTTTTTTTTTTTTTTGAGACGGAGTCTTGCTCTGTCGCCCAGGCTGGAGTGCAGTGGCGCGATCTCGGCTCACTGCAAGCTCCACCTCCCGGGTTCACGCCATTCTCCTGCCTCAGCCTCTCCGAGTAGCTGGGACTACAGGCACCCGACCACCACGCCTGGCTAATTTTTTGTATTTTGAGTAGAGACGGGGTTTCACCATGGTCTCGATCTCCTGACCTCGTGATCCGCCCGCCTCGGCCTCCCAAAGTGCTGGGATTACAAGCGTGAGCCACCGCGCCCGGCCTCAGGAAGTTACTTTTAAGAAGAGACCTTAGACAAAATTACCAGACTTTTTTTTGGCATTAGATTTCCTTACCTCCAAAAAGATGAAATGCTTTTCTGCAGCTTGGTAGGGGCCATTTTGCAGAGTTGGATTTCTGAAAGCTTTGTTTTATTTTCAAATATTCTTTAGTAAAGAATGTTTTTGTGGCATTGTTCAATTCTAGAATAAAGCAAAAGAAAATAGGATTTTGAAATTAATTTGAGTAAAATGGCAAGAAAGTGACAAGTGAATACTGTAGTATTTTGATACTATTTGAGACAATTCAGACCTCTTTAAGTCAGTGAAGACAAAAGTAGATTCAACATTTTTTTTCTTTACTGAAGCAAATACAACTTCCCCAAGTTCACATTTGGTGCAACTTTGACATGCCTACACACAGAACATAAATCTACTGAGTAGCTCCTATGTCAAGTAGTAGAGAGTATATAATGATAAATAAGACATCGTCCCTCACCTTAAAACAACTGTAGTCTAAAACAGTGGTCCCCAACCCCTGGGTCACAAATGGGTAGCAGTACATGGCCTGTTAGGAACTGGGTCACACAGGAGGAGGTGAGCCACGGGCAAGTAAGCATTGCTGCCTGAGGTCTGCCTCCTGTCAGATCAGTGGCAGCATTAGATTCTCATAGGAAGTGAACCCTATTGTGAACTGCGCATGCAAGGAATACAGGTTGCACACTCCCTGTAAGAATCTAACTAATGCGCCTGTAATCCCAGCACTTTGGGATGTTGAGGCAGGTGGGTCACTTGAGGTCAGGAGTTCAAGACCAGCCTGGCCAACATGGTGGAACCCCGTCTCTACCAAAAATACAAAAATTAGCTGGGCATGGTAGCAGGCACCTGCAGTCCCAGCTACTTGGGAGGCTGAGGCAGGAGAATTGCTTGAACCTGGGAAGTGGAGGTTGCAGTGAGCTGAGACGGCACCATTGCACTCCAGCCTGGGCGAAGAAGTGAGATTCCGTCTGGGGAAAAAAAAAAAAAAAATCTAACTAATGCACAATAATCTGAGGTGGGAAAGTTTCATCCTGAAACTATCCCCCACTTAAGTCCTTGGAAAAACTGTCTTCCACAAAACCAGTCCCTGATGCCAAAAAGGTTGAGGACTGGTGGTCTAAAAGAAATAAACAGGTAGACAAAAAAGGAGAATAATGTGTTATGAGTGTAACAATAGAATAGCTAGAGTGTAATCTGGGCTCAGGAGTGATAGGGAAAAGGAAAAACACTTGTAGAACTTTAAACTTCATAATCTATTTCATTCTATATGTGATGGGTTGACCACCTGAGTCTATTGCTATATACTTGAGGTAATTTTAAAAATGTGAAAATAACATTCAGAAGCTTACTAATGAGTTAAAAAGGAAATAGTCATTTGAAGTACACAGAGACCAACTGGAGAACACATATGATGGTATTCACTTTAAATGGTAGAAACTCTTCATATCTGAGCCATAGAAAGCAAACCATGATCTGAGTTGGACTGTTTAATGGAGAACAACCTCTTAGGCTGGTGCAGAGCTAGTTACTAACCTGAGAAGTAAACTAGGCTTTCCATCAACCATCCCCTCTTACTTTCAACCCGCAATGATCACCTGTAGCATTTCCTCAGTTTCCATCCTACTTCACTGCCTTGAGCTTTGGCTCAAGTGATTTGAATTAAATTTTCTCAATTTTTCTTAATCACTGCCTTGGGTTGATTTTTACTTAAGAAATTTAAAGGGAAAACTGATTCAGAAAGTTTACAATTAACAACAAAAGGACAAATGTAAAAAATACACTACTCTAGGCAACTGAAGTTATCTATTAAACCTGCAACTCTAACTCCCTTCCCAATTGCACACCCAAGAACCAGCATACGAGTTAGGGAAAAGGTATTTTCATGCTCATCATGTATGCTAGGGGGTTGATATGAGTACAGTGCATTTAAAAATCCTTCATATGTTTAAAAGTTAATCATTTCAAGTTAGATATTCTCTCAAGGGTTTCTGCAGCAATGCATAGCTGTTTTATTAAAGTCCACTTTTCCCACTGCCCATTTATAGCCCTTTAGTGTAAGATGGTTATGACACTATCACTTGGTTGAAGGGGCTTGTCAGTGTCATTCATATTGATGAAGAAAATGAAAGAAATTACCAAATAACATATTCATTTACAGTAATACTGGTCTTTTTCTTAGGACTTAAGAACTGATAACTATGATTCAGGGTATTTTCTGAGAGGTTAAAAATCCACCCCAAAAAGTGGTATTGTATTAACTCTTGGGAAAATTGACTCACAACTTTCTAAATGTTCTTGGAAATGAGACCCATGTGGTGTGTCATATGGCAGATAATACAAACGAAGGTGAAGAGTTTGCAACTTAAGGATTCTTATTATTCCTTCCCTTCCCTTCCTTTTCCTCTCCCTCTTCCTCCTCCTTCTGGAAAATTACAATAAAGGAACCAGTTCAGCAAGAGAATATAATAATTATAAATATTATAAAAATGTACACAAACACTGGAACACCCAGATAAAAGCAAGTATTATTAGATCTAAAGAGAGGCAGATAGATCCCAATACCATTACAGTTGGAGACTTTAATAACTCATTCCCAGCATTGCACAGATCTAGACAGAAAATTAACATTGGATTTAAGCTGCACCACAGACCCAATGGACTTAGCAGACATTTACAGAACATGTCACCCAACAGCAGTAGATTACACACTCCTTTCATCAGCACATGGACCATTCTCTAGGGTTGAACATGTGTTAGAACAAAAGAAGTATAACAAAATGTTAAAACTTGAAGTTATGTCAAATAGCTTATTTGGTCACAATGGAATAAAACTGGACATCAAAAAGAAGAACATTAGAAACTATACAAATATGTGGACATTGAACAATATGCTACTGAATGACAAATGTATGAAGAAAGAAATTTAAATTTAAAAAGTATGTGAAACAAGTGAAAATAGAAACATAATATGCCAAAAGCTACAGGACACAGCAAAAGCAGTATTAAGAGGCAAGTTCATAGCAATAAATACATACATCAAAGCACTAGAAAGATTTCAAATAAATGACCTAATGATGTACCTCAAGAAACTAGAAAAGCAAGAACAAACCAAACCCCGAATTAGAAGGAAAGAAATAATAAAGACCAGGGTAGAAATAAATGAAATTGAGACTAAGAAAACAACAACAAAATTAAAAAAACAAAAAGCTGGTTTTTTGGAAAGATAAACCAAATTGACAAACTATTAGCTAGACTAAGAAAAAGACCCAAATAAAATCAGAAACAAAAAAGATGTCACAACACATACCAAACAAATACAAAGGACCATTAAAGACTACTATGAACAACAAAATATATACCAGTAAATTTCAAAACCTAGAGGAAATGTGTAAATTCCTAGACACATACAACCTACCAAGATTGAACAAAGAAGAAATAGAAAACCAAATGCCAATCACAGGTAACGAGATTGAATTAGTAACAAAAAGTCTTCCAACATAGAAAAGTCCAGCTCTGGAGGCCTTCACTGCCCAAATCTACTGAATCTTTGAAGAATTATTACCAATTCTTCTCAAACCATTCCAAAAAATTAAAGCAGAGGGAAGTCTTCCTAACTCATTCTACAAGGCCAACATAACTCTGATACCAAAACCAGACAATAACAAAAAAAAGTTTTCAGGACAATAGCCCTGATGAAAATAGATGCAAAAATCCTCAACAAAATACTAGCAAACGGAATCCAACAACACATCAAGAAGATGATACACCATGACCAAGTGGGATTTATCCAACAAACGCAAGGATGGTTCGACAAATTCACGGAAACATGGATGAAACAAAGTAAATTTGAATCTGATTTTCATCTTTTCCTAGTGAACTGTTAAAAGGTTACAATCTAGTCTGAGAAGTCCCAATCTCCAGCTGAATATGCAGCCTGATGACAGAGGCATATAAAATAGACAAAAATTAACAAAAAACAAAATTTCTTTACTTCACACTTTGTCAAAATGGAGTTATAGATTTTACAATATGTGAGTCATTATAGTAAGCAATGTATGATTAGCAAATGTTAATATTTAGGAGTTTCTATTAAGTAAGATTTAGTTAAAATTTGTCCATATTAATAATTCCATTTAGTTTTTGGTAGTACAGTATTTGGTACTCATAATTGAGTATAATTTTTTTACCAGAATAAAAAGCTGTTGCAATCATTTTAAACCCTTTCCCCTAAGAGAAATCTGTAGCAGGTGGGTCCTTGGATTTCCTTGAGGGAAGAAAGATGCACCATATATTTATTCTCTTCAGTTTTACTATTAATGTAGTACATACTCAGATCCTCATTTGGCTCCTTTATGGCTGAGAGGAGAATGTGAAGATAGAAAATTTCCCACCTAACATTTAGCACCCGGTAGTGTATTCTATCATTCTACCCTTAGTCATTCTCTATGTTCCACATTCATTATCTCTTCATTAATATTTTAAATATTGTGTTATATTACATCTTTACATGAAAATCAGGTCAACAAATCCTTGCTCCAATTTGACTTTTTTCCTGTCCAAGGAGAAAGACCTTAACCTTAAGAACATTAAGAAGGTTGAGAAAATTTTGAGTTTGGGGGAAAGATGTAATAATTGTACTTAGATACTTATGGATTTATTCTCTGTGACTCCAAAGGAAATAACAAGAACCAAAGAATAAGGGGTAGTGGAAGGCAGACATGAGGAATAAATAATCAACAACACTGCTTCAAATGGAACTTCCTTAACACTAGAAATGTCCAAGACTGAACAACTACTAGTTACAGTGTTTTAGAAAGGATCTGAGTGTACAGTAGGGAATTCGAGATGAGGATCTATTCTCATCTATGATTCTAACAGTTTTATGAGTTGGGTAAGTACTGTTTTATAAACTGGAGAATAACAAATTATAGTATATGTGATTTTCAGTAACTTTTTAATAATTTATAAAGTACCTTTAGAACTATAACAAAGAGGTGGAATAATCAGACAATCATGTTAATGAAAGAGAATTGTTACCTGTTTGGAAAAAGACTCTAGAAATAATTGTCCGACACAATGGGCATGGAGTGCTTGAAGGATTGTCTTTGGCCAGAGTCCGTAAGCAGGGCTCACAGAAGATGTGGTGGCAAGGGTAACACATATAAGGGTTGAAATAAACGTCCAGACACACTGCACAGATGTAGCTATCCTTTTCTTCTGCATATTCATTGTCTTCATCTGTACTCATCTCATTATTCAAAGTCTGCAAAACATAAGAAAACTTTTTTTCTTAATTTAGTATGAGATTGGTTTCCTTAAGATAGCCTTTATATTTTGTTAAAATGAACAAAAATATTTGAGAAGCATATAAACTGTTCGTGGCATATTCAAAGTGACAGAAATGCTACCTTTCAAAGTCAAGAAACTAAAAATATACATGAAAACCCAGAAGCCTATTTTTCTTTTTAGTATTGTGACATAGTGCTAAGTGCTAAAATATACCTAAACCTATTAAGTATACCTGTATTTTGGCTTAATCAACACTAGATAGGTGTTAGGTGTACCAGTCCCAGAATTATGTAGATTCTCTATCTACCCCATTCCTACCAGAGCAAATAACCTGGTTGTCACAAGGTCAGAGTTTTAATATGAGCATCCATGCATGATGAAAAGTGAAGGCAGAAGGCGTCATACTTCATTCTCATACTGCGTGTGGAACATTATTCTATATTTTGTGTCTTCCTGGACCTCAAAGAAAGAGCCAAAGCCTAAGGGGTGTCAGGAGGAAAGCAAAGAAGCTGAGAGTAATTATGGGATTAGCCTTGCTATGGGGAAACATGATGAGCCTCTCTCCCCTCCCAAATGGAATTGTTAGGAAAAAGATACAGCAGGTTCTTGAATAATGTCATTTCATTCAACATTGTCTTGTTATAACGATGATGAGAAAAAAAAAAACTGATTTCCAGTTGGGGCTGCTGTCTGTGTGGAGTTTCTGTCTGTGTGGAGTTTGCATGTTGTCCCCACGTTTGTGTGTGTTTTCTCTGGGTAATCCAGTTTCCTCTCATATCCCAAAGATGTGCATGTTAGGTGCACTGGTGTGTCTAAATGGTCCCAGTTGGGGTGAGTGTTGGTGTGTGTGAGTGTGCCTTGTGATGGGATGGTGTCCCATCCAGGCTTGGTTCCTGCCTTGTACCCTGAGCTGCCAGGACAAGCTCCAGTAATTATCTTGTTTTATTCATCTTTTGTTAATGCATGTATGGCTCACATTTATTTCAGTGTTTAATATTAGAAGTGTTTTGGTCTTTAGAAGTTTGGTGATGCTTTTGTGATCAGAAATAGGCTGTAAAAATTGAACTCTTTATTTATATCAATTAGCCTATGGTAAAATTGGTGGTGTTATTTTGCTTAAAGTCACTGATAGTAGATTGGTGCAAAAGTAATTGCGGTTTTTGCTACTAAACTGCAATTACCTTTGCATCCACCTAAAACATCACCAGTAGGTTCTTGGAAATGGTGACTTTAAGCAAAATAAATGAGGATTTACTGTAGTTAAGAAAGAGGCAGCTCAGAGGTTAATATTAATAGTAGAAGGTTTGTCAGCAGAATTCCTGTAACTCACAACTTCCTCATTTGTGAAATTGCTGTGAGGATTAAATGAGGTAATCCACTTAATACATTTAGTATGGTACCTGGCACATAGTAATTAATTATCAAAAAATGTTAGCCATGGCCATACTTCTCTACCCTCCCCCATCCCTTCTGCTCTTTCTCTGCAGGTTCTGTAGTTTTTGCTAAAGCCTTGAGAATGTTTTTCTCAAACAAAGCATTTAAAACAGTACTTATAATATAAAACATACTATGTTTACTGTTATTATATTCTATTTGTATTATTATTATCATTATTATTATTATTTTGACACTGAGTCTTACTCTGTCACCCAGGCTGGAGTATAGTGGCGTGATCACTGCACAATGAGCCTCTGCTTCCTGGGTTCAAGTGATTGTCCTGCCTCAGCCTCCCAAGTAGTTGGGATTACAGGCATGCGGCATGGTGCCTGACTATTCTTTGTATTTTTAGTAGAGACAGGGTTTCACCATGTTGGCCAGGCTGGTCTTGAACTCCTGGGCTCAAGTGATCCACCTGCCTTGGCCCCCGAAGTGCTGGGATTACAGGCGTGAGCCACCACACCCAGCCTATATCCTATTTGTATTCTTAAGATTAATCTTAAGTGTTAACAAAAATAGTTGAAGTTCAGTATCTGTAATCTCCCCCTTCTAAACAAGACATTATATTCTCAACTCCAAACACAAAGATGCCTGCTACCTCTACTTGTCAGGAGCACGTTCTTTAAAACTGTTAATCTATGCATTTTAACTATATTTTATTCTTCTGCTTATTTTCATTCTTTGGCTTATTTAACAATGCTTTTTCATATTCCTTATTGTCCTCTTTGTTTTTATTTTGTTCTTTATTTTCATAGGTTTTGGGGGAACAGGTGGTTTTGGTTACATGAATAAGTTGTTTAGTGGTGATCTGTGAGATTTTGGTGCACCCATCACCTGAGCAGTATACACTGAACCCAGTTTTATCCCTCAGTCCCTTCCCCCTTTCCCCCTGGGTCCCCAAAGGCCATTGTGTCATTCTTATGCCTTTGCATCCTCATAGCTTAGTTCCCACTTATGAGTGAGAACATACAATGTTTGGTTTTCCATTCCTGAGTTACTTCACTTAGAATAATGGTCTCTAGTTCCATCCAGGTTGCTGAGAATGCCATTATTTCATTCCTTTTATTGGCTGAATAGTATTCTGTTTTATATATATATATATATATATCACCAACAGTGTAAAAGTGTTCCTATTTCTCCACAGCCTCACCAGCATCTATTGTTTCTTGACTTTTTAATAATCGCCATTCTGACTGGCATGAGATGGTGTCTCATTGTAGTTTTGATTTGCATTTCTCTAATGATCAGTGATGTTGAGCTTTTTTTCATATGTTTGTTGGCTGCATAAAATTGTGAGAAGTATCTGTTCATATCCTTTGCCCACTTTTTGATGGGGCTGTTTTTTTCTTTAAGTTTCTTATAGATTCTGGATACTAGACCATTGTCAGATGGCTAAATTGCAAAAATTTTCTCCCATTTTGTAGCTTGCCTGTCTATTCTGATTACAGTTTCTTTTGCTGTGCAGAAGCTTGTTAGCTTAATTAGATCCTATTTATCAATTTTAGCCTTTGTTGCAATTGCTTTTGGCGTTTTCATAATTAAATCTTTGCCCGTGCCTGTGTCCTGAATGGTATTGCCTAGGTTTTCTTCTAGGGTTTTTGTGGTTTTGGGTTTTACATTTAAGTCTTTAATCCACCTTGAGTTAATTTTTATATAAGGTATAAAGAAGGAGTCCAGTTTGTTTTCTGCATATGGCTGGCCGGTTTTCTAAGCACCATCTATTAAATAGGGAATCCTTTTCCCATTGCTTGTTTTTGTCAGGTTTGTCAAAGATCAGATGGTTGTAGATGTGTGGCATTATTTCTGAGGTCTCTGTTCCGTTGGTCTATATGTCTGTTTGGGTACTAGTATCATGCTGTTTTGGTCACGGTAGCCTTGTAGTACAGTTTGAAGTCAAGTAGCATGATGCCTCCAGCCTTCTTCTTTTTGCTTGGGATTGTCTTGGCTATATGGGCTCTTTTTTGGTTCCTTATGAAATTTACAGTAGTTTTTTCTAATTCTATGAAAAATGTCCATGGTAGTTTGAGAATAGCATTGAATCTATAAATTACTTTGGGCAGTATGGCCATTTTCATGATACTGATTCTTCCTATCCATGAGGATGGAATGTTTTTCTACTTGTTTGTGTCCTCTTATTTCCTTGAGCAGTGGTTTGTAGTTCTCCTTGAAGAGGTCTTTCACACCCCTTGTTAGCTGTATTCCTAGGTATTTTATTCTCTTTATAGCAACTGTGAATGGGGGTTCATTTATGATTTGGCTGTTTGTCTATTATTGGTGTATAGGAATGCTTGTGATTTTTGCACATTGATTTTGTATACTGAGAGTTTGCTGAAGTTGCTTATCAGCTTAAGGAGGTTTTGGGCTGAGACTATGGGGATTTCTAAATATAGAATCATGTCATTTGCAACAGCGACAATTTGATTTCCTCTCTTCCTATCTGCATACTCCCTTTTTTTTTTCCTCTTGCCTGATTGCCCTGGCCAGAACTTCCAATACTATGTTGAATAGGAGTGGTGACAGGAGGGCATCCTTGTCTTGTGCCGGTTTTCAAATGGAATGCGCTTCCAGCTTTTGCCCATTCATAATTTTTTTCTTTTTTTTTTTTGAGACGGAGTCTCGCTCTTTTCCCCAGGCTAGAGTGCAGTGGCGTGATCTCGGCTCACTCCTCCCGGGTTCACGCCATTCTCCTGCCTCAGCCTCCCGAGTGGCTGGGACTACAGGTGCCCACCACCACGCCCAGCTAATTTTTTGTATTTTTAGTAGAGATGGGGTTTCACCATATTAGCCAGGATGGTCTCGAACTCCTGACCTCATGATCTGCCCGCCTCGGCCTCCCAAAGTTCTGGGATTACAGGTGTGAGCCATCGCACCCAGCCTTAATTAGAGCATTTATAATATCCCTTTTGTTTTCTGGATCTGTTTTTCCTTGTGTCAGGTTTTTTTGTTTCTTCTTTTACATTATTGATATTCCTCAAGTCTGACAATATTTGCTTTATTTTTATATACAAGGGATTAAGTTTATTAGTATAGTTAGCTGACACAGATTCCCTCACTTGTGTAGGTCTTTTTCTCTGAATAGAGGAATTGACTGCAAATCCTAAATGAATGAAATATGTCAATAAACATGTACCTTTTGTGTATATAGTGGGAAGCAAGCATACAGGCTGAGCATTCTCACAATTGCTAAAATACAGAATGTTTTCCTAGGGAGTGAAGGACTTACTTCACTCATGAGAAGTGCCTTTCCATGCCCACCATCAATCTATTTTCAGACTCTGCTTCTCCCTCCAGCTCCAAGAACCAGGCATGTCCTTGAATTTAGGAAGGAGCTCCCACGGTGTTGTCAGAGTGTAAACGTCAAAGCTAGATATTCTTTACGTGGGAATTGGAAGGGCAGGATCAAGACTAGGCCAACTATTCAACAGGTTATCTAGTAACAATTATAATGTTCACACCTGTGGCTCTAAACCTTTACTGCCTATCAAAATCAGCTGGAGAGCTTGTTAAACTAATGCTGGGCCCATCCCTAGAGTTTCTGCTTCAGTAGATCTGGGATGGGGCCTGAGAATTTGCATTTTTAATAGGTTCCCAGGTAATGCCGATGCTGTTGGTTCATACTTTGAAAACTGATTCATATCATGACCTATATTCCTGCTACCTGGCTGATTTTTTTAAACAATGTTCAGATTATTTTAATGAATACAAAGTTCCCCCAAAGTCCCACTGTTCTAGGTCTTATGGCACCTGCCAAATCTTGTAAAAATAAAGATTCAACTGTACATAATATTTGTTTTGTTTTGACTGCTGCTAGTTTGTTTTCATAATAAAAGGCTGCAGGCATCCCTATAACTTGTATGCCACTCCTCACTCACCTATTAAAAGGAAACACTTCTTCCTCAGCCGGATAATACTCTCAGGAGCATAAATCATATATTCTGCATTGCTCACAGGGTACATGATGTACTTATGACCTCAGCCAGCCCACCCAATGGGAGCAGGAAAGCTCTAGACTTTGAGAAACATTTATATTTTAAATTTTTTAAAAAGTGTATTTCTAAATAATTTCAAGTTTATAGAAAAGGCACAAAGAATAGTATAAAGAACTCTACCTTATACTCAGGTTCATCAATTGTTAACATTTGCCTTTATCATATTCTGTTTCTCATTCATATTATTTCATATAATCACACTGCACATCACAATAATCAAAATCAGCGAATTAAACATTAACACAATAGTATAATGTATAGTACATCAAATTTTACCAATTTTCCTAGTGGTGTCTTTTATAGTAATTATTTTTTTAAATGAAATAAAGAATAATTTTATTGTCAAAAATGTGGTTAGGATCCTTTATTATGGTATATGCTTCACAAGCATGTGGCCAAGAACTCAACCTCAAGGTAACCTTTTTATAGATACAAAGGTTTTTTTTTTTTTTTAAACAACAGTTTTAGGTTCACAGAAAAATTGTGCAGAAAGTACAGAGAATTTCCATATACTTTCCCTACACACGCACATGCACACACACAGAGTTTTGCCTATTATTAACATCTCGCATTAGTATGGTACATTTGTTACAAATGATGAATGAACTTTAATATATTATTGACAACTGAAGTCCACAGTTTACATTAGGGCTTACTCTTTTTGTTGTACAATTCTATGATTATTGTCAAATGCATAATGTCATGCATCCTAATTGATTTTTGATCTTGAAATTATTCCAGGTCCCTGATGAGAACTCTCAATTCTACATCAGTTTGTTTTTTCTTGGGCATTTAAAAAATCAATTTGCTTCATTTTCTAAATAAATGCAAATCCAATTGTTTTTTACTGCTTAGAAATTCCTGAGTCTGTTCAACTGATAGTATATTGCTGTTTTCCAGCAGTAAGATACATTTATTATTTTAAAAAATACCCTTTTCTATAATCCCACTTTTAACTATCAGCTGAAAAGAAACAGAGTATCACTTTGCTTTCACTAAAAATTGTCTAAAAAAGTATGTATAAAGTAAGTGAAAATTTTCACCTAGTCTTATTTTATATATGTATGTATGTGTGTATATACAATAGTTCCCCCTTATTTGTGGTTTCACTTTCTGTAGTTTCATTTACCATTTACCTGAAAATATTAAATGGAAAACTCCAGAAATAAGCAATTCATAAGTTTTAAATTGTGTGCCATTCTAGGTAGCATGACGAAATCTTTTGCCATCCTACCCAGGATGTGAATCATTTCTTTGTTCAGTGTATCCACTTGGTATACACTACCACCTGTTAGTTATTTCATACATGTCTCAGTTATCAGATTGACAAATCACAAGAAGAAGGGCGAGTATGGTATAATAAAATACTTTGAGAGAGAAGAGGGAGAACACATTCACATAACTTTTATTACAGAATATAGTTAATTGTTCTATTTTTTTATTGTTAATCTCTTACTGTGCCTAATTTATAAGTTAAACTTTATCACAGGTTGTATATATAGAAAAAAACATATAGTACACATACAGTACACACAGCACAGATGGTGCCCATTTTAAAATGGTTCAACTTAGGATGGCGTGAAAATCATATGCATTCAGTAGAAACCATACTTTGAGCACCCATTGATCCATTCTGTTTTTTACTTTCAGTGCAGTGTTTAATAAATTACATGAGATAGTCAATACTTTATTATAAAACAGGCTTTGTGTTAGATGATTTTGCCCAACTGTGGGCAAATGTACTAATGGAAATGTTCTGAGCACATTTAAGGTAGGCTAGGCTACACAACAATTTTTTGGTAAGTTAGGTGTATTAAATGCATTTTTAACTTATATTTTCAATTTAAAATGGGTTTATCAGGACATAAACCCATAGAAAATTGAGGAGCATATGTGTGTAAACATATATATATATATATATGATTTTGGTACTATCTGCTGCTTCAGGCATCCACTGGGGGTCTTGGACCATATCCTCTGTGGATAAGGCAGGACTACTGTGTGTGTGTGTGGGGGTATATATACATAAAATATATAAATATATAAATATATATATATATAAAATATAAATATATATATATCTCACTTGATCATGCTTGGCTTTATTGGATTTTGCAGATATTGCTTTAAAAAAAAAATTATAGGTTTGTAGCAACCCCGACAAACAAGTCTGTTGGCATCACTTCTCCTAATAGCATGTGCTCATTTAATATCAGTATTTTTTTTAGCAATAAAGTATTTTTAAACTAAGACATACATTTTTTACACATAATACTATTGCACACTTAATAGACTACAGAACAGTATAAACATAACTTTTTATATGCACTGGGAAACAAAAGAACTCATGTAACTCATTTTATTGTGATATTTGCTTTATTGTGATGGTCTGGAACCAAACCAATAGCTCTGAGGTATGCCTGTGTATGTGTGTACATGCATACATACACACACATATATAGTTGACATGGGTTTGAACTGGGTGGGTCCACTTACATGTGGATTTTTTTCAATAAATATAGTTGGCCCTCCATGTCTGCAGGTTCTGCATCTGCCATCAAACATGAATCTAAAATGCAGTATTTGTGAGAAGTAAAACCTGTGGATATGAAGGGCTGACTTTTCATATATCTGGGTCCCAACAGGGCCTACTGTAGGACTTGAGTGTGTGTGGATTTTAGTATTTGCCAGGGGGTGTGAAGGGTCGCTGGATGCGTCCACCTTGGACATTGAGGGACATATCTGTATTTCAGTGCAAAATTAATAAACTTAATATTCTCTTGGATTACAGAAATATACCACAGAAGTAAAGGATAAGCATTCAAATTGCCTTCTCCATCAACACAATTATATTTCATATATTCAAGACTCTTAAAGATTATATTAGGTTAAGTACTAAATGTGTTTGATTTATATATTTTTATTTCTAGTTTAATGGTTAAAAATAAGGGACCTAAGCTATAGCATATCCAAAGTCTTGTATCTGTTGCAATCTGAAGAATGCAGGGACAATTTCGCAAAAATGTCACTACCTTAAACCCTAAATATCAGAGTGCATTACAAGACCATAGTAAGTTCTCAACAAATAATGCATGGATGAATAAATATCACTCAGACCACACATTGTCCTCTGCAATTAAGCCTCTTCTGCAGTACAAACATTTCCAGAAAGGGACATCTCACTTTCTGCAGTATCTTGGTGTGAGTTTATTAAATCACATTCCTCTCTAGCAAAATAAAATGATAGGGTATTTGTAGGAGATAAATATTTAATGGGTCCTTTAGGATAACAATTCTTAAGTGTGATTCACAGATTCCTGAGAGCAAAAAGACCCTTTCAAACGATTAATGAGGGCAAAAGTATTCTCATAATAATACTAAAAGCTGGGGACAGTGACATGTGCCTGCGATCTCAGCTATTCTGGAGGCTGAGGCTATGAGCTCAGAAATTTGATTCCAGCCTAGGCAACATAGCAAGCCTCTGTCTCTAACAAAAACAAAATAAAAACAACAAAATAATATACTGAGATGTTATTTGCCCTTTTCACTGTGTTGGCAATTGTACTGATGGTGTAGAAGTAATAGTGGGTAAAATTGCTAGTGCCTTAGTGTGAATCAAGGCAGTGGGCCAAACTTTACTGAGTCATTATACTCACTTATGGAAAAAAAAGAAAAGCTCATTGCTATTAAGAATATCCTTAATCAATCTGGAAAAATATTAATTTTTATTTTTATTGTTTTTGCCCTTTTAATAATGTGGTGTGACAGAAATGGGAAGTATCCATAAAGCATTTCAGCTGTATACCAAAGCATAATGGTTATTTTGAGTAAAAAATCTTTTTTTTTTTTTTTTTTGAGACAGTTACACTCTTTTTGCCCAGACTGAGGTGCAATGTCAGGATCTCGGCTCACTGCAACCTCCGCCTCCCAGGTTCAAGCGACCTCAGCCTCCCAAATAGCTGGGATTACAGGCATGCACCACTATGCCTGGCTAATTTTGTATTTTTAGTAGAGAACGGGTTTCACCATGTTGGTCATGCTGGTCTCAAACTCCTGACCTCAGGTGATCTACCCACTCCAGCCTCTCAGAGTGCTGAGATTACAGGCGTAAGCCACCATGCCTGGCTGAGTAAAAGTATCTTTGTTATTATTTGAATTGTGAGCTGCATCAGCTTCTTTTTTCATAGAACATCATTTTTACTTAAACAAGTGTCAGGCAAGCTGATTATTCAGATTTGGTTATTTGGTAGACATTTTCACAAAAAAGAACAAAGTAAATCTGTCACTCCAAGGGAAACAACTGATGGTATTTGGTGCCAATCAAAATGATAAAATTTGAACTTTCAAGCAAAAGTCAGAAGTTTGCAAAATTTGTTTTTGCTTACAGCTTCCCAATACTTAATGACTTTTGTTAAGTGACTGGTGATGATATTAACGAATACTTTTTGATACTGCATAATAAAATATGTCAACATTTAGAAGAGTTAGATACTTCAGCAAACGAATATCTTCCAAATGTCTAATGCATGATGTTACAAAAATCACGCATGGGTAAATGAACCAATCAAAATGTGAAGACAGACCCATGGATTTTAATGTAATAGAGTATTTAAAGTTAGTATCAGGTGTCAAGACTACATTGCAACTAGCCTTTAAAATCTAGTACTTGTCAAGTTTTGCTGTTATTATCAAAGACAAATATCCACAATTATTCTGAAAAGCTATTATACTACTATTCCCTTTTTCTGACTGCATGTCTAGCTAGATTTTCTTCACATAATTCAACTAAAACAAGTGGCAATAGACTGTATGCAGAAGCAGACATGAGAATACATCTGTCTTCTATTAAGCCAAATTCTAAAGAGATTTGCAAAAATGTAAAACAATGGCATTCTTCTCGAGTAGTTATACAACATGCAATAGTTTATTATCTTTATATGAATGCATACATATCTTAAATTTTTTTTAGTTTTAATTTCTAATATGGTAAATATTTATAATCCATGTACACAAAAGTTCGTTGGGCTCTCAAAAAATTTTAAGATTGTAAAGGGATCTTAAGACCAAAAGGTGTAATAAGAACTGACACATTAGGAAACGGAAAGCAAAGAAGATTTGAGCATTACACATCTATTAGGTACTATATTAAAGTTTATAAGTACTTAACTGGCAATATTGTCAATATCAATGATAATAGTAAATAAGATTATTTAGGATAAAAATTCAACTTAGGATCTAAACAATGATAAGTTCTATCTATCTGAGACCCAAATAAATAAAAGCTCAAAGAAGTAGTAAAAAAATGTTGGCATGCTGTAGATTTTAGGACAGAGGAGAAAAAATATTTAGTACAGGTTGAGCATCCCTAATCCAAAAATCCAAAATCTGAAACTTTTTGAGTGCTAAGACACCACAAGTGGAAAATTTCACACCTGACACCTTTGCTTACTGATGGTTCAATGTACAAATCTTTGTTAAACAGAGTAAACAGACAACCTATAGAATGGGAGAAAGCATTTTCAAACTATGCATCCAGCAAAGGTTTAATATGCAGACTCTATAAGGAACTTAAGTCAACAAGCAAAAAACAACCCCATTAAAAAGTGAGCAAAGGACATGAACAAACACTTTTCCAAAGAAGACATACACATGGCCAAAAAGCATTTGAAAAAATGCTCAACATCACTAATCATTAGATAAATGCAAATCAAAGCCACAACAAGATACCATTTCACACCAGTCAGAATGGCTATTGTTAAAAAGTCAAAAAATCATAGATGCTAGTGAGGTAGCACAGAAAAGGGAACACTTACACACTGTTGCTGGGAATGTAAACAAGTTCAGCTATTGTGGAAAGCAGTTTGGTGACTTCTCAGAGAACTCAAAGCTGAATTACCATTCAACCCAGTAATCCCATTATTGAGTATATACCCAAAGGAATATAAATTGTTCTACCATGAAGACACATGCACATGTTACGTTCATCACAGCACTATTCACAATAGCAAAGACATGGAATCAACCCAAATGCCCATCAATAGTAGAGTGGATAAAGGAAATGTACACATACACCATGGAATACTATGCAGCCATAAAAAGAATGAGATCATGTCCTTTTTGGCAACGTGGATGGAGCTGGAGGCCATTATTCTAAGCAAACTAACAGAACAGAAAACGAGATACCACACGTTCTCACTTAAAAATGGGAGCTAAGCATTGAGTACATATGGACACAAAGAAGGGAACAACAGGCACAGGAGCCTATTTATGGGTAAAGGGAGAGAGGAAGGTGAGGATCAAAGAACTACCTATTGGGTGCCATGCTCATTATCTGGGTGATTAATTAATCTATACAACAAAACCTCATGACACACAGTCTATGTAACAAACCTGCACATGTATCTCTGAACCTAAAAGTTAAAAAAAAGTTAAAAATAAAATTACCTTCAGGCTATATGTATAATATGTATACGAATCATAAATAAATTTCATGTTTAGACTTGGGTCCTATCTCCAAGATATCTTACTATGTACACACAAATATTCAAAATTCTGAAAATACCCAAAGTCTGAAAAACTTCTGATCTCAAGCATTTTAGATAAGGGATACTCAACCTGAATTTACTTCAAAAAGCCACACACAGATATGGTACCATTTTATAGATCAATCAGCTTTTATTTACAGTGCATTAGATGATAAATAACTTCATTTAAAATGAGAAGAGCTACTGGAAGACCCCAGATGTAAGGTTTCACTGAACACGGCACCAGCTTTTGAGGTTCCTGTGTTTTCTTTGCAATCTGAGCCAGACCTACACACATGCAACCACGTCTAAGGGACCTGCAGTTGGTATTGTGATTTTGGTACCACCTACTCCTGTTCCTGTGTGGGTGTTTTCCAGCACAGAAAAGTAGACATAATTACCAACAATCAGTGAAACGGAACCACTCCAAGCTATGTTGCCTTACTGAAGCTGAACGATTGACAACACTGCAAAGTAACAAGTCGCAATGAACTCCACCAACACAGTTTTTGATGCTAAATGTCTGATTGAACAGAGATGCTCCCCTCCACTTCCCTGTGGTTTGATGCTTTGTCATATTTTCATTGCTACTTCCTAATTCAGGTTCTTATCTTTATATATGCTTAACAAATATTTGAGTGTGTACTACATACCAGGTACTGTCCCAGGCTCTGACAATATAGCATAGAACTTTTAGGCTAATGGAGGAGAATAAGAGGGTGCTAAGAAACCATGAAACGGAGGAACTCTAATTAGTCTCCAGTCCAGAAAGGCATCTGTGAGGATGTGCTATTTAAGTGGAGATCTTGTTAGAAATCTTTTTGTTACAAGTGGCCAAAAATGGAACTCAATGTGGCTCAATAATTAAAATGGAATTTGTTGGTATAAGACACTGAAAAAATCCAGAAGTATATCTAGTTTCAGGTAAGAACTGACTCAGTAGCCTAAAGGACATCTCTAAGAACCTGAATTTTCTTGTTCTGCTATCTGTGATGACAATTTTTTCCTAATGCCTAGCAGCTTCATTCTCTCTCCCTTACACCCTCAAATGGCTCTGGCAGCTGCAACTCTCGCATGCTTGTACCATCATACTATCCAAAGAAATAAAGAGGGTCTTTTCCAGTGGCTCTTGCATAATCTCGGATATCCATTCTCTTTCACTGGCCTGAAGAGGGTTTGTTTACCTATCCTTAGGAAAAACCCTAACCTCAGGGAGACAATTGACACTAAATCATTTAATCTAATCAGAGCACATGGTTATGGCTATAAATGGGGGAAAGGTGAATTTTCTAATGGAAAATCAGGAGATTATTGGTAGAAGATGGTAGGAATCGATACTGAAGACGTTTCCCAAAAATGTCCACTAAACCAGACCATGTCAGATCTGAATGGTATGTACAAATTAACCAGGAAAAGAATAGAAGAGAAAGAACATTTTGGGCAAAAGGAACAGTTTATGAAAAAATCTTCAAGAACAGTAAGGACTTTGGAGCAATTGAGAAACAAGAAGGTAGTTTGGTTACATAAAGATAAAACAGGAAAGAGGAGAGAACTTGCAGGCTCCTTTCAGAATTTTGGACCCACACTCTAGTTCATGTATATGTACAGCTCCATCTATTTTTTTTCCTACCTGGAGGCAGGAAACCATAGGTCTTTGTGTCTCAAGGATTGGGTACTATACTTTAGTACATGCCATATTGGACACAAAGCAAGTACTTAGTGACTTAAATTCCAATGTGTGATGCAGATCTATGCTTTTACAGTTTGGTTAGTATTTAGTTTGAACTATATCAACCATAACTTACTTCCTCTATCCCAAAGGGCCAGGCTAACAGCTAGCATACTTCAGATCAAAGTATCTGTAATTTCTTTTCCTTTTTTTGGTAGAGATGGGGTGTCACTTTATTACCTAGCCTGGTCTTGAATTCCTGGCATTAAGTGGTCCTCCCTCCTAGGCCTCCCAAAGAGTTGGGGTTATAGTAAGCCACTGTGCCCCATCCAAATAATCTGTAATTTCTACCATGAAATTCTTCTTGGTATTTTTAAATCCGGAAGTGATAAAAAGTGTATTACTATACATTTACTTATAGTTGTTCACTAAGCCCATTATTCTTCCCAGGTCCTTAGCTAGATTATATATCCAGAGTTCCTGTGAATTAGGTGTGGCAGAAGAAATGAATTACTGATGTGACTGAGTTTTAACCAAAGGAATCTAAGCAGAAGTGAGATGCGCCACTTCCAGGGTTAGCCCGTATACAATAAATCCTTTCATTAGTGGTCCTCCACACTCTTTCCCCTTCCAGATGGAGGCAGATGAGTGGCAGTAGAAGTCACATACTGAAATATGATAGAGCTACAAGATGGAGGGAACCTGGAACTCTGGATTGCCATTTACAAAAGAACTATGTGCTAATTAGGACTTCACTTTGAGTGAGAAATAAAAATTTATCACATAAAACAACTGAGATCTGGTGTTTATTAGTTATAGCAGCTAGTGTTATCAAGTACTACAAAAACTGTTATATCAGTAACAGGTTTTTTTTTTTTTTGCAAAAGCATTTTGCAGTCATAACAAAAACCTAAAATATGAGGCACTGGTTTAGCAGTGAGGAGACTGATACTCAGAGGCTAAAAGATTGAGATCTATATTAAGCAATGACAAAACATTTGGTAAAATGTCATCTACAATAACATGGTAGGCAGACTATGTGTGCCCCTGTAGCCTAGATCTCTAGGGGAAGTGGCTGAAATGAAAGTAATTATGAACATTTACTTTTATTAGTTTAAACCATATGACAAATTATATTAATTTCTGAATGTGGATCCAGCCTTGCATCCCTGGACTAAACCTATGTGGTTGTGGTATATAAATAATTCTTTTTATACTTGTTGAATTTGGTTTGTTAATACTTTGTTGAGGATTTTTACATCTATCTTCATGAATGATACCGACTAGTGGTTTTCTTGTAAGTTTTTTGATATGAGGGTAATGCTGGTCTCGTATCATGAGTTTGAAAATATTCCCATCATAGATACCCATCTGAGAAAGGGCACTACAACAAATCTGGCAGGATCTTATTAAGTGTCAATTATAAGAAACTCTCATGTAGTCAAAGTTTTATGAATTCTCTAGGCCTTTGTTCCTTTGACTGTTAAATGACATTTTTGCCAAAAGATGGATGGAAAAATTAATATAAATATAAAAGCCAGTCAATTTGATACTGGTAGGAGTTGGTAAAGAATAAACTGAATGATTTTTTAAAATATAAAGGTTTGAGTGGTTGCTGAATTTATTTATATACATTACTAAAATAGAAGCAACTAAATACCCATTTTGTTTATAAAGAACCTATAAACAGGTATAAATCAGATAGATTATAACATTAAACAAATCACTTCAATATATTAAAGAAAATATTAAAAAGTTCAGGAGATCTCCAAGTATTAATTATTAATAATTAAAACAAACACACCACAATGTTAGAACCACATTTGGTGAAAAGGTCCAATATTAGTATTTTCTATCAAAATATTAAAAAAAACAAAAAAAATTTACATTATGGAGGCAAAAACAGTCTGACAAACTATTTTCCATATAGGAACAAACAGGAAAGAAAATATTGTTTTGGCTCCTTCAAATATATAAAACAAATCTAAATCAATTCTTAATGGTTGATGGGATCACAGCTTTCATTATGTAGTCTGAGTGAATATGTTTTCTGCTGAATTCAAGAAATACTTTCTTACCAATTAAATACAATCATATAAATTATGCTAATATAGTAGGTGGAAAATTATTTTCCTATTTTGAAAACTGCTGGCTGAGCCAGAGTCCCTAACATTGAAGGTATATAACTGCTCTTTTAACTTTCAGGTAGTCAAAGTTTCATGAATTCTTTAGGCCTTTTACATTCCTTGCCTTTGTTCCTATGACTGTTAAATGACATTTTCACCAAAATATGGAAATACATCTATTAATGTTTGAGGAAATACGTTAATAGACTTTTTGATTATGTGGAGACTGGCATCTGGATTAGGCTGGAAGGAGGGTTAAGGACAGCAAGGATGACACAAGAAGAGGGCAAATTATTCTGCTTTATAAAACAACGGATAAGAGAGTTACAGAAGGAGGAGGAGAGCAGAAACACAAGCTAGAACAGGACTAGGAGAAGAATGCATTTGCCTATGGGGGAGTCAGCTGAAGAACTTTTAAGAAAAGTGAAGTTTAATATTCAATTCTAAGATGCTTCTAGTTCTGCAGATTAATTACTCATCTTAGTCATTATCTCTAAGACTTTAGTAAAAGGTTGTTGCATATTCCAATTTTAAGTTAATGGTAACTGAAGAATACAGAAAAATCCTCCTTTATATTTTTACTCTGAGCAAGGTGGGAGTAAAATAGGAAACCAATCATGGGTGGCAAAGTGCCGTATTTTGGAATAAGAGATGACAGGAAACACTACCAACTCCCACCAAAACTTACTCCTCAGAAACACTGAACCATTGCTCCTTGGAAAAACATAGAATTAGGTTCCTCCAAGCCCCTTGGCCACATTTTTGTCAAATAATATATAACTCTGTTTAATGTTTGTTGCTGTTTAAAGACACCTCATTTAAATGCAAAAACTGTGACCTGACACTAAACAGACTACAAAATGATACTTGTCTATAGTAATAGAACTGAAACAAGAAGCCAGACTGTTACCTTGTTTGACCTCAGCTGGGAATATGCACATAAGATTACAGTTTTTTGCTGTTCTGTGCATGTCAACGAATGATTACAAAAGCACTGTGAGTACTGATTTTGGAGTTACAAATAAATTTTAGTGAGTATGCAAATTCACAAATGTGGAACCCACAAATAATGAGGATTGACTGAATCAATCAGTTATTCAAAGCTCTCCATAAACTAGACTCTCTTCACCTTCCAACTTTCACCTTTCATTCTTCCTATGCGTAACTGCACTGCAATCAAAATAGCCGTGGCTTTCTTCCTAGAATAGCTGAAATTTGTATCTTAACTCATATTATTAAGCTCTTCTAAAATGCTCTTTCTAATCATTTCCCACAAATTTAAAAATTTCTTCCAGAGTCCAACTAAAAATTCATTTCTGAGACGACTACCTGCTTCAGCCATACTGCTTGCTGCAGTTTAGCAGATTACAGATGGTCCCCAACTTATAATGGTTTGACTTGAAATTTTTTGACTTCTCACTGGTGCAAAAGTGATACATGTTCTGCAGAAACCATACTTCAAGTCCCCATGCAACCATTCCATTTTTCACATTCTGTGCAGTATTCAATACATTATGTGAAATTGTCAACACTTTATTATAAAATAGGCTTTATGTTAGATGATTTTGCTAATGGACGCGTTCTGAGCACGTTTAAGGTAGACTAGGCTAAGCTATGTTGTTTGAAAAGTAAGGTGTATTAAATACATTTTTGACTTATGATATTTTCAACTTATGAGTTTATCAGGATGTAACCCCACTGTAAGTTGAGGAACACCTATATTTTGAGGGCTATATGTATATCACTCAGATTTACACTAAACAACATACTTACTCATACTTAGCTTTTTAAGTCTCCTCTGGATGCCTTAAAATATTTTGTTTTCCCAGTTAGAGAATAAGGATTTCAACTATGTCTTTTAATTAATCTTCATTTTGCCTTTCTCTATTATACACTTGGAATCAAAGAATAGATGTCTAAATATTAACACTAATTCTTAGATGCAGTTTAACCAAGTCTTAAGTGTCAGAAATAGCAGATAAGTTTCATGTCCTAAGCCAACCTAATTAAATCAATACTGATATTATTAAATGAATAATGACTACTCAATATATTTAGAGTATTATGTTGAGATTTCCTGACGGCTTGTCTTATACTAGATGGGAAAGAGCCATAATTGGTTATTAATGCCTGCAAAGGGTACAGAAGGTGAAATGACAGAAAGCATGAAGAGATTTGCTATCCTTTGGCTCACAGTTACGCTTTTTACAATAATTTGGGGGGATATTTTGGATTACATTAACCATTTTATGGTCACATCTTTTTTTATTTTTATCTTTATTATTATTATACTTTAAGTTTTAGGGTACATGTGCACAACGTGCAGGTTTGTTACATATGTATACATGTGCCATGTTGGTGTGCTGCACCCATTAACTCGTCATTTAGTATTAGGTATATCTCCTAATGCTATCCATCCCCCCTCCCCCCACCCCACAACAGTCCCCGGTGTGTGATGTTCCCGTTCCTGTGTCCATGAGTTCTCACTGTTCAATTCCCACCTATGAGTGAGAACCTGCGGTGTTTGGTTTTTTGTCCTTGCGATAGTTTGCTGAGAATGATGGTTTCCAGCTTCATCCATGTCCCTACAAAGGACATGAACTCATCATTTTTTATGGCTGCATAGTATTCCATGGTGTATATGTGCCACATTTTCTTAATCCAGTCTATTATTGTTGGACATTTGGATTGGTTCCAAGTCTTTGCTATTGTATGGTCACATCTTTTTAGAGGAAACTAAAAAGTACATATTTCCTTCTTATATATAGGTCATATAATCTTTCTGGTTTTAGTTTAAATTTATCTCCCTTTTCAAAATGTCCTACCTGCTATGCTGGCTAGACTATGTATTTTACCTTTTCATTCAAAAACAGACACCTAAATTAATGTTGTTTTTGTTATAGCTTCCACAGTTTTTTACATATATTATTTATGATTGGAACCTGCCTTCCCACTGTGATATCATCAACAGTATAATACATACTCTTTCAAACAATTGTTTTCGATTCTCAGATTGAATTATAAACATATTATCATTTTGTGAATAAACAATCTCACAGAAAACAATTCTTATGCAATTGGGTTTCAAGAAATCTACCTTTTTATTAACTTAGCTCTTTTTAAATGCAATAACTGCAAGTTACATTTTTAAAAAGTATAAAAATACAATACAGCTGTGAGAGATTAGATTTTTCTATAGCTAATTAGCTACTTTTGATCCCTGTAAGGATTAGGATAAAATATGTCCACCCCACTGACATCCAGCTAGGCTATCTATCTGACTTATTTTGTCGAAAGGAATGTGAGTGGAAGCAATGAAAACCATGTATAAACAGATTTCCTTAAAGAGTCATTGCATGGTCCTGCCATGGCACTTTTACCTTGGTCTTAATAATGACATGTCTGTTATAGTGGATGCTCCATCATTCTAGATCTCTTAACTAGATCCTTAGTTAAGAAGTCACTAAATCAGAGCAGCAGCCAACACGAAACATGAGAAATAAATAAATCTCTGTTGCTTATAAGCCACTGAGATTTAGGGGCAGATTGTTACTACATTAACATGTAGTAATTAATGTAGTGACTAATACAAAAACTGGTATCAGGAATAGAGGTACTTATGTAACATAGTCTAAAATATGTGGCAGTGACTTAGGAAACTGTTATTAGAGGTTGAAAGATATAAATAAAAAATAGAACTCATACACTGGTGATGCATATGGTAAAACTGTCACCTGTAGTAAACTGGCAGGCAATATAGAGCAAAATGAGCTTAGAAAATAGAATTCGGTAACATGCCTTGGTTGCTACTGGCTGCATTTAACATGGTACAACAAGAAAAAGATAAGCTCAGAAGGAAATGATCTGGTTTCAAACATCAACAAAGGAAGAAAGAGAAGAATCTAGAAATTATAGGACCCCCAGAGTTAAAGGTAACAGTTTTTTCTCATGCTCAACCAGTGAAAGATAAAAGTTAAATAAGCTCTGAGAAACAAAGGCTGACCCAGAGTCAAAGACCAAATCAAGTATACCTACACCTTGGAGATACTGCGGGTTTAGTAATAAACCATTTCATTAAAGTGAATATTGCAATAAAGCAAGACACACACATTGTTTGGTTTCCCAGTGCATACAAAAGTTATGTTTACACTATAATGTAGTCTATTAAGTGTGTAATTGCTTTGTGTTTACAAAACTAATGTACATGCTTAATTAAAACCCACATTACTGCTAAAAAATACTAACGATCATCTGAGCCTTCAGTAAGTCATAATCCTTTTTGGAGGTGAAGGGTCTTGTCTTGATGTTGATGGCTACTGACTGATTAGGGTGGTAGTTGCTGGAAGAAGGAGTACCTGTGACAACAATGAAGTTTGCTGCATTGTTAGACTATTCTTTTCACAAAAATTTATCTGTAGCATGCAATGTTGTTTTATAGCATATTATCCACAGTAAAACTTCATTCAAAATTGAAGTCAATCCTCTTAAATCCTGCTGCTGCTTTATCAATTAAGTTTATGGAATATCCTAAATTCTTTGTCATTTCAACCATGTTCACAGCATCTTCACCAGGAATAGATTCCATCTCAAGACACCACCACTTTCATTGCTTATCCATAAGAAGCAACTTCTCATTTTTCAAATTGTATCATGAGATTGTAGCAATTCAGTCATATCTTCAGGCTCCTCTTCTAATTCTAGGTCTCTTGTAATTTCCACCACATCTGCAGTTACTTCCTCCACTGAAGTTTTGAACTCCTCAAAGTCATCCATAAGGGCTGCAATTAACTTTTCTCAAACTCCTGTTAATGTTATTTGCACCCTCCCATATGACTCATGAATGGTCTTTATGGCATCTAGAATGGTGAATCCTTTCCAGAAGGTTTTCCATGTGCTTTGCCCAGATCCATCACAGGCATCACTATCTTTGGCAGCTATAGCCTTAGTAAATGTATTTCTTAAAATATAAGACTTTAAAGTCAGAATTACTCCTTGATCCATGGACTGCAGAATGTATGTTTTATTAGCAGGCATACAAACAACATTAATCTCCTCGTACACCTCCAGCAGAGCTCTGTGGTGACTAGGTACACTGTCAACAATCACTGATATTTTGAAAAGCCTTTTTTTTTCTGGGAAGGAGATCTCAATACTGGGCTTAAAATATTCAGTATACCATGCTGTAAGCAGATGTGCTGTCATCCAGACTTTGTTCTTCCATTTATAGAACACAGGCAGAGTAGATTTAGCATAACTCTTAAGGACCCTATGATTTATGAAACAGGTAAATTAAGCACTGGCTTCTACTTAAAGTCACCAGCTGCATTAGCCCCTAGCAAGAGAGTAAGCCTATCCTTTGAAGTCAGGCATTGACTTGTCTCTGGCTATGAAGTCCTAGAAGGCATCTTCTTCCAACAGAAGGCTGTTATGTCTGCATTGAAAATGTGTTGTTTAGTTAGCTGCCTTCATCAATGATCTTAGCTAGACCTTCTGGATAACTTGGTGCAGCTTCTACACCAGTACTTACTGCTTCCGCTTGCACTTTTTTGTTATAGAGACAGCTTCTTTCCTTAAACCTCATGAACCAATCTCTGCTAGCTTCAAACTTTTCTTCTGAAGCTTCCTGTGCTCTCTCGGCTTTCAGAGAATTAACAATAGGAACTTGCTTTGGATTAGGCTTTGGCTTAAGGGGATATTGTGGCTGGTTTCATCTTCTACATAGACCATTCGAACTGTCTTCATATCAGCAATGAGGCTGTTTTTTCCTTATTATTTGTGTGTTCACTGTGGTAGCACTTTTAATTTCTTTCAAGAACTTTTTCTTCGCTTTCACAACTTAGCTAACTATTTGGTGCAAGAGGCCTAGGATATCCTGACTTTCCACATGCCTTTCTCACTAAGCTTACTAATCTATAGCTTTTGTTTTAAAGTGAGACATACGTGACTCTTTCTTTCACATGAACACTTAGAGACCATTGTAGGGTTATTAATTAGTCTGAATTAAATATTATTGTGTCTCAGGGAGGCTCAAGGAAAGGGAGAGATGGGGGAATTGCTGGTCAGTAGAGCAGTCTAAACACATACAACAGTTATGGATTAAGTTCACCATCTTATATGGGCATAGTTTGTGATGCCCCCAAAACAATTACAATAGTAATATCAAAGTTCATTGGCCACAGATTACCATAACAGATGTTATAACAAAAATGTTTAAAATATTGCAACAATTGCCAAAATGTGACACAGAGACACAAAAAGAGAACATTCTATTGGAAAAATGATGCCGATGGACTTGCTCAGTGCAGGGTTGTCACAAACCTTCCGTTTGTTAAAAACACAGTATCTACAAAGTGAAATAAAGCAAAGTGCAAAAATACAAGGTTTGACTGCATATAACTGTGATGTCCTTTGTTACATTCTCTTCATAAATTAAAAGTGGCACTCAATAAGTTCTTTCTAGATTAAGTGTAGCCCCTACAAATCCTTCGACAAAAGTAGATCAGAGGAAAGAGGCTATGTATGTTTTCTCATGGAAATTTTATAAGCTTAACAGGCCAGCAATTAAGTCTAAAGAAAAATGGACATGTCATCAAAATAACTATCTTCAAAATAGCTACTGACACATGTAAACACCTTGAATAAAATACATAAAAAGCTAAGGTTTAGACAGTTCTGCCATGACAGCTTCTTGCATGGACTAAGAGACTTGGACTATTTGAGATTTATAATGACCCTTTGACCCCAATCCTCTATGGCAATGAAGTAGCCTGAAAAAGTTTCTCAGCCCTAAAAAGACATATATACTTCAATACCTTCTGATGTGGCCAAAGAAGATACTGGAAAAGAATGAGCCACATAAAATTCAGTTTAAAAACCACAGAGACAATGGACTAGGGATATAATGGTAGAGAACAGAATCCGAACTAAAAAAAAATAAATATCCCTACCACAGTGTAGGATTTCTTCGCAACATAAACCCGTGGGATTTCAAAATTGGTATTGACCAGCAACTCTTGGTGTGCTTCCAATTTTCCCTTTCTAAATTGGAGTTATTGTGATTATCCTGTTCCTGCTCCAGCAGTGTATATTGGGTATATGTGGGGCAGAAAATTTGTCTTTTTATTTCTTAGCTCACTGGATCAAGAAGGGCCATATGGAGACTTGATACAACAGCTGTCATTAAATTCTGCACTTTGAGTCTGGGATGGGACTTATGACTAAATACCTTGTGGAGTGGGTAAGTATTTTACATGTGTAAAAAAGAGAAATATTTTTGACCAAGAGGGTCAAAAACATATTAAGAGTATATATGTGTTAAGTTGTATTATTGCTTCCAATTATTTGTTCTCATTCCCTGGTAAAAGAATCACACTTTGCTGCCCTATTAACCTTCAAGCTGGGCCATCTGACTTATTTTGGGCAATGGAATGTAAGTAGAAGTGATATGTGCCATTCCTAAACAGAAGGTTTAAGAGTCATCATTTGGTGCTCCCATGACTTTTTCCCCTGCCAAGAGACTTATAACAACCAGACTGAACACTACACACACACACATTCTGATGTGGCATACAACAAATATATGACTAAGAATTTTTTAAAAGCAGCTTTAATTTCCAACTGATTTGGTTATTTAAAAAGCCATCACACTCACTGCTGAATAATAAATGTCTGAACATAAAACTAAAAGAAGGAATGTTTAACAGCATTTTCCAGATCTAACCATTCTCTTTTTAACAAATATGCAACAAAAAAATAAAACATAGTTAACCAGAAACCATCTGTCATTTCATAAAATTTAAAATCATCTTTTTGGTTATTTGGTTAATTTAATTTTCAGAACTAAGTATAAAAACATTGAAAGTAAGATCATTGGAAGACTCATAAATAAACCCAAACCTGAAATTTTGACGTTTGCAGGTCAAATCCTTTGGGAGTAAGGTTCATAATGACTATGAGAATTAAAATACTAATACAGATTTGTGTTTATATCTGTAAACAACATATTTTATAAATTTAATTGTCATACTTGCGTTTGTTCATTTACCATTTGTTATTGCTGTTGTTCAGTAGGAAGGGCTAAGAGAAATAGTACACTCCGAAATTCTATTATTTATTCCTACTCAGCAATGAATCTTTACTGTTTTACAGTGTATATACAGTACTGTGACAGAAGAATTGTTTTGTAAGAAAGAGACGAAAGACCTTCAACAATCTCGAATTTAGCTTTCTGGAAATATTTGGGTTTGTGATGTCTTTGAGAGTGAGGCAGGAGCTCCTGGGCATATATTAGCAATTTTTCCAAATATACCAATAAGGAATGAAAGCAATGAAAAAACAGTTGTATGGGTATAAAACTTGGTAACTATTTACTGCTTTCAAGGGTAATGAATAGGAGATATAGTAAGGAAAGAGTTAGTAATACATGGAGAGACACTTTACTAGAGAATAAAATGATCCTCAACATAGTGCCTCTGAAGCCTTAAAGCATCTCTCCCTTAGCTGTGCAATGGCAGGAGAGAGTAGGAAGAAGTGGGAGAATCTAATGTTTGTGCCATACTCACTAGTATTTAAATGCTCAAGATCTGGCCCTTAATGGGTTAATTCTCAGATATTTGAACAATGTACAGTAGTCCCCCGCTTATCCGAGGGGAATACATTCAAGATCCCCAGCAGATGCCTGAAACCACAGCTAGTACCAAATTCCATACAGATGCTCCTTGATTTATGAAGAAGTAACATCCCAAAAAAGCCACTATGTCGGAAATAAATATGCCAGTTAACCCATTGTAAATTAAAAAATTGTAATTCGAACCATCATAAATCCAGATGATCCTCGACTTACAGCGAGTCATGTCTAGATAAACCCACAGTAAAATTGAAATGTCTAACCATCGTAAGTCAGGAACTGTCTGTGGAAGTACTTAAGCATTGTGGGTTTAACTTTCGCAATTTGAGGTGTGAAAGCAAAACTAGCACAAATTTTTTCCTTCACAATGTCACACACAAAAGACTCATTCTTACCTTAGGTCTTAGCAATACAATTTTTTTTTCTTTTCCTATTAGGTCGAGAATTTTCACCTTTTCACTTAAAAGAAGCACTTTATGGCTTCTCTTTGGTGTATTCAAATTGCCAGCAGTACTACTTCTGTGCTTTGGGATCATTATTAAGTAAAATAAGGGTTACCTGAACACAAGCACCGTGAAACAGTGGCAGTCAATCTGATAACTGAGCCAGCTACTAAGTGACTAATGGGCAGGGAGTGTACATACCACCGATACACTGGACGAAAGGATTATTCACATCCTGGGCAGGATCTAGGGGGGCTGCACAAGGTTTTAGCATGCTACTTAAAAACTTATGAACCATTTATTTATGAAATTTTCTATTTAATAGTTTTGGAGTACAGTTGACTACAGGTAACTGAAACCATGGAAAGTGAAACCACAGATACAGGAGGACTACTGTATTTCCATAAATCAGCAGTTACCAAAGTTGACTGTTCATAAAAATTCACTTTGACGCTTAAGAGAAATCACAGCCAACTTCCAAAACAAGCCTACGGAGTCAAAATATTCTATGGTAAGGCTTGGACAAATATACTTTTTAAAAGATGATACTAACACATACCTCTTGTTAAGAATCAGTCTCAGGGGCTAGGCCTAGATATTTAAATCAATTTTTAAAATAATATAACAATAGAATAGAATGTCAAATAATAGACAAGAACATTTGTCATTTTAAAATCAAAGAGCTGTTTTGAAGCATTTTCTGTAATTAAATAAAGACAGACAAGAAGATGAATGTTTAACTGGTGTCTATTTGTGTGCATGCATTTGTATGTGTAACAATAACCCGGTAACTACTGAGATCATTGCTGTACAGGCATAAGGATAATGACTATTTTGATAAATCATGACCCTGAGTTGCCAAGAAAAATTAATGTACTCAGACTGTTATAATGAAATCCCATAAATTAAATGGCTTATAAACAACAGAAATTTATATCTCAAAGTTCTGGATCCTGGGAAGTCCAAGATCAAGGAATTTGCAGATTCAGTGTCTGGTAAGGGCCTGATTCCTTGGTTATAGACAGAAAACTATCTTTTTGCTGTGTCCTCGCATGGTGCAAAGGACAAGGGAGCTCTCTTGATCCTCATTAAAAGACACTAATTTTTGTTTGTAGTTGCTCTGCCCTGTTACCTAATTATTAACACCTACCAAAGGCCATACTAACAACACTATCACCTTGGGGCTTAGGAATTTGTCAAATAAAATTTGTGGGAGGTCACTGATTTGGACTAGCCTCCTGCGCTAAGCCTAACAGACCAAATCAATAGGGAGTTTAGCTATAGCAGCTGAGCTTTAGTTAATTGCCAAGAGGCTCTGGAACTAATTAAACAGTAACCAATAAAGTTGTCTCTACACTGCATTCCACTTTCTATAAATGCTGTTAGATCACGTTATTGGCTGGAGTTCTTTGAACCTGCTCTGGTTCAGGGGACTGGCTAATTCTTGAACCATTTTTGTTTTGTTTTGCTTTGGTTTGTTTTTCTTTGCTCAATAAACTCAATTAAAATTTAAACTTGTCTACGAGTTTCCATTTAACAATTTCAACATATGAACTGAGGGAGGAGGAACACAAACATTCAGTCCATTGTAGTATGCTTAATGTAGAATAAGGCATTATATTCTATTTCTGGAATAATACCCCTCAGTAAGAAAGTTTCACTGCATAAAGGAATAGGACGTAGCTATAAGAAAATAGCCTTTTATGGCTAGCCATATGCAGAAAATTGAAACTGGACCCCTTACCATATATAAAAATTAACTCAAGATGGATTGAAGACTTAAATATAAAACACAAAAACTATAAAAACCCTGGAAGACAACCTAGGCAATGCCATCCTGGACATAGGCATGAGCATGTTTACTGCAGCACTATTCATAATAGCAGACATGGACTCGATCTAAATGATAGACTGGATAAAGAAAATGTGGTACATTTACACCATGGAATACTATGCAGCCATAAAAAGGAATGAGATCATGTCCTTTGCAGGGACATCGACGGAGCTGAAGGCCATTATCCTTAGCAAACTAATGCAGGAGTAGAAAACCAAATACTACATGTTCTCAATTATAAGTGGGAGCTACATCATGAGAACACATGGATACATGGTGGGTGGGAGGAGGGAGAAGATCAGGAAAAATAACTAATGGGTACTAGACTTTATACCTGGGTGATGAAATAATCTGTACAACAAACCCCTGTGACACACATTTCCTATGTAACAAACCTGCACATCCTGCACATGTACCCCTGAACTTAAAAGTTACAAAGAGAAAATACTTTTTATATAATAACGTTTTGAAATGGACTAAATACAATTTCATTACCATAAAGCAAATGTACTATTTAAATATCTTTTTAATTTTCCTGTCATTTCAAGTAACCAAGTTCAGAAGCTTTCTCCTGAAGTCCCTTAAGAAACTAGACAGTGAACTCAACTTCGGAGTCAGGTCTATTTCTTCTGCTGCAGTTAAAAACTGGAAACTTTTTTTTTATTGCTCTCAAATGCTTTTAAGAAGCCCTTCTTCTAATAAATTGAAACTCGAGCCAAATTTTGAGGGATTTATAAAAATTAGAAATAAAATTCAACAACTATAAAATAATTGGTTTATAGAGAGAATAGACTGGACATACAGGCCTTGGCACTTTCTATAAAGCACTGAAAAATGTAAGAAACCAGGCCTTTTGTGAGAAATTTACCAGAATATCTGTCCACAAATTTAAAAACAAAAAGTAACCATGAAGAGAAACCAAGCTATCTCAACCAGTGTACCAAACATTAAAAGAATAGCATATATGACCACTTAATGAGACTAATAATCAGAGTAATTTAAATTTATTACTTTATTTTCAGTGGTTCCTGTCCTGAACTGTTATTTATATCTAGTAGTTACTGACTGGAATTCTCTAATATTTATTTTATATACACATTACTATCTTCATAACATCTGGCTACGTTTTATCATATAATTTAATGTCTGGCTATAGTTTTCTTTGTGTAAGTTTATGAGAAACAGTTAGAAAAGTCACTCTTTTCCTACCAAAAAACCAGATGAATGAAGTGTGAGAGTTCTACAAATAGTGGAAAGGCCTTTCCCATACAAAATCAAACCTCCATTTCAAGAGAAGTAGAGAAAATGGTACCTCCTGACATCCAGGCAGACAGTACAAGTCTTGGAAAGGAGGTAGCAGCAGCTCCAACTATGCATTTCCCTCCAAAGCCGGGGACAGGAGAGCACAGGTTGCAAAACAAAATTCTAATTACCTGTGCAGCAGCACATTTGACTCATTAACTCTTAATCATTTTCCTTTTTTTTTTTCCCACCCTAGGAAATGGAGCAAATCCAACCTTTTGCTTACTTCCCCCTCACCCCAAAGGAATCCTACTGAGATTCTTCTGAAAGCTATGGATCCTCTCCCTAGAAAAATGCACACAGTTTCTATATATGCTACATTGCACAATATTTCAGGGAGTCCACATACTTCTTAAAGCTTGATCATGGAGCAGATTAAAACTTCTTGTTTAACATTTGGATGGAATTTTTATCTTGAGTCAATAAAATTTGCAACATTTAACTACCTAAAGACACCAATGTCAAATTGACCATATTTAAGAATATTCCCATGACTTAACCATGTTCACCCACATTTTATTTTGAACTAAACTGTTCAAAACCTATTTCCCACTTCCTGTTGTCTATTTTTTCATTTGGCAACAAAGCAGTGGAGCAAGTAAGATAGGGTAAATATCAGGGGCTAATCATGTATGTTAGTAGTCATACTTTAGAAACTTCTGTGGACCTAAGTGCCCTCCAGATCCTCTCTACAGGAAGTCTACTGTCCATTTTCAAGTCCCTGTCATAGTTGTCTGAAGTAGCCTATAGTCGTGTTAGGAATAAAGGTCTTTAAATCTAAACCTACTACATATACGCCAATATTAATGTTTCTAGAAATACTCTTAATTTCTGCTACTGGCAGAGCAAAACAATGGAAGCAAGTCGACAGAAGTGACTAGAAATGGCTAATCAATAACCCTATAACATTCCTATATAACTTCTGCCCATCAAGCAAGGAATCATGAATATTATGTTTAACCAATGTGTTCCTATAACTTAAAAGAGTGCTTGACACACAGAAGATGCTCAGTATGTAAGACTAAACTTTGAGGATTGATAAAGGAGAAAATCGTAATTCAACATACTTTAAAAACTAGCAAGACTCTAGAGAAACACTTCAGGTAAGTAAAAGAAAAAAGACAAAAACTAACCTAAATGTCTGCATATAAGATGCATTACCTGGGGTTCCCCAGGAAATAGAACTGAGGCAAAAGTTTACCTGATACTACTTTATTAGGAAGCACAGGGGTGGGTAAAAAAGGGAGTTAGGGAGAGAGAACAAGTATCAGGACATGGATTTCTGAGTAGGCCTTTAATTAGTATCAAGTACAATCTTTTGAAAGGCCCCATGAACGATTATGTTCCAACCTTATGCATTATGAGCTACGGGCCACTGAAGGATGATAGGAGAATAATTTATCTTCTGAGGCCCATCTCCTCATGGTCCAAGGTTTTCCCCCATAGAGCATTAATACCACATCACTGACAGGTTACACACACACGAGAACCAACTAGGTCTCATTGCATCTCATGCTTCAGTGGCAACAGAGAAGCCTCAGGTGGCAAGTGCTATTATTCTGCTTGCTGGAGTAGCAGCTGGGCAGAGCCCAGGCTGAACTGTTTTTTGAGGTGGTTGCTAGGCCAGAACGAGCGGCCAAAGGGCTAGAGATAGTTGAGACTAGGAGGATTTCTGGAAGCACAAATAAACATACTGTAGTATATTCACATAATGAAATGCTACTCAGCAATAACCAGGAAAAAACTTATATACTCAACATCATGGATGAAACCCTAAAACATAACACTTACATTTAAAAACCTTACACAAAGAGTACATAGCATATGATTCTATTTTTGTTACGGGACAAGTGAGATTAATCTGTGATTAAAAAATCAGAATAATGGTTGCCTCTGAAAGATGGGACAAAAATTGAATGAGAGGGAAATAAAGAAACTTTCCAGAGTAATACATTTTATGTCTTGGTGAGGATTGGGTTACACAGGTGTCTGCATTTGTTACAATTCAGTGAATGAACATCTAAGATTAATGGATTTCATTGTAGGTAAAGTTTACAGCAAAAAAAGAGACAGTCATACAATATAATTCATCAGTAATGAACTATGACAGCACAATTTAATATAGTATGATACCATTTTTGTAAAATAATGCAGAAAGAACAATGTTATATGTTTTTATGAATACATATATATTCTGTGGGAAGAGGAAGAGGATCTAAATTGGAAGCACTGGTTAAAGGGTCTTTAGCTTTTTCAAAGTTTTTGTTTTAATAATGTAGTTTTTAAGGTAGAAAAATATACTAATACAGTACACATATTAATCATTTACAAAAAAAGTAATACATGGTTGCTATAACTTTAAAATTATATTAAAGTATAAATAGATTAAAATGCTCTTAGCATGTGACTATTTGCCACCCCCCAGATATTTTTCTTCTTTGAAATATAGAATTGTATTTTTAACTTTTGTGTGTATATAGCAGGTGTATATATTTATGGGGCAAATGAGATGTTTTGATACAGGCATTTAATGTGAAATATGCACATCATGGAGAATGGGGTACCCATCCCCTCAAGCATTTACCCTTTTGCAAAGTTTGAGTTACAAACTTCTTAAACTTTTTTAATCCTTTGAGTTATAAACAATCCAATTATACTCTAAATTATTTTTAAATGTACAATTCAGTTATTATTGATTTTTTAAATGTCATTCAAAAACAACCCCCTAAACCAAAACTGTAGGCAGGTGGTTAGAAAAGAAGTCTACAATCGTTGGAGATTGTTCTACTTGATTCCTGAGGTCGTTTTGAAGTATGTAGGCCCATGCATCATGCATACATAGCTATAAACATGCATTTTTAAGGAATATGTTTACATTATAAAGTGAATATGACTATGCATGATAATAAGAAGTGTTTTTAAAAAGGATGTACTGCATGATTGTTTAGTAGCAATATTCTACTTTAACTTTCAAAATATTTCACTTTTCAGAAAAAATACAGAATATACACTAAGATTTAACTGAAGTTTACAATTTAGGATAATGCTGTTTCTGGCAAAAGAAAGAGTGCTTTCTTTGATATGACAGTGAGAAATAAAGTGCATAACTCTGGAAGTAATACTAAGTAGATCACCAATAAATCACCTTTACCCAACTTTCCAAATAATACATTGCAAATATTTTAATATATGTTTTTAATTTAAAATAATATTTGTAATTATACAGTAGTTAAAATTATTCTACATTCTCAGCTACTATGGTAGATTAAGAATTTTCCTCTCAGAATAATATATTTAATGATTACATAATAGTGCAAGTTTAGATTTAAAATAAAATTAAAAAATATTCTCATAAAAACTGAAAAGCAGGAGCTATGTTTTACTATGTTGTAAAAAGAGTTTTAATCATAGGAGGGGCCAAGGTGGCCGATTAGAAGCAGCTGTGGTCTGTGGATCTCACAGAGAGGAATGAAAATGGCGAGTGAATTCTTCACCTTCAACTGAAATATCCAGGTTCTTGCATTTGGACTGACTAGGCAGACAACTCAACCCATGAAGAATGAAGAAAAGCAGAGTGGGACAACAGCCCCCCAGGAACAGGAGCAACACAGAGCCAAAGGTACACCTACCCCAAGCCAAGGGAAGAGTGTGTGATTGTGCGAACCCACCTGGGAAACCACACTCCTCCCATGGATCTTTGCAACCCACAGATCAGGAGCTCCCCTCACAAGTTAAGACCCACTGGTTTGGAATTCCAGCCAACCAGTGCAACAGGCTGGAAACTGCCTGCGACAGAGGAGACAGGGTGAGGAGGGACCACCATTTCTGTGGTTAGGTGGACTCTGCTGTTCCAGCCTACTGGCTCTGGGGAATCCAGGCAGTCTGGACAAGGAAGAGTGCCCACAATGTAGCACATCTGCTGTGCCAGATTGTGGCCAGACTGCTTCTTTGAGTGGGACCCCAATGCATCCCTCCTCACTGGGTGGGGCCTCACTGTGGGAATTTCAGCAACTCCAGCCAGGGTTATATGGACAGAACTTTGATCTCCCTATGGAATAGAGCCCCATGGGGGAGGGGCTGCTGATGTCTCTCTGGTTCAGCTGACTCAGCCTTTCCAGCATGCTGGCTCTGCGGAGTCTTGGTGGTTTGGACAAGGAAGGGTTTCCCAGTGCAGCACAGCTACTGTTCTCAAAATCAGCCAGCCTATTTCTTTAAGTGGGTCCCTGATTCCATCCCTCCTGACTGGGTGAGACCTCCCAACAGAGGTATCCAGACACCTCCTACAGGAGCATCCAAGCCAGAAACAGGTTAGCACCCCCGCCAGGGATGGAGCTCCCAGAGGAAGAAGCAGGCTGCCACTTTTGCTGTTTTGCAGGCTTCACTGATGATACCTCCAGGTAAGGGGAAAACCAACGCAACTAGGATTGCTGAGCAATCCCCCAGCAAGCCACAGCAGCCCCATAAAATAAGGGCCTGACTGTTAAAAGAAAATAAGGCAGCAACAACATCAAGAAAAAAGATCCCCGAAACCCCATTCAGAGGTCAGCAACCTTAAAAATCGAAGGTAGACAAGCCCACAAAATGAGACAGAATCAATGCAAAAACGCTGAAAACTCAAAAGGCCAGAGTGCCTTTTGAGGCATCCAAATGACTGCAACACCTTACCAGCAAGGGCACGAACTGGGCTGAGGCAGAGATGGCTGAATTGATGGAAGCAGGCTTCACAAGGTGGTAATAATGAACTTTCCTAAGCTAAAGGAGCATGTTCTCACCCAATGCAAAGAAGCTAAGGATCACGATAAAATAACACAGGAGTTGATAACCAGAAAAACCAGCTTAGAGAGAAGCATAACTGACCTGATGGAGCTAAAAAAACACAACACAAGAAATTCACAATACAATCACGATAGCAGAAGAGATCAAGCAAAGGACAGAATCTCTGAGTTTGAAGACTGTCTTTCTGAAATAAGACAGGCAGACAAGAGTAGAGAAGAATGAAAAGGAATGAATAAAACCTTCAAGAAATATGAAACTATGTAAAAAGACCAAACCTACGACTGATTTGGGTACCTGAAAGAGACAAGGAGAATGGAACCATATTAGAAAACATACTTCAGGGCCGGGCACGGTGGCTCATGCCTGTAATCCTAGCACTTTGGGAGGCCAAGGCGGGCGGATCATGAGGTCAGCAGATCGAGACTATCCTGGCTAACATGGTGAAACCCCGTCTCTACTAAAAATACAAAAAAAAGTTAGCCGGGTGTGGTGGTGGGCGCCTGTTGTCCCAGATGCTCAGGAGGCTGAGACAGGAGAATGGTGTGAACCTGGCAGGCAGAGCTTGCAGTGAGCCAAGATCACACCACTGCACGCCAGCCTGGGTGACAGATCAAGACTCCGCCTCAAAAAAAAAAAAAGAAAACGTACTTCAGCATGTCATCCAGGCGAACTTCTCTAGCAAGAAGGCCAACATTCCAGTTCAGGAAATCCAGAGAACCCCAGTAAAACACTCCTTGATAAGATCAACCCCAAGACACATAATCATCAGATTATCTAAGGTTGAAATAAAAGAAAAAATGTTAAGGGCAGCCAGAGAGGAGGCCAGGTCATCTACAAAGGGAAACCCATCAGAGTAACAGCAGACCCTTCAGTGGAAACTCTACAAGTCAGAAAATATTGGAGGCCAATATTCAACATACATAAAGAAAAGAATTTCCAACCTAGAATTCCATATCTGGCCAAACTAAGATTCATAAGTGAAGGAGAAATAAGTCCTTTTCAGACAAGCAAATTTTTCACCACCAGGCCTGCCTTGCAAGAGCTCCTGAAGGAAGCACTAAATGTGGAAAGAAAAACCGTTATGGGCCACTACAAAACACACTGAAGTACACAGACTAGTGACACTATGAAGCAACCACATAAACAAGTCTGCAAAATAACAATATTAACTTTAGATGTAAATGAGCTAAATGCCCCAATTAAAAGACACAGAATGGCAAGCTGGATAAAGAGTGAAGACGTATCAGTATGCTGTCTTCAAGAAACCCATCTCACACGCAAAGACACACACAGGCTCAAACTAAAGAGATGGAGGAAATTTTACCAAGACAATGGAAAACTGAAAAAGGCAGGGGTTGCAGTCCTAGTTTCTGATAAAATGGACTTTAAACAAAGATTAAAAAAAAAGACAAGGAAGGGCATTACATAATGGTAAATGGTTCAATTCAACAAAAAGAGCTAACTATCCTAAATATATATGTACCCAATAAAGGAACGCTTAGATTTATAAAGCAAGTTCTTAGAGACCTACAAAGGGACTTAGACTTCCACAAAGTAACAGTAGGTGACTTTAACATCTTACTGACAATATTAGACAGATCACTGAGACAGAAAGTTAACAAATATATTCAGGACCTAAACTCAGCTCTGGATCAAGCAGACCTGATAGATATCTACAAAACTCTCCACCCAAAACCAACAGAATATACACTATTCTCATCGCCACATGACACTTACTCTAAAATTGATCAAATAATCGGAAGTAAAACACTCCTCAGCAAATGCAAAATAACTGAAATCATAACAGTCTCTCAGACCACAGCAAAATCTTAGAACTCGAGACTAAGACATTCACTCAAAACCACACAACTACATGGAAATGGAACTATCTGTTCCTGAATGTCTCCTGGGTAAATAATGAAATTAAGGCAGAAATCAAAAAGTTCTTTGAAACTAATGAGAACAAAGAGACAACATACCAGAATCTCAAGGGTGCAGAGAAAGCCATGTTAAGAGGGAAAATTATACAACGAAATGCCCACATCAAAAGCTAGAAAAATCTCAAATTAACAACCTAACATCACAAGTAAAAGAACTAGAGAACCAAGAGCAAACAAATCCTAAAGCTGGCAGAAGACAAGAAATAACCAAAATCAGAGCTGAAGGAGACAGAGACATAAAAAAAATCTTTCAAAGAAATCAACAAATCCAGGAGATGGTTTTTTGAAAATATTAATAAAGTAGACCACTAGCTACACTAATAAAGAATAGAAGAGAGAACCATCAAAGAAACACAATCAGAAATGATAAGGGAGATACGACCACTGACCCCACAGAAATACAACCAACCAACAGAGAATACTATAAATACCTCCATGCACATAAACTAGAAAATCTAGAATACATGAATACGTTCCTAGACACATACACCCTCCCAAGACTGAACCAGGAAGAAACTGAATCCCTGAATAGACCAACAATGAGTTCTGAAATTGAGGCAGTAATAAAGAGCCTACCAACCAATAAAAGCCCAGGACCAGGCAGATTACAGCTGAATATTACCAGAGGTACAAAGAAGAGCTAGTACTATTTATACTAAAACTATTCAAAACAATTGAGAAATGGGAACTCCTCCCTAACTCATTTTATGAGACCCGTATCATCCTGATACCAAAATCTGGCAGAGATACAACAAAAACAGGAAACTTCAGGCCAATATCTCTGATGAACATTAATGCAAAAATCCTTAACAAAATACTGGCAAATAGAATCCAGCAGCACATCAAAAAGCTAATACACTACAATCAAGTAGGTTTTATCCCTAGGATTCTTGGGTGGTTCAACGTATTCAGATCAATAAATGTGATTTCTCACATAACCAGAACTAAAGACAAAAACCACATGATTATCTCAATAGATGCAAAAAAAGCCTTTGATAAAATTCAACATCCCTTTATGTTAAAAATTCTCAACAAACTAGGTATTGAAGGAACATACCTCAAAATAGTAAGAGTGATATATGACAAACCCACAGCCAGTATCATACTGAATGGGCAAAAGCTGGAAGCATTCCCCTTGAAAACCGGCACAAGACAAGGATGCCCTCTCTCACCACTCCTATTCAACATGGTATTAGAAGTTCTGGTCAGGGCAATCAGGCAAGAGAAAGAAATAAAAGGTATTCAGATAGGGAGAGAAGAAGTCAAATTATCTTTGTTTGCAGATGACATGATCCTATATCTAGAAAACCCCATCGTCTCAGGCCAAAATCTTAAGCTGATAAACAACTTCAGCTAAGTCTCAGGATACAAAATCACTGTGCAAAAATCACTAGCATTCCTATAAATCAACAACAGGTGGGCAGACAGCCAAATCATGAATGAACTCCCATTCACAATCACTACAAAGAGAATAAAATACCTAGGAATACAACTAACAAGGGACGTGAAGGACTTCTTCAAGGAGAACTACAAACCACTGCTCAATGAAATAAGAAGACACAAACTAAAGGAAAAACATTTCATCCTCATGGATAGGAAGAATCATATCATGAAAATGTCCATACCGCTCCAAGTAATTTATAGATTCATTGCTATTCCCACTTATCGGTGGCATTCTTCACTGAATTAGAAGAAACTATTTAAAAATTCATATGTAACTAAAAAAGAGCCCAAATAGCCAGGGCAATCCTAAGCAAAAAGAACAAAGCTGGAGGCATCAAACTACCCAACTTCAAACTATACTACAAGGCCACAGTAACCAAAAAAGCATGGTACTGGTACAAAAGCACACACATAGACCAATGGAACAGAATAGTGAACTCAGAAGTAAGACCACACACCTTCAACCATCTGATCTTCAACAACCCTGACAAAAACAATGGGGAAAGGATTCCCTACTTAATAAATGGTGCTGGGAGAACTGGCTAGCCATATGCAGAAAACTAAAACTGGACCCCTTCCTTACACTTTATACAAAAATTAACACAACATAGATTAAATATTTAAATGTATAACTCAAAACTATAACAACCCTGGAAGGAAATCTAGGCAATACCATTCAGGACATAGGCATGGGTAAAGATTTCACGATGAAAATGCCAATAGCTATTGCAAAAAAAGCAAAAAATTGACAAATGTAATTTAATTAAACTAAGGAGCTTCTGCACACAAAAAGAAGCTATCATCAGAGTGAAGAGACAACCTAAAGAATGGAAGAAAATTTTTGCAATCTATCTAATATCCAGAGTCTACAAGGAACTTAAATTTACAAGAAAAAAATAGTACCATCAAAAAGTGGGCATAGGACATAAACAGACACTTCTCAAAAGAAGACATTCATGTGGTCAACGAACATATGAAAAAAAGTTCAATGTCACTGTTAGAAAAATATAAATTAAAACCACAATGAGATAACATTGCACCCTAGTCAGAATGGCAATTATTAAAAAGTCCAGAAACAATATATGCTGGCAAGGTTGTGGAGAAAGAGGAATGCTTTTAAACTGTTGATGGGAGTGTAAATTAATTGCAGATACTGAGAGGCAGGCATATTTACCAGAGGACATCTGTGTTCCTGGATAACCCAGAAACTTAAGAGAATCCTCCATAGGGAATGGTGGGTCAACTAGATATTCTGGATGTGCACTCATTTTGAGAATTAATCGGTAATGGAATTTAGTAAACCATTAATAATAACTACTTTATATTTGTGCCGGGTTTTCCTTCCTTCATTTGACTATGATAACCTGATTTTTCAAGTAGTAGATTTAACAATGTAAAAATAAATCCGGGCCAGGCACAGTGGCTCACGCCTCTAACCCCAGCACTTTGGGAGGCCGAGGTGGGTGGATCACGAGGTCAGGAGTTTCAGACCAGCCCGGCCAAGATGGTGAAACCCCGGCTCTACTAAAAATACAAAAATCGGCCAGGCGTGGTGGCAGGTGCCTGTCATTCTAGCTACTCGGGAGGCTGAGGCAGGAGAACTGCTTGAACCTGGGAGGCGGAGGTTGTGGTGAGCTGAGATCACACCACTGCACTCTAGCCTGGGCAACAGAGCAAGACTTCATTTCATAAATAAATAAATAAATCTGGACTTTTTTAATATTAGCAGTTGACGTCTTCTATTATCTTCTGGCCCTAATTTCCCCTTCCAGTTGTCCCTTTATATTCTGCCACAGGTGATATCCTCTGTGATGAACAGGTCTTGTTTTCAAGCCTCTGTAACTTTCCTTGCCACCACTCTTCCTCTTCCAGAACTCCTGTGGCTCTCTGCTGTATTTCTTGTGAAATTCATATTCATATTCTCACATATATAGTTAATACCTTTACTGGATTGTAAACTGAAGAAGCCATGCTTTTGGTACTTCTGTATTCATTTTAAACCTCTAGAATAGAGTGCTTTGCACAATGGAAAAGATTAATATTCTTAGAACTGATTGAAGGATTTAATTTGCTTGAAAATAGTGATAAAAGAGTCAACTCAGTAATTCAGGAGTGATTCAAATTTTCAGGTCCAATACTGCTTATTCTGCCTTCTCATCTTTATAATACTTTATAATTGTTCCCCCTTATCTATTATTTGATGACTACATTCCTTTTCTGTATTGTTAGGGTATTGGAGTTAAGGGTTTGGGCTTTTATAGCCTGCTAGTGCATTGATCACAGAAATTTAATCTTCAAGTCTTCTGGTAACTATGTGCTTTTTTCTTGTAACTTATGTCTTTATATAGCTCATGTCATAGAGCAGTGGCTCTATGGTTTCAGCCTGGGAACTTCAAGGTTCTCCATAGTTCTGGTTACAAAAACATCAAATAAATGATGTTTCCTTAAATACATACTTGTTAATCTAAATGACACCATATTATTAAAAACTATTTCTGAGATTGCAAGTCATCATACAAAACCTTCTAGATTAGAAAATTCCTAAGGCATTGAGGGTAAGTGTATGGAGGGAGGAGACAGATGCTGGGATGAAGTGGGAGGGAGATGGGAACCCATACTGGGACTTGTTCCTGATTTCCAGTTCCTGGGGAAGGGGTGGGTTGAGCAGGTGGGGTGGCCAACGCTTGCTATGGACATCTGGATTTCTGGCTGCAGGAGACCCTACGACCCCCACGGATACTTTAGCTGGCAGGGAGAGATGCTTAGAGAGATGGCAGGGGCAGGACTCCAGCCTGTGAGGAGCACAGAGAGTCTGGCACAGAACAGCTACAGTGGAGCAGGGCCAGGGATGCCCCTTCCCCAAGGCTCACCATGCTCTTCAAGGTGGCTTTAGCCTTTGGGTGACTGTTGGACCTAGACAGAGCAGGATAGGTCTTGACTGTAAGACAGAGATAGTCTAATCCGAGCACCCTCTATCTCCTGGCCTCTGTGAGGGCCCCAGCCTAGCTATGTCTGCCTGCAACACAGTCTCTGATGCCCAAGCATGGTGCTCCCTGGAGTCCCTCATCATAGCTCTTTCACTGGCAGAGTGCACCTAACCATCAGAGAGCTCCAGCTGACTTGACCCACATGATGCACACCTGTCCACCTGTGGTCTACCCCCACTGCAACCTACTCCCACCACTTTGCTGGCATGCACTTGCCTGCAGCCAAACTCACTGCTTTGCTGGCACATGAGCATGGGTAGACCTTGCCTCCCCTCCCCCACTGGCATCTATGCAAGGATGCTGCCACCCTGATCCTAGTACTGCTACCCACCCCAGCTGATATGTATACAACCTGCTGCTGCTGCTAGTGACAATGGCATGCAAGTCAATCAGCATAGGTTCTGCTGTCACTGACCAGATAAAGCACTTTGGCCAGCACCCTCAAAGTATAATGACCAGTGGACTGGGAACATCTTGGTCTCTCCAGTGCAGTGGGTTCTTAAACACTAGGGGCCAGAAAACAAAGCAGCAGCCTGGTACCAGCCCCCCAGAGTTAGAGCATGTAGCCCAGGAGTGCTGAGTTGAGCCTTGGTTCTGTGAAATCTTCCAGAAAGGAAGCCACTCAGGTGAACCCACCATATGCCATGATCAGACCCACAAAGGCATCAAAGAAAATAAAAGGAAAAATCCCCACACAAAGGACAACAGCTTCAAAGATTAAACATCAGCTCACACAGATGAGAAAGAAACAGTGCAAGAACTCTGGCAACTCAAGAAGCCAGACTGTCTTCTTACCTCCAAATGACTGCACTAGTTTCCCAGCAATGATTCTTAAGCAGGCTGAATGGGCTGAAATGACAGACCCAGAATTCAGAATATAGATAGGAATGATGATCATCAAGATTCAGGAGAGAGTGGAAGTCCAATCCAAGGAATCTAAGAAATACAATAAAATAGTAAAGACAAAATGGCCCTTTTAAGAAAGAACCAAACTGATCTGATAGGGATTAAAAACTCACTACAAGAATTTCATAATACAATTCCAAGTTTTAACAGCAGAATAGATAAGGCTCAGGAAAGAATCTCAGACTGGTTCTCTGAATTAATTCAATCAGAAAAAATAAAGAAAAATAATGAACAAAACCTCTGAGATATGTGGGATTATGAAAAGAGACTAAATCCACAACTCATTGGCATTGGTGAAATGGAGACATCAAGCAACTTGGAAACCATATTTGAGCACATCATCCAAGAAAATTCCCTAACCTCATGAGAGGTCCACATTCATATTCACAAAAATGCAGGGAATCTCTGCAAGACAGTATAAAAGATAACCATCCTGAAGATACATAGTCATCAGATTCTTCAGGTTCAACATGAAAGAAAAAATATTACAGGCAGCTAGAGAGAAGATGGAGGTCACCTACAAAGGGGATCCCATCAGGCCAACAGTGGACCTTTCAGTAGAAACCCTACAAGCCAGAAGAGATTGGGGGCTTGTATTCAACATTCCTAAAGAAAAGAAATTCCGATCTAGAATTTCATATCCAGCCAAATAAAGCTTCAAAAGTGAAGGAGAAATAAGATCCTTTTCAAGCAAGCAAATGTCAAGAGATTTTGTTACCACCAGATCTGCCTTACAAGATGTACTGAAGGGAGTGCTAAATATGAAAATGAAAGATAACTACCAGCCACCACAAAATACTTAAGTACATAAACCACTGATATTATGAAGAAACTACAGAATCAAGTTTGCATAATAACCAGCTAACAACACACAATGATAGGATCAAATGTGCACATACCAATTTTAAAACTGAACACAAACATATTAGTCTGTTCTCATATTGCTAATAAAGAAATACCTAAGACTTTGTAATTTATAAAGGAAAGAGGTTTAATTAACTTACAGTTCCGCATAGTTGGGGAGGCCTCAGAAAATTTACAATCATGGCAGAAGGCAAAGGGGAAGCAAGGCACCTTCATCACAAGGTGGTAGGAAGGAGAAGTGCAAGCATGGGAAATGCCAGACACTTATAAAACCATCAGATCTCATGAGAACTCATTCATATCATGAGAACATCATGGGGGAAACTGCCCCCATGATTCAATTACCTCCACCTGGTCCTGCCCTTGACACATGCAGATTATGAGGATTATAATTCAAGGTGAAATTTGAGTGGGGACACAGAGCCAAACCATATCAGTAAACAAGCTAAATGCCCTAATTAGAAGGCACAGAGTGATCAACTGGATAAAGAAGCAAGACCCAACTGTATGCTGTCTTCAAGAGACCCATCTTATATCCAGTAACACCCACAAGCTTAAAGGAAAGGGATGAAGAAAAATCTACCAAGTAAACAGAAAACACAAAAAAAGCAGACAAAACAAACTTTAAACCAATAACAATAAAAAAAGACAAGGCATTACAAGACAGTAAAGAGTTCAATTCAACAACAAGATGTATCTATCCTAAATACACATGCACCCAATACTGGAGGACCCAGATTCATAAAACAAGTTCTTAGAGACCTACAAAGAACCTTACATAACCACACAATAATACAAGGTGGCTTCAACATTGTGCTAGTAATATTAGACAAATGACTGAGGAGGAAAACTCAAAGATATCTGAACTTGAACTTAACACATGACCAAATGAACCTAACAGGCATCTACAGAACTTTCCACCCCAAAACAACAGAACATGCAGTTTTCACATCTGCATATGGCACATACTCTAAAATCAACCACATAATCAACCACAAAACAATTCTCAAACTGAAGAAACTGAAATCATAACAACCACACTCTTGAACCACAGCACAATAGATAGAAATCAATACTAAAGTCAATGAAAAGCATATAGTCACAAGCAAATTAAACAACCTGCTTCTGAATAAGGCAGAAATCAAGAAATTATTTAAAACAAATGAGGATAAAGATATAATATACCAGAATCTCAGGAAAACAACTAAAACAGTGTTAAGAGGAAAGTTCATAATGCTAAACACCCACATAAAAAAATCAGATCTCAAATTAACAACCTAACATCATACCTAGAGGAACTAGAGAAATAAGAGCAAAACAACTCCAAAGCTAGAAGACAATAAATAACCAAAATCAGAGCTGAACTGAATGAAATTGAGATGTGAAAACCATACAAAAGATCAACAAAACAAGAAGTTTGATCTTTGAAAGAATAAGGAAGATTAACAGACCACTAGCTACATTAGTATAAAAGGAGAAGATCCAATAACGACAAAGGGGACATTACTACAGACCCCACACAAATACAAATAACCCTCAGAGACTATTACAAACACCTCTATGCACACAAACTAGAAAATCTAAAAATAGATAAATTGATGGAAACATACAACCTTCCAAGAATGAACTAGGAAGAAATTAAAACTATGAACAGACCAATAATGAGTTCTGAAATTGAATCAGTAATAAAAAGCCTACCAACCAGAAAAAGTACTAGACCAGAGAAGTTCACAGCTGAATTCTACCAGACATATGAAGAGGAGCTGGTACCATTCCTAATGAAACTATTCCAAAAAATTGAGGAGGAGATACAACAACAAAAAAAGAAAAGTTCAGGCCAATATCCTTGATGAACACGATGCAAAAATCCTCAACAAAATATTTGCAAACCAAATTCAGTAGTACATCAAAAAGCTAATCCACCATGATCAAGTAGGTTTTACCCCTGGGATGCAAGGTAGGTCTAACATATGCAAATCAATAAATGTGATTCATCACATAAACAGAACTAAAAGGAAAAACCACATGATCATCTGAATAGATGCACAAAAGGCTTTTGATAAAATTTAACATCGCTTCATGTTAAAAATCCTCAGCAAGGCACGGTGGCTTACACCTGTAATCCCAGCACTTTGGGGTGTCGAGGCAGGTGGATCATGAGGTCAGGAGCTCGAGACCAGCCTGGCCAACATGGTGAAACCTTGTCTCTACTAAAAATACAAAATTAGCCAGGCATGGTGGCGCATGCCTGTAATCTCAGCTACTCAGGAGGCTGAGGCAGGAGAATTGCTTGAACCTGGGAGGCAGAGGTTGCAGTGAGCCGACATCGTGCCACTTCACTCCAGCCTGGGCAACAGAACAAGGCTCCGTCTCAAAAAAAAAATCCTCAACAAACTAGGCAACTAGGCACTGAAGGAACACACCTCAAAATAATAGGAGTCATCTATGACAAACCCACAGCCAATATCATCCTGAATAGGGAAAAGCTGGAAGCATTCTCCTTAAGAACTGGAATAAGACAAGGATTCCCATTCTCACCATGCCTAGTCAACATAGTACTGGAAGTCCTAGCCAGAGCAATCAGGCAAGAGAGAGAAACAAAAGGCATCCAAATAATAAGAGAGGAAGTCAAACTATTTTCATGGATGATATGATTTTATATACAGAAAACCCCACAGTCTGCCCAAAAGTTCCTAGATCTGATAAACCACTTCAGCAAAGTTTCAGGATATAAAATCAATGTACAAAAATCAGCAGCATTTCTATATTCCAACACTGTCCAAGTGTACTGTGAAATCAAGGATGCAATCCCATTCACAATAACCACACACACAAAAATACCTAGGAATACAGCTAACCAGGGAGGTGAAAGATCTCTACAATGAAAATTACAAAACACTGCTGAAAGAAATCAGACATGACAAATACAAATGGAAAAATATCCCATGCTCATGGACAGGGGATACAAAGAATCAATGTTACTAAAATGGCCATACAACCCAAAGCAATTTACAGATTTAATGCTATTTCTATCAAACTACCAATGACATTTTCCACAGAATTAGGAAAAAACTATTCTAAAATGCATATGGAACCAAAAAGAGTTAGAATACCGAAAGCAATCCTAAGCAAAGGGTACAAAGCTTGAGGTATCACATTACTTTAAACTATACTACAAGGCTACAGTAACCAAAACAGCATGGTACTGGTACAAAAACAGACACATAGACCAATGTAACAGTATAGAGAGCCCAGAAAAAAGCTGCACACCTAAAACCATCTGATCTTCAACAAAGTCGACAAAAACAAACAATGAGGAAAAGACTCCCTCTTCAAATAATCATACTGGGACAACTGGCTAGCCATAGCAGGAGATTAACACTGGACACCTTATTTACAATATAAAAATCAACTCAAGATGGATTCAAGACTTAAGTATAAAACTTAAAACTATAAAACCCTAGAAGAAAACTTAGGAAATACCATTCTGGTCATAGGCCCTGGCAAAGATTTCATTACAAAGACAAAGCAACTGCAGCAAAAACAAAAATTGGCAAATATGATGTAATTAAACTAAAGAACTTCTGCACAGCAAAAGAAACAATCAACAGACTAATCAGACAATCTATAGAATGGAAGAAAATATTTGCAAACTATGCATCCAACAAAGGTCTAATATCCAGAATCTGTAAGAAACTTAACACGGAAAAAAAACTCCATTAAAAAATGGGCAAAGGACATGAACAGACACTTGTCAAAACAAGACATACACATGGCCAACTAGCATATGAAAAAAATGTTCAACATCACTAATCATTAAGTACAAATCAAAAACCACACTGACATACCATCTCATATATACATAGGATTCAAGTGATTCTCCTGCCTCAGCCTCCTACGTATCTGGGACTACAGGCATGCACCACCATGCCCGGCTAATTTTTGTATTTTTAGCAGAGATGGGGTTTCACCATGTTGGCCAGGCTGGTCTTGAACTCCTGACCTCAAGTGATCCACATGCCTTGGCCTTCCAAAGTGCTGGGATTAAAGATGTGAGCCACCACGTCTGGCCAAAAATGGACTATATTTTTGAAGACATATTGGTAATAAAAGCACCCAGTCAACTCTTCATTAACTCATCATAGGATGTAGCAGGATTAAAGATAACTCTAAATAGTCTAAAATGTGTTTAGATTCTCAATAAATATTCATTGTGAAAAATTAAGTGATATAAAAAAATAGAAAAAATAAAAGCCACCCATTAGCCAGAATTACTAATATTTAAGTATATATCTTCCTAGAGATTTTTCCTATATATAAGCATAGTTTTAAATAGTTTTTTAAAATAAGATCATCATTTCTCTCTTGACATGGCCTTCCCTAAAGGAGACACACATGTACAAATCCCTCCTATTCAAAAAACAAAAAACAAACAAACAACAACAGAAAAACCCCTCTCTGGATGCTACATTTTCATCTAGCCATAGTCACTTCTTTCCTTCCCTTCAGAGTAGAGTTCCTGATCACTTCTGTCTATTCTTTCCCACTACCCACTATTAAAATAAAATTGCTATAGCCAAAAATCTGTGACCCAATTGCCATATCCAATACTCTATTTTTAGTTCTCATTGTACTCAATAATTCTGCAGCATTTAATATTGTTGGCCAATCTCTTAAAGTTATCCAGTTCAAGGATGCCACTTGAATAGAGTTTCCTTTTAGCTTCTAACTCTTTCTTTTTCTGGCTTTTCCCCTGGCAAACCATTAAATGTTGGTATGTTATAGGGCCCAGCCTTGGATCTTTTCATTTCTAACAGTATACTTTCTCCTTGAGTAGTCATATCTTTAATTACTATGGTTTCAACCACTACCTGTTAATCTAATGATTCAATCTCTAGCTTTGGCTGGGACCACTCTCCTAAACCCCCAAACCATTAATCTATCTATTAGATATCCGTCATACCAGGTACAGTAGCTCACACTTGCAATCCTAGCACTTTGGGAGGTCAAGGCAGGAAGACAGTTTGAGACCAGGAGTTTGAGACCAGCCTAGGCAACAACACAATGAGACCCCCATCTCTACAAAAATTTAAATAAATAGATATCCATCTCTCTGTGGATTTGCCACACAGGCAAAGGCAGGCATAACATGTTCAAAGGTAAGTTAACTTTTCCTTTCAACCTACACCTCATCCAAAATCTTAATTACTGTTACCACAATCCAATTATTATTCATCTAAGAAGGAAATTTAGTAATCATTTTAGATTCTTCCATTATCATCTCTTTGTACATTTCACTAGCCATCAGTTCATGTAAATTTTACTTGCTTAACTTTTCTTATACTTTACTCCCTTTCTCTTGCCACTGTTACCACCTCAGTTCAGTTCTCATAATCGCTTGTCTGAACTTAGCATTTCCTCCTCTCTCACAATTTGTACAACTTATGCTCTCTACTACTGCAAGACAGATCTTTTAAAATAAAATCTGGAAGAGCTTGCTGTCTGTGTCTCTTGAGACTATTAAAAAACTCCACTCTTTCTCAGTCCAGAGAAACTGCCATCTAGTCTCTGGGAAAGGATTTACACATCAAGTAAATCAATTTACAGGTAACTGACCAAATCATGATTACTAACTGGTGGATGAGATCATTACGTTAGAAGTGCAGGCCCTGCCATTGTCTTCCACCATCTTCTTCCTTCCTCTTTTTCACTTGCCATTTCGACACTCAGCAATCTCACATTTTTAGGTTGCGAGGTCAACTAGTTGAGTGATGGCAAGTTCTAAATTAGACGTTTATTTTCTAACTGTAAAATGAATACATTATAGCAAGCAATGAAACAATGAAATATAATACTTATTAAGGCAAAACTGTCACAGATACTCTTGGTTGGATAAACCAATATTTTCCCCAGCCTTCTTCTTCTTTATAAAAATATTCTCCATTATAGAATGAAGAAAGCCTAAATAGTTGTTTACCTAGGCATTCTTCAGCTAGAGTTGGCCCAGCTTTGGCCAATGAGACCAAAGGAAAAGTATGCTCAAAGTTTCTACGAGAGCTTTTGATTTCCTGACGAAAGGAGAAGAAGGAGCTGACCCTATTCCTTTTCCCTTTCTCGAACATGATTTGTCCCTGGTATTTCCATCTGTGTCAGTCATCTTGCAAAATAAGGCAACATGCATGAGAACAGAAGGAATGGAGACACAAAATTAGTCTGTATCCCTCACTGCAGAAACTACTACACTTATCATATGAGAAAAATAAACATCGACTTGCCAAGCCCCTGTCAATCATGTTTTTGTTATTTACAGCTAAAATCACCATAACCACCTCCATCCCACCTGCCCAGCCCCTACCTTCCAGAGACAACCATCCTTGAGGCAACATTGGTAACTCCTCTCATACCTTTCCTTGGCTCACACAAAATACGAAAGCATGTGTGCCCAAAAGTACACTGCTTATTTATTTTTCCCTTACCAACATACCATGAATATCTCTATAAGTCAGCATATATTGATCAATCTTTTCCACTTGTTTTTAACTTAGATACATATTTTACATAAACAGGATGATCTCATTCCTGCTTTTTATATTTCAGCTTTTACTTCTTTCCATTTTGCTTGCCTTTCCTCTTCCCTACTGTCTTAGACTTGTTCCTCCTTTCACTCTCTATGGTCTGTTTTTTTTTTTCTTTTTTCTTTTTTTTTTTTTTTTTGACATGGAGTCACTCTCTGTCACCAGTCTGGAGTGCAGTGGCACGATCTCGGCTCAAGGCAACCTCTGACTCCCTGGTTCAAGCAATTCTCCTGCCTCAGCCTCCTGAGTAGCTGGGATTACAGGCATGCACCACCACGCCCAGCTAATTTTTAGTAGAGAAGGGTTTCAACATGTTGGCCAGGATGGTCTTGATCTCCTGACCTTGTGATCTGCCCACCTTGGCATCCCAAACTGCTGGGATTACAGGAGTGAGCCACTGCACCCGGCTGCTGCTTCACTTCTTACAGTGTTCCATCTTGTACCTTTTCATTTCTTTTGAGGCCTTTTACTATTCTACCCTATGTAAGATGTCCCACCTCTTCCCTTATGTCCCTACTATTCCTTTTACACCTCCTACAATACTTGTATTGATTAGCTACATATATTCCCCTCTATTACAAGACCCTGTGGGCATGTACTGTGTTTTATTTTTCCTTAATTCCTGGACATGGAAGGAATGGAAATTGGAATCAATTTTCTTTCCACAATTAGTGGAGGAATTTTGAGGCAAGGTGAACAACATGCAGTGTGTGGAAGAGGCACTTGTCAATATGACTGGATGAGAGCTTTTCTGTTAAGAAGTAGTAGGCAATATTCCTTGGACAGCTAAGGTGGGTCAAACTGTAAAGTTGTGGGCTAAATCCAGCCTGCTGCCAGTTTTTGTAAATAAAATTTAAATGGAAGACAGCCATGCTCATTTGTGTATGTATTATGGATGGTCGCTTTTGTGCTACTATGGCAGAGCTAAGTACAGATGCTTCTTGTCTTATGATAGGGCTAAATCATGATACACATAAGTCAAAAATATAAGTCGAAAATGCATAAACCCTGATAAACCCACTATAAAGTTTAAAAATCATGTAAATTTGTTTGAGTTTATTGTAGATTCTGGATATCAGCCCTTTGTCAGATAAGTAGATTGCAAAAGTGTTCTCCCACTCTGTAGGTTGCCTGTTCACTCTGATGGTAGTTTCTTTTGCTGTGCAGAAGCTCTTTAGTTTAATTAGATCCCATTTGTCGATTTTGGCTTTTGTTGCCATTGCTTTTGGTGTTTTAGACATGAAGTCTTTGCCCATGCCTATGTCCTGAATGGTATTGCCTAGGTTTTCTTCTAGGGTTTTTATGGTTTTAGGTCTAACATGTAAGCCTTTAATCCATCTTGGATTAATTTTTGTATAAGGTGTAATTTCCAGTTTCAGCTTTCTGCATATGGCTAGCCAGTTTTCCCAGCACCATTTATTAAACAGGGAATCGTTTCCCCATTTCTTGTTTTTGTCAGGTTTATCAAAGATCAGATGGTTGCAGATATGTGGCATTATTTCTGAGGGCTCTGTTCTGTTCCATTGATCTCTATCTCTGTTTTGGTACCAGTACCATGCTGTTTTGGTTACTGTAGCCTTGCAGTATAGTTTGAAGTCAGGTAGCAAGATGCCTCCAGCTTTGTTCTTTTGGCTTAGGATTGACTTGGCAATGCGGGCTCTTTTTTGGTTCCGTATGAACTTTAAAGTTGTTTCTTCCAATTCTGTGAAGAAAGTCATTGGTAGCTTGATGGGGATGGCATTGAATCTATAAATTACCTTGGGCAGTATGGCCATTTTCACGATATTGATTCTTCCTACTCAAGAGCATGGAATGTTCTTCCATTTGTTTGTATCCTCTTTTATTTCATTGAGCAGTGGTTCCTTGAAGAGGTCCTTCACATCTCTTGTAAGTTGGATTCCTAGGTATCTGATTCTCTTTGAAGCAATTGTGAATGGGAGTTCACTCATGATTTGGCTGTTTGTCTGTTATTGGTGTATAAGAATGCTTGTGATTTTTGTACATTGATTTTGTATCCTGAGACTTTGCTGAAGTTGCTTATCAGCTTAAGGAGATTTTGGATTGAGATGATGGGGTTTTCTTGGTATACAATCATGTCATCTACAAACAGGGACAATTTGACTTCCTTTTTTCCTAATTGAATACCCTTTATTTCCTTCTCCTGCCTGATTGCCCTGGCCAGAACTTCCAACACTGTGTTGAATAGGAATGGTGAGAGAGGGCATCCCTGTCTTGTGCCTGTTTTCAAAGGGAATGCTTCCAGTTTTTGCCCATTCAGTATGATATTGGCTGTGGGTTTGTCATAGATAGCTCTTATTATTTTGATATACGTCCCATCAATATCTAATTTATTGAGAGTTTTTAGCATGAAGGGTTGTTGAATTTTGTCAAAGGCCTTTCCTGCATCTATTGAGATAATCATATGGTTTTTGTCTTTGGTTCTGTTTATATGCTGGATTACGTTTATTGATTTGCATATGTTGAACCAGCCTTGCATCCCAGGGATGAAGCCCACTTGATCATGGTGGATAAGCTTTTTGATGTGCTGCTGGATTCGGTTTGCCAGTATTTTATTGAGGATTTCTGCATCGATGTTCTTCAGGGATATTGGTCTAAAGTTCTCTTTTTTTGTTGTGTCTCTGCCAGGCTTTGGTATCAGGATGATGCTGGCCTCATAAAATGAGTTAGGGAGGATTTTCTCTTTTTCTATCAATTGGAATAGTTTCAGAAGGAATGGTACCAGCTCCTCCTTGTAACTCTGGTAGAATTCGGCTGTGAATCCATCTGGTCCTGGACTTTTTTTGGTTGGTAAGCTATTCATTATTGCCTCAATTTCAGAGCCTGTTACTGGTCTATTCAGAGATTCAACTTCTTCCTGGTTTAGTCTTGGGAGGGTGTATGTGTTGAGGAATTTATGCATTAATTCTAGATTTTCTAGTTTATTTGCATAGAGGTGTTTACAGTATTCTCTGATGGTAGTTTGTATTTCTGTGGGATTGGTGGTGGTATCCGCTTTATCATTTTTTATTGCGTCTATTTGATTATTCTCTTTTCTTATTAGTCTTGCTAGCAGTCTATCAATTTTGTTGATCTTTTCAAAAAACCAGCTCCTGGATTCATTAATTTTTTGAAGGGTTTTTTGTGTCTCTATTTCCTTCAGTTCTGCTCTGATCTTAGTTATTTCTTGCCTTCTGCTAGCTTTTGAACGTGTTTGCTCTTGCTTCTCTAGTTCTTTTAATTGTGATGTTAGGGTATCAATTTTAGATCTTTCCTGCTTTCTCTTGTGGGCATTTAGTGCTATAAATTTCCCTCTACACACTGCTTTGAATGTGTCCCAGAGATTCTGGTACACTGTGTCTTTGTTCTCATTGGTTTCAAAGAACATGTTTATTCTGCCTTCATTTCGTCATGTACCCAGTAGTCATTCAGGAGCAGGCTGTTCAGTTTCCATGTAGTTGAGCGGTTTTGAGTGAGTTTCTTAATCCTGAGTTCTAGTTTGATTGCACTGTGGTCTGAGAGATAGTTTGTTATAATTTCTGTTCTTTTACATTTGCTGAGGAGTGCTTTACTTCCAACTACGTGGTCAATTTAAAAAAAATCATAAATGCAACCATTATAAGTCAGGGACCATTGGTAGTTGTGACAAAGACTGTATGGTCAACAAAGCCTACAGCTGACGTCATTACTTGTCAGCTGGGAAGTTTCATTATGTTCCTGAATGCAACGTAGTCCGACTAATGTCCATGGCAGTCAGCAAATATTTATTGAATGGGCTAAGCATTATTCTAGGCCTTGGGGTTATTTTAATCTGCTTGGGCTGCCAAAACGAGGTAGTATAGACTGGGTGGCTTAAACAACAGAAATTTATTTCTGACAGTTCTAGAGTCTGGAAGTCTGAGATCAGGGAGTCAACATGGTCAGGTTCTGGTGAAGGCTCTCTTCTTGACTTGCAGATATCCACCTTCTGACTGTGTGTTCACATTCATGTGGGGGGGATGGTGGTGTTATAAGAGTCATTAAAAATTATTTTAGGCAGATAGAGAGGAAATGGGGTCCTTGGGAAGTTTTTCTTTTAAAGCAGCTCAAGAAATGTTTTGTGTCTAGCAGGAAAGCCCTGGTTCTTAGAGCCCACTGGCAAGCTTTGATATGGCCATTAGAAACTGGGTCCACCCAAACATGGCGATTCCTACTGTTTTCCTCTTGCTCTTGCCCCAGCATTTGCCCGGCAACATGGTCGCCCCCACATATCCGCACGTGTAGAATATTATGGAGCCATGCATTTGCATATTAAAAGGCCCTAGGGTGGGAGGGCCAGGGTTTTTTTTTTTTTTTTGCGGGCTATGTAAATGACACACCTGGTCAAACCAATCCCCTGGGCCCTACGGAAAGCAAACACTTCCTCTTCCAGGATCCCAATATAAGCAGCCACTTCTCTGCCACACATGGGGTTTTCTCTTTGTTCAAATCTCCCCTCCATCTGTCTCTACCAGGAGCTGTTTTCTTCTTCCTTGCCTATTAAACTTTTCGTTCCTTAAAACCACTCCATGTGTGTTAGTGTCATTAATCTTATCAGCGTGAGACCAAGGACCCTGATGTTCCTCCAGTCATTGGAGCCGTATCAGTGAGGGGGGTAGTGGGGAGTGGCAAGAAAGAAAGGGGTAGAGGAGAGACTGCTCTTTTATTTTTAATAAGACCACCCATCCTATTGGATTAGGACCCTAACTTCATTTAACCTTAAAAGCTCTATCTCCAAATATCACATTGGGGATTAGGGTTTAAACATACGAATTTTGGGAAGATGTAATTCCATCCATAGCAAGAATACCCAAGGCACTAAGGATGCTACAGTGAACATGCTGAGCAAGTAGGACCTATGAATTAATTCTTTAAAAAGGGAGAAAAACATGAAGAGATCTTCAAGATTGTGAGTGCTAAATGGCAGAAGGAGGGTTATTAAGGCATGGATATCAAGGGCCTGAACCAGGTGCTTGTGTTGGTAATATAAGACATTTTGAAAGCAAAATAATCAGAAGGTAATTTTCATTTGAGTGGAATAAGATACACTGGTTTTATAATGAATAATTTTGATTTTTTTCCTTATAAGACTTAAAATAATCATATCCCCTGAGTTTACATTATTTTGATTTGTATTCCCTTTTATTTTTAAATTTTTTAATAAATCAAAGTTCTTAGTTTCTGATTTCTAGGTAGGTGAGAAATCCCATTGAGCTATCACTCAGAGAGAACATGGCTCCGTAACAAAATTCGTTTTTCAGCCTCCCCAGCAACAATCCTTATACTTATCCACTGGTTCTAAGATCTGTTAAATCTTCAGTCACAGGCATGTTATATATTACTTTAAAGAGTAAAGAGGTCATTTAGTCTTTTCTTCCCTTTACTAAATCTCCTGGGCCTCTTTTCCTGCTTTATTCCTTTCTCCTTTATCTGTTTCTTTGTGGAGAAAATAAATAAATAAATACACAGACACACACACACACACACACACACACACCCCAATGTGGTTTTTGTTCCCAGTTCTGGTTATCCATGACCCTTCTTCTCCATTCAGGCAGAAGCGGAAAATGCTCAAGGAATGGATGACACAACAGTATGTGGATAACAAAGAAATTAAATTATTAAATTTTTGGCCTTTGATTTTCAGAAGCCCATGATTCTGAGCATAAATAATAGATTTGGAAGGTCTTTTTCCTACTCCTCTTTTCCCCATCCCCTTATACTCAACACATAGTAGATGAAGATTCTATGGGGTTGGGGCAAGATGCTGATGGATCTCTGGGAAGGCACTCTGCAACATATTTGCCTCAGCTTATAATTGGTGGGAGAATGACAGGATAGAACACTCCATAAGGTTTGAAGTTTTGTCAGCATGGAAGCCCACTTTGTCCCACTTCCAGAATACACTCTAAAGAGAAAGCAAGGTCTCAGAATTTTCTCATGCTTAGGGTGGTAGGGGAGTAGCAGAAGATGTCACTGATTTAGTACTGAGTAAATAGTAAACATGTTTTAGTTAGTAGAATGAAGAAAGTACAGCGACCTGGACGGCTATAGCTCAGAAAGCATCAGACAGCCAAATATTCATCCTTGCCAACATACTGGCACTCAAAGGCACTAGAATCTTAGGACCCAGACCCAGGGAGAAAAGAGAGAAGAAGGCCCTGTATTTATTAAGACTTAGTTTCTACCTCCTCATAGAAACTGGGCTTAACATAGAAATTAATTAATTCAGCTAGTACCCATTATATTCACTGTATTATGTACAAATAACTTTTAATTAAAATAAAAAGTATATTTTCCAAATATATGACTTTGTGGACTGTCATTCTTTCTTAAATTATTTCCTTTCCTCTCTTTTCATTATATCATTTAACCTCTTCACACACAAACTTGAAGGATGCCTACTTTTCTCTAAATCTTATTCTATTATGGACCAATGTGGACTTTGTGTCAGGCATATGAAAAATAAGAATAAGATATAGAGAATTCTATATCTTATTCTCTAAATCTTATTTTTCATATGCCTGACACTAAGTCCACATTATGTCATGGGAAAAGTTTAGATATTAAGGTTATCAGAAAAACCAGTGATTAAGAGATAGCATATGGAAGTTACTTTAAATATACAGACATGTATGTTACAGAATTCTTTTAATTTCTAATTCTTAAAAAATGTAAATTTTTATAAATGTCGTTGTGTCAAAAGAATTTGTAATTCTAGTCTCAGAATATGGCTTCAAATGTGCATTTATACACATTCCAAATTTGACAGTTCTGGATTTCCAACATATGCCAACTTCCATATCAGTCATCAAACCATGTATTTTAAGAAACAACTAGAAAAGTTTTTATATAGCCCACAAATTCTTTGGTCAATATGGAGGACCATGCTGATGCAGGAAGTATTTCTCCAGTGCTAAGTAGATTAAAATGTTAGATAAAAGGTTTAAAACCCTGATGTGTATGGTAGAGATACAGAGTGGGAGTCAAAATTCTACACTTTATGTATAGCAGCAAGCTAGGAAGGCTGTTTGGTCTGAGGAATACAGTACAGAAGAAGCCAGCCGCTCTGGACAAAGGATAGAAAGAGAGTCACCAGGAGAACTAGCACTCCAAATCTGCACTATTTGTGGCTGTGAGGCTGAATTAGCACTTCTCAAGGAGCTTGGAAAGCCTGAACAGAGAAAATAACATTAAAACAAATCTTTTACTGGTAAAAGCCATAAGATCACAGAAAATCAAACACAAAACTGGCCCCACAGAGTTGCTTCCATAATTCAGAACAGCCAAGACATGCAGAAAGAACTCCCACTAAAGATAAACTCACAATTATAAATTACGAAGCATGCCGGAAAATCAACTGCCAATGAACAAGTATAAGCAGACGTATAAATAGAAGAATTCACTTTTGAAGACTACATATAACTGAAAAATATATAAGGAACTTTTAAAAATGAGCGTGTTAAGAGATTTAAAAAAAGAAATATAGTCGATAAGGCAAGAACAGGACATAGTAAAAAAGAATAAGTGAATTTGAAAAAAAGTACCCAAATGGAGATTTTACATATGAAAAGCTGGGTTAAAGAAGACAAAATTAGTAAACTGGAAAACTAAAAAAAAATGTATGGAATGATTAACCGTTAAGAGTCTCAGTGAATTTTAGAAAGACAAGGTAGAGACTACTTGAAACCTCCTAAGAATGGTATAGGGCTATAAATAATTTTTTAACAATCATCCAATTCAGCACTAAAATCAGGGCTTCTCTGAAAATCTCTTTCACATAATGCTCTGTGCAATTTCCTAATAATTAAACTATACTGAACTCTTTTAGATTGGCAGTTCTCAACTCTAGTGTCAAATCTGTGGGAACAATTCCAATATGTTTTTTTCTGGCCACCTTATTAAAGTCACTTAGCTGCTCTCTGATATGATTCTTTTGAAACCTTCACCATTCCTTTCAAATTCTTCCTGGTTCTACAATTTGTCTCTAGTGGCTTCTCACATTTAAAAAATAAATACACAAAATAAAATAAAATTTTCTTAGTCTTGTGCCTTTTCTTTCAGTGACCTCCCTCTTTCTTATTCCTGTCACAGCCAAACTTATCAAATGAATTGACTGTACTTTTTTTCTTAGTTTTCTTACTTCTTCAAACGTTCTTCAACCCAGTTTCTGCTGTTACTAGAGCCAATAGATATTTTTCAGTTTTTATCTTTCTTGACCTCTTTTTCAAGTATCTTGAAATAGGTGTTACGTTTTTTCATCCTTATGATACAACATTCTTTTCTCCTAACTCCTCGCTCATTCTTCACGTATGTCTATCCTTCCATAAAGTTGGAGTTCCTGAATGCTTAGTCTTAAGCTGCCTTCCCTTTTTTTTCTCTTCTAAGTGAAAGCAAGTTTATTAAGGAAGTAAAGGAATAAAAGAATGGCTATTTCACAGGCAGAGCAGTCCTGAGGGCTGCTGGTTGGCTATTTTTATGGTTATTTCTTGATTATATGCTAAAAAAGGGGTGGATTATTCATGAGTTTTCCAAGAAAAGCGTGGGCAATTCCCCCAAGAACTGAGGGTTCCTTCCCTTTTTAGACCATATAGAGTAACTTCCTGACATTGCCTTGGCATCTGTAAAGCGTCATGGTGCTAGTGAGAGTGTCTTTTAGCATGCTAATGTATTATAATTAGTGCATCATGAGGAGTGAGGACAACCTGAGGTCACTTCCATTAGCATCTTGGTTTTGGTGGGTTTTGGCCGGCTTCTTTACCCGAGGTAATGGACCTACAGCTTCTGTCAATATTTGCATACAGATAAACTTCAGATTTAGTACTCCAGCCTTGACCTTTTTTTTGACCTCCAAAACTAAACATTTAAGTGTCTTTTGGATATTTTCATTGTGATGTCTTAAAGGCACCTCAATTCAATACACCCATTCTGAACTCACAATCTTCTCTCCCTACCCAAACTACTTCTAATTTTCTTTAACTAATTCAATTCATCTAGCTCCACAAGCTAGTACCGTAGGTATTATCCTTGACATTTCTTCCCAACTTATCAGTAAATCCTTTTCACCCTAGTCTCTGAATTCCTCCATTCCTATCTTTCTACGTTTATAACCACCACTCTCTCTCATTTGGACTACTTCAATAAGCTATTAATTTTCGTTACCATCCTTTCTTGCATCTAATAATTTTTGCATACTGTGTCAAAATGCTTTTTTTCAAACTGTCATTCTTATCATGCCACTCCATAGTTTAAAACCTTCAATATCTTCCTACTGTTCTTAGGCTAAAGACCAACATCTGTATCATGGTCCCTCCTACTCCACTCTAACCTCATCTATTTCATCTCTCACCACCCATACCATTGCCCTCTGAGCTTCAGCATGTCCTTCTTACATGTACCATTCTTCTCTGGGATATAGACCTTGGCACACATTTGTCTGTTTGTCTGTAATGTTTGGCCCTCATACTTCTTTACCTAGTTAACTCCTACTGATTTATTAGATCTTGGCCAAAAAGACACTTTTTCAATTTGGAAAGCCTTCCCTGACTCCTCAAACTAAAATAGGTCCCCTACTTATACGTCCTCATAGAAACATGTCCTTCTTCATAGCATTTATCATAGTTTGAATTTTACATATTTGTGAAAGAGGGCTTGATTAATGTGTGCCACTCTCACTGGACCTTAAGCTCTATGTCTAATACATTATCTGTTATGTAGTAGCCATTCACTTAATATTTGTTGAATGAAAGAGATGTTACAATATGTGTTTAATAGTTAGTTTTAAAATTCCTTATTTCTAGTCTACTGTATTTTATATATTCTAACTTTATTGCATTCTGATTTTCTTCTTTGACTGGGAAAGAAGAGGAAGGGTTATTGCTGGTGAGGTGGGAAACGTGCATAAACCTGGGAATGTTCCTGAGAATGTGTGTGAAATCCTCCTTCATTTGTGTCACAGTGACAAAACAAAAAATAAAAACCAAAAAACTCATAACTGCTACTCTAGATTGCCAACTAATTGTTTATTTCTTTAAATAAAACTAAAATTCCTAGAAAAGCACAAATAATCTTGAGACATATTATGGCTCTTTAGGCTAGTCAGCAACATGTTACTAAGTCACATTTTATTCACTTCATTGTATCCACTGTGGGGTGTCCTAGTTTTAATCTTCCCTCCAGGAATAAACAAGCTTTTTTAATAAGTAACTATAATAGGCAGAAAGTAGAACAATCCATTTCTCCAAAATAATGCCTCAAGTTTAGGGGATATTCCTTATACTGATAGTTACTTTAAAAAAAAAAGAAAGAATATTAGGTATGTGCTTTAGTTACATGGAGATAAAAAATTAAATTCATATATATAATATTTACTTTTGCCTTTCCAGCATGATACAGTGTATAATATTCTAAAGTAATTTAAAAATATAGCCCTATCTGTGAAAATTTATATCTTCCATTTAAATGACTGAATAGTATATAGAATACATTCTTTTTCTGATTAAAAGGGTAATAATTGGAAGAAAAACAAAAAGATGATAAAACCCCAAACCACATTTTATTCTTATGACCAAGATATCCATTGTTAATATTTTACATGCCATTTGAGTTTTCTTTCGGTGTGCATGTGATTTTTTTTTTACAAAAATAATATTATGGTTTATGTATTTTCCCATTGTTAACATTCTCACATCTGTATTGTTTCCTATCCTTCATAATAGATGAAAAATATTAGAATAGAGCAGTGATTTTTAACCAAGAAAATTCTGCCTGATGGGGACATTTGGCAATGTCTAGAAGCATTGTTTATTGTTATGACTGGGGATGTGGGAATACTACTGGCAACTTGTGTGTAGAGGCCAGTGATGCTGCCACATATAGTATAATGCATGGTGGCCTCGATAACAAAATTATCCAGTCCAAAATGTCAACAGTGACAAGGTTGAGAAACCCCATATTAGTGTACAGTATGCAGCGCATTGTGTACTGTACACTAATGCTTCAATAAATGGAAGGTGAAATTAAATCTCACATTGCATTGTCATTAATTTATGAAGATCTAGTATTAAATCTCTACTGTACTTTTATATAAGGATGCATAAAGTCCCTTTTAATATTCCTAAAATTCTCTGTGATTTATTCCTATTGAATAGCTTTTGAAAAGCAACGAAAAATCCTGACATCCAGTCCCTAAACATTCAGTTGTGAAAAGTGTAATTATTAACTCAGTATTATATTCTTTCCTAACACCATGTACCTCTCTTCCTAGAATTTATCACAATGTAATTTTATGTTGAAATGTGTATCTTTCACTAAATTATAATTTCCACAAGGCAAAGAGCATATCTTTTCTCATCCTTATGTTCTTTAGCATAAGGTCTTACACACAGTATTCAATATTTATTAAATGAATAATATTAATATCCAGCATAATACTGTATGCATGGAACATATGAACCACGGAGTATGTTCTGAGAAAAGTGTCGTTAGGCAATTCTGTCATGGCGTGAAAGTCATACAGTGTTCTCACACAAACATAGATGGTATATCCTACTACACACCTAGGATATATGATATAGCCTGTTGCTCCTAGGCTACAAACCTATACAGAATGTTACTGTCTTATGGGATGACTATTTTATATGTGGTCCATTATTGAATGCAATGTTGTTATACGACATATACTATAATTACTTTTCATACTTTGGTCATGAAAATCAAAGAATATAAAAAATGAAAGCGATAACATGTATTAATTAAATATTCAACAGCAATAAATACCTGTCAAATGTTCCACATTAAAAAGAGGGTTCAGCTTAATTAAAATGCCAGAAAATACTAACAGTAGGTATTCATACAATGTACACTTTGTGATTTTTATTTAATACAATAATCTGGTTCACACTTAGTTGTAGTTTTTTAATTTACTTTCTACATTCACTAATTTAGCTATTTACTTTTAGTTCAGGTACACAGATACAGAAAATCAGTCATTACCAAGCACATGAAATATTACCAAGCACATGAAATATGTTTCCTTCAAATCAAGTATTTTATTCTGTTTCGTTTTCTTCAACTCTAGTAGGAATCAATGACAGAATTACATTTAAAGAAGTCAATTTCAAGTATTTATATGATTTTAAGCTGATATTTCAATGGTGCAGGATGAACAAAAAACACATCAGGTATTTTGTGATTATATCTTAGTCACTTCCTTATTTTCATTAAAATTATTTGAATTTCTTTTCAGATACAATTTGATATGAGCAACTGATTTTGAAATTATATTCTTTCCTCAGTAACTGAAAAGCTAATTGAGAGAAGCAAAATAGTCAAATAGCTAGCAATTACAGGTAATATACAGAAACAAATTTTTAAATCCTTAAAAAATTACTGCTTCAGAAAGGTGTAAGTGAATTCTCAACTTTGCCACTTACTAGATTTTGTGATCTTAGACAAATTACTTAACCTCTCTGAGTCTCAGTGTACTTGTCAGCACAATGGGAAGAATGCCACTTTCCTCACAGAACTGTTGTAAGAATTAAATGAGACTATATACATAAAGAGCATGACATGAGCACATAAAGTAAATGTGCTTAAGGCCATGAGCACATTCAGCAAATATAATCCAGAATCCCTGAAATTCCTGGGGAAGGAAGGTAAGAACATTTTGTAGTGGTTTGCTTATTGTTTAGATGACTACACAGGGAAACAAATAGTGCATTTACTCAATTAATTTCCCTTTTCCTGGTCCAGCAATTTACTGTCAAATTGAAGAGAGAAGGATATAGACCCCACAGCTTTGGTGATATAAAATCTGGTACCAGTGAAGCCTACTATTTAACTTCTCTTCACTTGGGTGGCACTAGTTATCAATTACAGTAGTCTTCTCTAAAAATGTAATAAAAATAGACAAGGCAAATATTAATACAATGGCTTACCCACTTATTCCATGAAATATTCTATGAAAAGATATTAGAATCTTTTCATGTATTTCTGTGAAATACACTAACTTACGATCCACTAAAGGCTTTTATGTGTGTGTGTGTGTTGTTATTGGGAAGGAGGAAGAGACAGAATAGGTAACTCATATCAGAATGGCATTATGGAGACCTGGGTTGACCTGGCCCATGGATTTTAGACAGGCAATGAATGCCTGCAGCATTTCCTGTAGTGAGTGCCTGAAAATTGATGGCTACCTTTAAGTTCCAAACTAAAGTTTTAAATATATGCCAAAATTTCAAATACATGCCAAATATATGCCAAAATACATTGTTTCAAATACATGCCAAAATGTTTGGTACTCCATTGAAAATCAGCTTTACTTCAAAAATAACCTTTGAAGTTTGAAGATAATATCAGAGCTGAATAAATGTGGTCCTAATCACAATTTCCAAAGTCATGTGATTTACTCTGATGTCCCACAGCTTAGCTTAAATATGGCTTATTATAAGAGTAATTTATCTCAGACAAACATATCAGGGCCTTTAGTAAGGTTTTTTGAAAATCATTTCCACTTCTACATAGAAAGGAATAAATAATTTTCAGGCTTTTACTTGGGAACACAAGGATACCAAAAAAAGAGACTGTAGTATTCTATGAGGCACATGGAAACACAGAAGTACCTCAAATTTGCCGCAAGTGTGCTGCTGCTGGCAATGACAAAGCTATCACGGGAAATGTTAGGGAGAGCAAAACTATCACACACTTCCTCTTTTAAAATTACAACAGATTGCGTGAGCCCAGGAGTTTGAGGCTGCAGTGAGCAATGACTGTGCCACTTAACTGCACTCCAGTCCAGGTGACAGAGCGAGACCCTGTCTCAAAATAAGAGAGGTGTGATAATTTTCCATGGGAGAACACATAAATGAAGACAGTATAAAATATTAAAGGCATTTCCAAAAAAGTGACTGGAGCAGGCTGGAGTTAATTTAACAATGTGTCATTGGATGGACTGTTTGAAATCATTCCTCAAAGGAAGTGACAGATGTAGACTATTAAAGATGGGAAAGAAAGAATATAAGAGAGGTAAGGATGGTATGAGCAAGGCTATGGACATGGGAACTAGCAATCTGGATGTAGGTATGCAACAAAAAGTGGAGAAATTAGAAGTAATAAGTAAGTGGGCTGGGGGTTTCCTGATAGAGGATTTTTATGCTGTGCTATGAATCAATATAGGTTTCAGAGAAGGGCTCTTGTGATAAAAAGTTATGTTCAAGGAACAGCTGGCAGCTCTGCATAAAACTAACAGAAGTTAAGAGGGACTGAAGTCAGAACACGTTCCCCAAGGTTGATGCAGCAGTCCAAATATGACACGGTGATGGACTAGGTTTTTGGCTGCAGCACCGCAGACGAGCAACAACAGAGATTAAAGTTTGCATTTGAAGGAAATTAGAATGCCTTGGTTCCTTTGGAATTAATCAGATGGTTCTTAAAAGTTGAAAGATTCAAAATCTTACTTTGGTATGTTCTTCTCCTCCATGTATATGGGGTATTTTTATTTTAGAAGTTAAGGAATCACTTAGCTGGTAGTATTAGAAACGTCAATGTTGAAATGTCAGCAGAGGATACATACACAAGTAGGTTCTTGCCCCTCTATGCAAATTCTCTCTACCTAAGATATAGGGAAGTTTATAATAGAAAAGGGAAAAAAAAGTATCTCTCTTTTTCATTTATTTGAAATGAAACATCATGGACACTTAAAAAAGGAGAAAAGACAAATGAAAATATTTCATTGCTTCTTAATTTATAATCTGGCCGGAAGAGAATACACTCTAAAGTGTAGTAATGTAGTTACTATAATTCAGCCTATAAATTCACACTCTCTGCTGCTGTGTCTATTGTAAAGTAAAACTCAAAATAAGGTAGGAACTGTCTAAAATAATGCTAGCTAAAAGTAGAGGCATAATTTGAACTTCACCATCACCACCTTGTGAACCTAAATGAATCAACATTGGAAACTAATAGAGAAGACAGATATATTTATGGTCAATAGATTTGTAATCATGTTTCAAGAAATCAAGGTTTCTTAAACTGTGACCCACGGATAAAATGTGAGGGGAGAGGTGTTCTATGAACTTGGATAGGAAAAATAATTACAAACATAATTATCTACCTAATCTCTATTTAAATTGTATCATATCCTTCAATGATAAATGTAGGAGACAAATCACAGCAGTATCAGCACTATCTGTGACACTGTCACCAGAAATTAAAGATACTTCCAGTGACTGCAGATATCCCCCAATATTACTTAAACTAATCATTGCAAAGACTTTACAGTAACAATTAGAGCCATGACTAGATACTTCTATTTAATGCCTTAATAAAGAAGCACATATATTACTATTTCATGAGTTTTAATATTTTAAAAACTTTTTCAGTGTAATTACTTTCTTATGCCTGTAGTTTATTTTATGCATTTAAAACCTTGTTTTAAAGAAACTATCTATAGGCTTTAACAGCCTGCCAAAGAGACTGATGGTACAAAACAGGTTAAGAAACCATGGTCTGGGCGAAAAATTTCTTAACTACAGTTTATAATCTGTTAATAGAACCCTTAGGATCAGAGATGTTTCATAATTCAGAAATTTTAAAATTTCAGACAGGTAGATAAGCTGAATATGATATAATGTCTCAGCACAGTCTGATGCAGCATCCTAAAATTAAACATACTAATATTTCTTCAGCAAAAATACGAAAATACACGCTAAGTAGAATAAATCCAAGCAACAAATAGTTGAAGTCAGGTTTTGCTGCCAAATACATTCAGAACAGTACAGGTTTTGCAAATAAGTGAACTATGAAAACTCCTGAACTTTTGGCTTTCAGTAGTTTTTGAATTTTGGAACTGTAATAAGGGACTGAGGTCTTATTGTTTTATATATAAATAAATACACATCTATCTCCTGTCCTTTTCTCAATTTACACCAACTCTCTACTCCCTCCCCTTAATTTTGAATTAATAGATTTTTTACTCTGCATTATTTAAATTTTGATTGTTAGTTGCAAGATTTTCTTTTAAAATCTGGTTAGAGCAATTAAACTTGTAGCATAAAGCCACCTTATGTCTTTTCCTACAATTCGAAGAAATACAGTGATGAAATTTTGATAGCAGGTAATTATCTTGAGTGAGCAATATCCCTTTTAGTGCAAACACATGTTTCTGGCTACTAGTAGCCTATAATATTCTGGGGTCATTCCCTTAGCAACATTTTTTCCATTCAACTACATACAACAGATATACACTATAATGGTAATAACCTTATAAAAAAAGAAGCCTGTATATTATAACTATTATAGTTATAACCAACAAATGAATTCGATATTTAAATGTGAACCTGGTGTCACTTTCAACTCTCAGTTTTGCTATTAACAGAACTTCCTTGGCAACCCCCATAGAATCCCACACACATTTCTTTTCTATGTGGCACTGACACATATTAAGATTGCCCTGGCTAGGGCAATCAGGCAAAATAAATAAATAAAGGGTATTCAAATAGGAAAAGAGGAAGTCAAATTGTCTCTGTTTGCAAATAACATGACTGTATATCTGGAAAACCCCATCGTTTCAGCCTAAAAGCTCTTTAAGCTGATAAGCAACTTCAGCAGTCTCAGAATACTAAATCAATGTGCAAAAATCATAAGCATTCTTATACACCAATAATAGACAAATAGTGAGCCAAATCATGAGTGAACTCCTATTCACAATTGCTATTAAGAGGATAAAATACCTAGGAATACAACTTACAAGGGATGTGAAGGACCTCTTCAAGGAGAACTACAAACCACTGCTCAAGGAAATAAGAGGACACAAACAAGTGGAAAAACATTTCATCCCCATGGATAGAAAGAATCAGTATTGTGAAAATGGCCATACTGCCCAAAGTAATTTAGATTCAATGCTATTCCCAAACTACCATTGACATTTTTCACAGAATTAGAAAAAACTACTTTAAACTTCATATGGCACCAAAAAGGAGCCTGTCTAGCAAGACAATCCTAAGCAAAAAGAACAAAGCTGGAGGCATCATGCTACCTGACTTCAAACTATACTACAAGGCTACAGTAACCAAAACAGCATGGTACTGGTACCAAAACAGAGATATAGACCAATGGAACAGAACACAGCCCTCAGAAATAATGCCGCATATCTACAACCATCTGATCTTTGACAAACCTGACAAAAACAAGAAATGGGGAAATGATTCCCTGTTTAATAAATAGTGCTGGGAAAACTGGCTAGCCATACGTAGAAAGCTGAAACCAGATCCCTTCCTTACACCTTATACAAAAATTAGTCCAAGATGGATTATCAACTTACATGTTAGACCTAAAACCATAAAAACTCTAGAAGAAAACATAGACAATACCATCCAGGACATAGGCATGGGCAAAGACATCATGACTAAAACACCAAAAGCCGTGGCAACAAAAGCTAGAACTGACAAATGGGATCTAATTAAACTAAAGAGCTTCTGCACATTAAAGGAAACTACCATCAGAGTGAACAGGCAACCTACAGAGTGGAAGAAAATTTTTGCAATCTACCCATCTGACAGAGGGCTAATATCCAGAATTTACAAGGAACTTAAACAAATTTACAAGAAAAAACAAACAACCTCATCAAAAAGTAGGTGAAGGACATGAACATAAACTTTACAAAAGAAGACACTTATGCAGCCAACAAACATATAAAAAAAAAAAGCTAATCATCACTAGTCATTAGAGAAATGCAACTCAAAACCACAATGAGATACCATTTCAAGCCAGTTAGAATGGTGATCATTAAAAAGTCAGGAAATAACAGATGCTGGAGAGGATGTGAAGTAGAAATGCTTTTACATGGTTGGTGGGAGTGTAAATTAGTTCAACCATTGTGGAAGACAGTGTGGCAATTCCTCAAGGATCTAGAACCAGAAATACTATTTGACCCAGCAATCCCATTATTGGGTATATACCCAAAGGATTATAAATCATTCTACTATAAAGACACATGCACATGTATGTTTGCTGCAGCACTGTTTACAACAGCAAAGACGTGGAACCAACCCAAATGCCCATCAATGACAGACTGGATAAAGTAAATGTGGCACATATACACCACGGAATATTATACAGCCACAAAAAAGAATCAGTTCATGTTCTTTGCAGGAACATGGATGAAGCTGGAAACCATCATTCTCAGCAAACTAACACAGGAACAGAAAACAAAACACTGCATGTTCTCACTCATAAGCGGGAACTGAACAACGAGAACACATGGACACCAGGAGGGGAATATCACACCCTGGGGCCTGTCGGGGGTGGGAGGCAAGGGGAGGGATAGCATTAGAACAAATATCTAATGCATGTGGGGCTGAAAACCTAGATGATGGGTTGATGGGTGCAGAATACCACCATGGCATATGTATACCTATGTAACAAACATGCACATTCTGCACATGTATCCCAGAACTTAAAGTATAATTAAAGAAATTTAAAAAAAGATGTTTCTTATGACCTATTTTGGGGAAAACATATTCATTTGCCAAAGAACATGTATATTGGATAGAAGGCAATAAGGGAAAAGAGAGGAGAGAGATTTCATAATCCACCAAATTGTGAAAAAGGGGACCAAAACAAAGCACAATATACCTGCTTTTGAGGAATGTTAGACTACTATATGGAGACTGAAGTAAATCAGGCCATAGCAAACACTAGGTAAAAGGCCAGTAGAATTATGCCATGGAAATGAATAAACTAAATTTGAAAACTAACAATATAGGTGCATCTTAGTAACACAAGGTTAAATCAAAACATTAGCCCAAAACAGTAAGCTGTTTATGTAAAAGCCAAAAATAGACAAGACTAAACATACTGATTGCACATCTGTATGCAAGTGTGTATGTGATGTAACTAAAGTAACTAAAACAAAATAAAAAATAGATGTGACTGAGTCTGTTCTAGTTTTTGAGTTGGGCAGTGGGTTTACAAGACTTCATCAAATAATAAATTTAAAAAAACCAAGTAAGTAAAACAGGCAAAATAAAATTAATATGTGGATCAATGATGTTTTGTCATGAATTATGGATTATGAAAAGTTCAATTTTGTGCAGCTGAGGAAATAAGTATTTTACATTAAAAAACTTAACAGGTTTTCATGAAGCCATTCTGTCGAGTGCTTTTTCACTTCATAACAGCTAAGCAAAATTGGAAGGAAGTTAAAAAATACCACAGTTACAAAGTTCATTACATAGTTAATTTTCTTTTAAACATATTTTATCCAGGGATGTGCTAGAGACAACTCATACTAACTCAACAGAGCTAAATGTGCACATCTCCTTCCATCTCTTCATTCAGTGATTTCATATTAATGAATTCAGGTGTGGCGAGAATATTTACACCATGGACATTGGCAAGTGTTAAAAATTGGGGCTTCTCACTGGAGAAATATTCACCAGCACACTGCTGTTTTAATTGAAGTGTAACTTACATACAGAAAATTCACAAATGCACAATGAATTCTAACAAACTGAAAACACCAGACTAACCACCATCCAGGTGAATAAATAAACAGAATTTTATTAATCCCCTGAATATCCTTATCATGCTCCCTCCAAGGAAATTGATTCTCCAACAAGTGACTTATTCAGTATCATAGAGACAGAAGTTTTAGGGCCAGGACTTATTTCTAAATCTGTCTGACTATAATGCTACACCATATTTGTGGCCATTATATTCACTTCTATTTTACATCTTGTTGGGACTCCTAGAGAACAGGATATTTGAACCAGCATCTTCTACAGAAGCACCTATTTTGCAGTGGGAGTTTTTGGTTAGGCAGAGACATCACTGTCAGTATACCACAAATATTCCTTTGGAGAAAGTAGGGAAGGTTAGAGGGAAAATAAAATGTACCTGTGGCTCACGAAAATGTTGGGGAGCCCCTTTTGAGGACTTTAATGCTCAAAATAAATAACTTAAGGCCAAAATGAATTTTCTACATGAGAATTATAAAAAACCAAAAATCCTCTGCAACTCATGGAAAAGTCTCTTGAATGAGTGCATGTTTCTCATTCATCAGTGGCACTGTGTTTCTGAAAATTAATAGTCTCCATTTTTCCCTATTTAGGCAATACGAAACAATTAACTGAGGATTTGTTCATTATTTAACAGCCCGTTACTGGTAAATCATACATATTTCAAATTCGCACTCATTGGTAGTTTGGACTCTATGCCATGGTAAAAGAGATGGGTGATCAATTTCTAAAAATTCCTTAGATTCGAAGAGTGGTGCTAAGGCTGTTCAATTTTGAAACATGAAATGAGCAACGTACAAGTTGGTATATGAAAGGCATCCAGCACAGTGAGTGCCTAGTGCATAGATGACACATAGATGCATTAATTGATGGTCTTGTCATTCTCCTGATTCCCCCAGACTGCTTTTACTTATTTATGTGTATAACAAAGGAAAGAAGGTAATCTTAAAGAATGGACAATTCAAGATTTATATCTAGCTTTGAAATATATATATTATTTACCCCTTTAATCTTCCTATTTGATTAAACCAATTTGTATCTCCTTAGTAAGTTACCACTGTAAAGGAAGATCACAGGGGGAATACTACCTCAGATGTAAAAACTGCCCAAAGTCATCTAAATGCAAAAAATTATTTGGTAAGTATAACAATAAAATGATACTTCATAAGAAGTTCTTGAGAACAGGGATAATACTGGCCATGAAATCAGTAACAATATACCTTTGTTTCTGGTCAATAAGACTCTGAAGTTGTATTAACTCCTAAAGCTTCTCCATGCCAACAGAATCCAATCGAGGTACACCTACAGCTTTCACTTTTTTCCACTATAAAACGTTCTCATTCATCTGCCTGCCTTTGAGGGTCTGCCAAACACCAAATGCAAGTGATGGTGGATGACTCCTTAGCTACAGCAAATTCTGAATAAATAGCCTTTGGTTGTTCTCACTTGAGCAGCTTCGTTTTTTTCCACCTGATATTGATTTATAAGCAACTCAAAAGAAATCACTACTTAAAACATATGTTTGTAACATTGAACCAGATAATAGCATTTTCAGAAAGAAACACAACGAAGGTAGGGAGAGGGTCAGTGAGTTCACTGTGTGTGATAAGAGATATTTTTTCAAAAATGAATAACATCCTATAACCTCATAGGAAATATTTAAAATATTCTGAAACCCAATGAATGAAAGGCATTGGTATTCGGAATATGTAAAAGGACACTTAAAAAATTTTTTTGAAAGAAGTAGCAATACCATTCTTTAACCCAGTCCAATTTCACAGGTGCTTTATCAAAGCAAGGCTAAGATTGTCTCATCGGGATTACCCAGGCTTGAGGATTTTCTGTGTTGAAAGGTGGATGCTAGGAAAGGAAACTAAGCCTTGTTAGGTTGACATGAATTTGTAAAAATGGTATAGCCACCATTTTTATAATCTCTTTTTCCTGAAGGAAAATATTGGCTAATCTGAATCCAAAAGGATAAAACTGACAAATGAAGAGTCACTTCTCTCCAAGGCTGCTGTTGTACGTAGATATGATATGCCAAATGATCAGTGAATGATTTCTGATTTACAACAGAACTAGAAAGCCAAAATTGTTAAATCTACTATTTCTGCATGTGCTTAAATAAATCTGTATGACATCAAAGAAATATATCTTCTTTAGGTTTTTTCCTATTTGGAGCATTAGAATACTTGTTTGCATTCAGTATGAGCATGACTGTTGGATTAATTCCAACCCAAAATACAGCCAAAAAAAAAAAAGAGGAAACTGAACTAAGCTAGATGATTTGATCACGACGGAAGGAACATACAACAATATAAACAATAGTACTTACTATGTGGAAAGCATTGTGCTAAGAAAATTGTACATAATACCTTACCACAGTCTTTTAAGACAGAGATTAACATTCCCATTTTACATATGAGAAAACTGAGGCTCAGAGATGAGATGTTAAACAAAGCTGACCATGTCATACAGCCAGTTAGTTGTAGAACCATGGTTCAACCCTAAATCGATTTGATTCCAAGGCCTTTGCTCTGTGCAAATATGTTTAATTACCTCTCTAGAAGTAGTCATCAACAGAGAGAAACAGGCAAGTCCACATAAGTGTCAATGCTGAAAGGAATTGAAGGATTGGTTATTCTAAATTAATAGATAATTTCACAGATGAGGAAACTGAAGATAGAGAAGTGACATGACCTACTCAGATAGCATCTGTCATGAAATCCAAGACTTTTAACCCAACATTGAAGAAATTAATTTATTTCTTAAATATGAAATAATTTACTTCAAAAGAAAGAGCATTCTTTTACAAATAACTCTAAAATCAGTTACAATAAAAAACTGGAAGCAATTTTAAAAATTCAATAATAGAAGGATAATTACAGAGACTACTGCATAACCATAAAATAAAATATTGCGTAGCTACTGAAAATGATGATGTAAATCACAGACCTAGAAAAACTGCCACGAGGGTCTGTTAATTTGAGGGAGAAAACAGTTCACAAGACTATGTCACATTACGTCTGTTGGGCAAAATATCTATATGCATAAATATGTATAAATATGTAAATTACATATGTGCCTATAGATACATACTATTATATCTGTACATTTATTTGTGAGTATATAAAATTGTGTATGTATAAAGTCAATAAGAAATGAGGACATCCTAAAATGTTAATAATAATTGCTTTTTTGATGCTAGGATGATTAGGATAGTCAAAGATTTTTATTCTTTTCATAGTGTTTGAATTTTTTTTTTTTGTTGAGATGGAGTTTTGCTCTTCTTGCCCAGAGTGGAGTTCAATGGCGCGATCTTGGCTCACCACAACCTCTGCCTCCCGGGTTCAAGTGATTCTCCTGCCTCAGCCTCCTGACTAGCTGGGATTATAGGCATGCGCCACCATGCCCAGCTAATTTTGTATTTTTAGTAGAGATGGGGCTTCTCCATGTTGGTAGGGCTGGTTTCAAACTCCTGACCTCAGGTGAGCCACCCACCTCAGCCTCCCAAAGTGCTGGGATTACAGGCGTGAGCCACTGCGCCTGGCCTGAGTTTTTATAATGAGCATATAGTACTCTTATAAAACAAAATGCTAACTTAAATTTGAAAAAACAAGTTATGTCTGTATTAAAGTTCAGACAATACGAGTGAGTCTCTAAGAAGTCTTGGTGAGTAGATACAGAGCTAACCTGTGTTGAGTTGAACATCACAAGGTCTATACTTGACTAGTTTTCCCAGGATCAAGTCTGATGACTAAGGAAATCTCTCTAAAGCAGAACAGGCTTAGAGCAGAGTATTCTGCTTCTCTAGACACTGATCTTTTCCAAAAAATCACCCTCATACTTTGCTCTTTCCAAATCATTCTTTCACTGTTCCCCCCAAAACCCTTTCCAACATGCCCTGGGAATCCCCTTACTGTCGGGATTCTCAGCCTCTTCACAGACATGCAGATATTTCCTTGCCTTGCATGAAACCTTTTCCTCCCCAGCACATCACTTATACAGCCTTCTTATGAAAGATGGTTCCTCCAACAGCATGTTCCTCAAGAGAACGGAGGTGGTTAGTATTCCACCCACACCCCCCCCCCGTTAATTGCTCTTTCAGATTAGTGCTCTTCTACCTCCGAGGACAAAAATAAACAAACAAACAAACAAAACACTCACATGTGGCTATATAAGCTTCTTCTCCTACCCACTGCTGTCGTCTTGTCTGCTATCACGTAAAAATATCCTACCTATTTGGCTTTCAAGATCATACAACCTACTCTCTGACAAGCACTGCCTAGCCTAACACCTCTTGTTTCTTTATTCCATCCCTTAATGATGGTGTTCCACAAGCTGTATCTACAAGTCTTTTCATTTTTCACATTACCCACTCTACTTCCATTAAACTACTCACTTGTCACCCATGACTAATCAGTTATTATCTAAGAGAAAATGTTTTTCAAGGTATATCTCAGCTCAAAGATATCTTCCAAACTCTAAACATAAAGATGTATAAAGCCAACTGTTCAATATATCTACCTATATATCTCACACCCCACAGGCATGTCAATCTCAACATGTCTAGCATTCCTTGCTTCACTGCCCTCCCGAAACTGTTCCTTTACAATCCAAGGGAATAGCACCCCCATTCATCTAAAAAACAAAAAAAAAGCTTAATTATTCTCTCTCACTCTTAACCATTATATCTAACTAGTTGCCAAGTCCTGATGGGACTCAGTCTCAAATTTGTCAATGCATCGTATCATTTTATTGGTTCAGTAACTCAACCTCTCTTACCAGAATAACTTCTAACTAGTTTCTCTGACCTTATCCACCTCCCTTCCCACATTCACCCTCCATACTTCTGCCAGACCGAATTCAAAACACAACCTTATTAGGTCTTTCTTAATCTTATTTTAAATTTCCTCGTAAGGCACAAAATGGTCTTTTAGTTTTGGTCTCTACATACTTCCTACCTTGATATCCAGTCATAAGTGTCCCCATATTCATTCTACCAATGTTACAAGAACATGTGGTTAGTCCCTGGAAGGCCATACACTCTCCTTTCTCTCTTCTCAGCCTCACTTGTCAACTCCTGACTGTCCCACAAGATTTCACGTAAGGACTCTCAGGAAGAAATCCCTTCTGACCCTCTGCCTTTCCCATGCAAAGTTTGCTGTTATTCCTTCTTTTATGGCACTGGCCAAATTAGGATGTCATCACTACCTTTATCTCCTTCTCAGCTTTCCTAGGCAGCAAGCACTATGTACTTTTGTTTCCATGGCCCTGAGAAGAGTATCTGACACACAGAAAGTGTTCGGAGCTGAGTTCAATTCCTGGATATCCTTGTTAACTTTCTGTCTCGTTGATCTCTCTAATGTTGACTGTGGGGTGTTAAAGTCTCCCATTATTATTGTGTGGGTTCTGAAACTATTCCAATCAATAGAAAAAGAGGGAATCCTCCCTAACTCATTTTATAAGGCCAGCATCATCCTGATACCAAAGCCTGGCAGAGACACAACAAAAAAAAAGAGAATTTTAGACCAATATCCCTGATGAACATTGATGCAAAAATCCTCAATAAAATACTGGCAAACCAAATTCAGCAGCACATCAAAAAGCTTATCCACCATGAATAAGTGGGCTTCATCCCTGGGATGCAAGGCTGGTTCAACATATGCAAATCAATAAATGTAATCCAGCATATAAACAGAACCAAAGACAAAAACCACATGATTATCTCAATAGATGTAGAAAAGGCCTCTGACAAAATTCAACAGCCCTTCATGCTAAAAACTCTCAATAAATTATGTATGGATGGGACGTATCTCAAAATAATAAGAGCTATTTATGACAAACCCACAGCCAATACCATACTGAATGGGCAAAAGCTGGAAGCATTCCCTTTGAAAACTGGCACAAGACAAGCATGCCCTTTCTCACCACAACTATTCAACATAGTGTTGGAAGTTCTGGCCAGGGCAATCAGGCAGGAGAAAGAAATAAAGGGTATTCGATTAGGAAAAGAGGAAGTCAAATTGTCCCTGTTTGCAGATGACATGATTGTATATCTAAAAAACCCCATCGTCTCAGCCCAAAATCTCCTTAAGCTGATAAGCAACTTCAGCAAAGTCTCAGGATACAAAATCAATGTGCAAAAATCACAAGCATTCTTATATACCAATAACAGACAAACAGCCAAATCAGGAGTGAACTCCCATTCACAATTGCTTCAAAGAGAATCAAACACCTAGGAATCCAACTTACAAGGGATGTGAAGGACCTCTTCAAGGAGAACTACAAACCACTGCTCAATGAAATAAAAGAGGACACAAACAAATGGAAGAACATTCCATGCTCGTGGATAGGAAGAATCAATATCGTGAAAACGGCCAAACTGCCCAAGGTAACATAGATTCAATGCCATCCCCATCAAGCTACCAATGGCTTTCTTCACAGAATTGGAAAACACTACTGTAAGTTTCATTTGGAACCAAAAAAGAGCCTGCATTGCCAAGTCAATCCTAAGCCAAAAGAACAAAGCTGGAGGCATCACGCTACCTGACTTCAAACTATACTACAAGGCTACAGTAACCAAAACAGCATGGTATTGGTACCAAAAGAGATATATAGACCAATAGAACAGATCAGAGCCCTCAGAAATAATACCACACATCTACAACCATCTGATCTTTGACAAACCTGACAAAAACAAGAAATGGGGAAATGATTCCCTGTTTAACAAATGGTGCTGGGAAAACTGGCTAGCCATATGTAGAAAGCTGAAACTGGATCCCTTCCTTACACCTTATACAAAAATTAATTCAAGATGGATTAAAGACTTCCATGTTAGACCTAAAACCATAAAAACCCTAGAAGAAAACCTAGGCAATACAATTCAGGACATAGGCATGGGCAAGGACTTCATGTCTAAAACACCAAAAGCAATGGCAACAAAAGCCAACATTGACAAATGGGATCTAATTAAACTAAAGAGCTTCTGCACAGCAAAAGAAACTACCATCAGAGTGAACAGGCAGCCTACAGAATGGGAGAAAATTTTTGCAATCTACTCATCTGACAAAGGGCTAATATCAAGAATCTACAAAGAACTCGAACAAATTTACAAGAAAAAACAAACAACCCCATCACAAAGTGGGCGAAGGACATGAACAGACACTTCTCAAAAGAAGACATTTATGCAGCCAAAAGACACATGAAAAAATGCTCATCATCACTGGCCATCAGAGAAATGCAAATCAAAACCACAATGAGATACTATCTCACACCAGTTAGAATGGCAATCATTAAAAAGTCAGGAAACAACAGGTGCTGGAGAGGATGTGGAGAAATAGGAACACTTTTACACTGTTGGTGGGAATGTAAACTAGTTCAACCATTCTGGAAGTCGGTGTGGTGATTCCTCAGGGATCTAGAACTAGAAATACCATTTGACCTAGCCATCCCATTACTGGGTATATACCCAAAGGATTATAAATCATGCTGCTATAAAGACACATGCACATGTATGTTTATTGCGGCACTATTCACAATAGCAAAGACTTGGAACCAACCCAAATGTCCATTGATGACAGACTGGATTAAGAAAATGTGGCACATATACACCATGGAATACTATGCAACCACAAAAAAAGATGAGTTCATGTCCTTAGTAGGGACATGGATGAAGCTGGAAACCATCATTCTCAGCAAACTATCACAAGGACAAAAAACCAAACACCGCATGTTCTCGCTCATAGGTGGGAACTGAACAACAAGAACACTTGGACACAGGAAGGGGAACATCACACACCAGGGCCTGTTGTGGGGTTGGGGCATGGGGGATAGCATTTGGAGGTATACCTAATGTAAATGACGAGTTAATGGGTGCGGCACACCAACATGGCACATGTATACATAAGTAACAAACCTGCACGTTATGTGCATGTACCCTAGAACTTAAAGTATAATAATAATTAAAAAATAAAGTGTTCATAAATGCTAGATAAATAAAATATACCAAGAATCGTGAAGCTTTAACCAATGTCAACATTTTTTAGATAATGGTTTAATAATTTTTTAAAAAAATTAAGATTCAGAATTCACCTCATGGCTACTATCTTCAAAAATGTTTTTGAGAAAGTTAGTTCAAAACAATTGTGGTATTTCTTTAGAAATATGGAGAATGTGATTTGCTTGTGGGGAAAATGTAGTAAGGAACAACTGGAGGTTGTTTTTCTAAGAAAATGGGGCTCTCCTCCCCCAAAGATAAAGATATCAGATATCATTTCAAATGGCTCAGGTGTATTGACCAAATGTCTTTCTAAGCACCCTCATAAACCTGTGAATCCAGAAAGTTACTTTAAGTATTAAAGGCTGGAGAAAAACAGGAATGAAAGTCTCCTGCACTGTTGTTCTATACATTTCCTTAGGCATATTATTTTATGCAAAGATAGAACAAGCTTCACATACTCTATAATTAGCTAAATCCATTTTGATACACAATATCCAAATAAAAAGATTATATAAAAAGAATGGATAATCTTGAGACTGTCCCTATATTTTTTTTTTTTTTTTTTTTTTTGAGACGGAGTCTCGCTCTGTCGCCCAGGCTGGAGTGCAGTGGCACAATCTCGGCTCACTGCAAGCTCCGCCTCCCGGGGACTGTCCCTATATTTTTATTAATAGTATGGCTTGCTTTATGACTGCTTCATTACAAAACTCAATTTATTTGATGTCCATTTATAAATTCATTTTTCTCCAGCCCCAATCTCCTAAATTTTTAAACATAATATTCTATAAAAAGCATGTTACAAAATGCCAGAGATTTTCTGATCTCCCCAAGGCATAAAACACTTTTTTGTTATTTAAACAAAAGAAGAAATAAACAATTCTTGTTTGAAGAGCCATACATTACCAGAAATAAGGCACCAATATGGTTCTGCCAGTCTCTGAGGAAGAGGAATTATTAGATGAAACACCACTTCCACGATCTTCATTTTCCTCCTGTTATCAGGCCCCATTTGTCAGCATTCCAACATTGCTTCTTAACTAGCATCTTAAAACAGCTAAAGGTGGACTTGAAAGGTTTAGCTTCCTAGAGATTTTAGCTGTCTTTAACCTTAAAAACGACTTGCCTTCATAATCTTGATTTTTCAACCTTTTATGTAAATGAATAGAATTTTTAAATAATTTCTGTTTATCAGAGTTGAAATAGTGAAATTAAGGCCTAGTTTTCAAGCTCAGGATATCCAAATGTTTAGGTGATCATTACATATATGTGAAGTTAGAGAAGCGAGGGTCCACCCTTTAGTGGTAAGGGTAAATTTAATATAAAAAATAAGTTCACCTTTAATAAAATAGCTAGTATTTATCAAATGCTTACTATATGCAAGATAATGTTCTAAAATGGCTATCCTAAGCTGCTTGACCTCTTAGACTGCTACGTATCAGGTTTGTTTAAAAGTTTAATATGCCCATATTATTTTAATTGAGAGCTTCCATAGGTGACCATGGGGTTATAATGAAGGAACTCCACTTATTACAAGCACTTTCAGGATAAAGACTCAAGAAAAAAATGAAAGTTATTCTAGTACTAACTATATTATTTACCTCAACATCTTACTGATTTCAGTTTTGCCTGTGCATAAAACTCCTGAGACTCTATTGCCTTTAACACTTTAATGGAATGAAGCACAAAAAACGAGGAACCAGAGAAACTAAACAGATTTTTACAGATTGAAAAATTTCAATCTCAGTGATATTTTGGTAGCAAAATATTAAACTACAGGGGATCAAATTTTATTTCTCCAAAATGGGAAACCTGTGAAAATTTAAAGTTTTTAATTTATTTGGCCTTTGAAGAAAAATAAATATTAGTATTGAAATAATTTACAGAGAACACTAGTTGTGATGGTTAAACGACAAGGGGGATATAAATGATGTGAAAGCTCAGCTAACAAATTTCTTATATTTTACAGGAGATAGAAACTTCATTGACATTCCTTAGTTTTTGGAATTAAGAAAAACTCATAGAATGAAGGTTTATAACTTCATAAATGTTTAAGTCTAGCAAGTGTGAATTTCAAAGCTGACAAACTCAGAAATGTAATGATTTCTTAGCAAGGGGACCTAATTTGTCTATTTAGCTCTGATTTTCTCTGTAGACTAGGCAACAATCTTCAAGGCAAATCATTGGCTTACAGTTTAAAACTCAGTTTTTTAGTGGTAAATAGTTTTAGGATTCTCTCCTTGTATCTTTTGCCTCCTTTCTCCCATCCTTGATCACTTTCGGGGAGGTACAGAGGTCATTTGAGGTGTGTGTGTGCTGGGGCGGGCGGTGGTGATGGTGAATGGTTCATGAATGTCTTCCGTTAATACTGGCTCTGCTGAGATCTAACCTGCCCTTCATTGTCCTCATCACTGTGCCCCAGCATCTACTACTAAAACCTGTGTTCCACAAGGCTTCCAACCCCCAATGTCTATCAAATCACCATAGCATGAAGCCTCTTTAGATCCACTGTTTTCTTCTCAGATATGTCCTTGATCTCTTTGAGGCACAGGAAGTTTAGTTTTCCATGCTCAGGACTACTACACTCTGGGCAGCTGTCCTCATGCCCACCCATCTGTATACTTAACAGCTGGAACTGAAAGATGGCATTTCTATGAGACCTGCCATCTTCCCAGGCTCTGGTTTCTTTTCATTTATAATTGACAAAAAACCTTGTATGTATTTCCCATGCAAAATATGATGTTTTGTAGTATATATAATTATGAAATGACTAAATCTAGGTAATTAATATATGCATTACCTCACATAGTTATCATTTTTGTGGTGAGAACACTTTTCGTCCACTCTCCTGACATTTTTCAAAAATACAATATATTAACTATGGCCACCATGTCATATGATGTATCTTTTAAACTAATTTCTCCTAACTGAAATTTTGTATCCTTTGACCAATATCTCAACTTCCCCCTCCCCCAACTGGCCTTTCCCTGTTGTGTGTTCTTGGCACCTTTGTTGAAAATCAGCTGGCTGTACATGCATGGATTTATTTCTGAGCTCTCTATACTGATCCATTGGTGTATGTGTTTGTTTTTATGCTAGTACTATGTGGTTTTGGTTGCTATAGATCTGTAGTATATTTTGAAGAAAGGTAGTTTTGTTCTTTTTGCTCCAGATTGTTTTGGTTGTTTGGGATCTTTTCTAGATTCATATAAAAGGGATTTTTTTGTATTTCTGTGAAATCTATAGAATACTCTGTATAGTATGGACACTTAAACAAAATCCTTCCAATCCATGTATATATTTTCCATTTATTTGTCTTTTTCTCCAATTTCCTTCATCAATATTTTATAGTTTTCGGTGTGCAGATCTTTCACCTCCTTGGTTCAACTTATTTCTAGGTATTTTTTTCTGTAGCAAGTGTAAATGGGGCTGTTTTTACTGGTTTTTCAGATAGCTCACTGTGTAGAAATGCTACTTTTTAAATGTTGATTTTGTATTCTGTATCGTTACTGAATTATTTCATTATTTCAAAAATTTTTTTATGGAGTCTTTAAGATTTTCTGTGTATAAAGCAATGTCACTTGGGAGGCCAAGGTGGGAAGATTGCCTGAGGCCAGACCATCCTGGGTAACACAGTATCCTATGTCTACAATATAAAAAATTTAAAAAATTAGCCAGCTGTGGTAGTACATGCTTGTAGTCCTACCTACTCAGAAGGCTGAGGCAGGAGGCTTGCTTGAGCCCAGGAGTTTCAGGCTGCAGTGAGCTAATGATGGCACCAGCCTGGGTAACAGAATGAGACCCTACCTCTAAAAATTAATTAACCAGCTAACTAATTAATTTCAAAAAGCATGTCATCTGCAAACAGGGACAATTTGAATTCCTTTCATTTCTTTTTCTTGCCTAATTGCTATGGCTAGGGTCGCCAGTATGATAACGATAAAAAGTGGGTGACACTGGCATTCTTGTCTTGTTGCAAATCTTAGAGCAAAAACTTTCACTTTTCCCCATTGTGTGTGATGTTAGTTCTGGGCTCGTCAAATATGGTCTGTGTTGTGTTGAGATAAATTTCTTGTATACCTAATTTGTTGAGCTATTATCACAAAATGTTGAATTTTCTCAAATGCTTTTTCTACATCAAAAGAATATGTTTTTTCTGTCATTCTGTTAATGTGATGTATCATATTTATTTATTTATGTATGTTGAAATATACTTGCGTCCCTGGGATGAATTCCATTTGATCATAGTGAATGATCTTTTTAATGTGATGTTGACTTCAGTTTGCTAGTATTTTATTGAGGATTTTTGCATCTATGTTCATCAGGTTTATTGGACTGTAGTTTTCTCTTTTTATTGTAGTGTGTCTGTCTGGCTTTGATGTCAGGGTGATTGTGTCATTATAAATGAGTTTGAAAGTATTCCCTCCTCTTAAATTTCCTGAATCAGTTTGAGAAGATTTGGTATTAGTTCTTCATTAAATATTTTGTAGCATTCAGAAGTGAAGCCATCAGGTCCTAGGCTTTTCTTTGACGGGACACTTTTTATTTCTGATTTCGGCTTGGTAGGTTATATGCATAAAGGAATTTATCCATATCTTGTAGGTTATCCAATTTGTTGGTGTACAATTGTTCATAATAGTGTCTTATGATCCTCTGTATTTCTGTTTTATCAGTTGTAATATCTCCTTTTTCATTTCTGATTAAATTTATTTGAGTCTTCTCATGTTCTGCTGTTAGCCCAGCTAACGGTTTGTTGATTTTCTCTTTTAAAAAAACCCCAGTATTTGGTATTGTTGATCTTTTCTATTATTTTCCTAGTGTACATTCATTGATTTCTGCCCTGATACTACTTCTTTCCTTCTACTAACTTTGGACTTAATTTGTTCTTGTTTCTAGTTCCTTGAGGTTCAAGGCTAGGTTGAGATTTCTGTTCTTTTTTATGAAGTAGACATTTGTTGCTACAAACTTCCCTCTTATAATGGCTTTTGCTGTATCACACAATTTTTAAAATTTCCCTTTTAAATTTCTTCACTAACCCACTGGTTGTTCAGGAGCACATTGTTTAACTTCCATGTATTTGTAAATTTTCTAAAGTTCAGCATATTATTGGTTTCTGGTTTTATACTATGTGGACAGAGAAGACACTTAATAGTATTTCAATTTTTAAAAATGTGTTGAGACTTGTTGTGTGGTCTAAAATTTATGTTACCCTGGAGAATGTTCCATGTGCAGTTGAGAAAAAATGTGTATTCTGCACCTGTTGAATCAAATGGTTCCTATATGCCTGTAAAGTCCATTTGATCTAGAGTAGTTTAAGTTTTATGTTTCCTTATTGATGGATGATCTGTCCACTGCTGAAAATCAAGTGTGGAAGTTCCACACTATTATTGTATTGCAGTTCATCTCTCCCATTTGATCTGTTAATACTTACTTTATATACTTAGGTGTTAAGATATTGGGTGCATATATATGTACAACTATTATAAGGATTGCTAAATTGACCCCTTTGCCATTACACAACGACCATGTTTTTCTCTTTTTACAATTTTTGAATTAAAGTCTATTTTATCTGATATAAGTATAGCTACTCCTGCTCACTTTTGGTTTCCCTTTGCATGGAATATCATTTTCTATCCCCTCACTTTCATCCTACGTGTGTCTTTAGAAGTCAAGTTAGTCTCCTGTTGGCAGAATGTCCCTTTAGCATTTCTTATAAGGCAGACCTGGTGGTAATTCCATTAGATTCTGTTTGTCTGGGAAAGCCTCCTCTCTCCTTCATTTGTGAAGGACAGCTTTTCTAAGTATAGTATTCACGATAGTGTATTTTCCTTTAGCACTTTGACTAAAGCATCCCACTTTCTCCTGGCCTGTAAGGTTTCGGCTGAGAAGTCTGCTGCTAGCCTTATGGAAACTCCCTTATATGTTATTTGCTTCTTTCTCTTGCTGCTTTTAGAATCCTTTGAGTTTTGACAGTGAGCTTCTTTTTTTTTATTATACTTTAAGTTCTAGAATACATGTGCAGAACGTGCAGGATTGTTACATAGCTATACACATGCCACGGTCATTTGCTGCGCCAATTAACCTGTCATCTACATTAGGTATTTCTCCTAATGCTATCCCTCCATTAGCCACCCTCCCCTGACAGGCCCCAGTGTGTGATGTTACCCTCTCTGTGTCCATGTGTTCTCATTGTTCAACTCCCACTTATGAGTGAAAACATGCAGTGTTTGGTTTTCTATTCCTGTGTTAGTCTGCTGAGAATGATGGTTTCCAGCTTCATCCTCGTCCCTGGAGAGGAAATGAATTCACCCTTTTTTATGACTGCATAGTATTCCATGATGTATATGTGCCACATTTTCTTTATCCAGTCTATCATTGAAGGGCATTTGGGTTGGTTCCAAGTTTTTGCTACAGTGAATAGTGCTGCAAATAAACATATGTGTGCATGTGTCTTTATAGAATGATTTATAATCCTTTGAGTATATACATAGTAATGAGACTGCTGGGTCAAATGGTATTTCTGGTTTTAGATCCTTGAGGAATTACCATACTGTCTTCCACAATGGTTGAACTAATTTACACTCCCACCAACAGTGTAAAAGCATTCCTATTTCTCCACAACCTCTCCAGCATCTGTTGATTCCTGACTTTTAATGATCGCCATTCTAAATGGTGTGAGATGGTACCTCATTGTGGTTTTGATTTGCATTTCTCTAATGACCGTGATGATAAGCATTTTTTCATATATTTGTTGGCTGCATATTTGTTGTCTTCTTTTGAGAAGTGTCTGTTCAAATCCTTTGCCCACTTTTTGATGAGGTTGTTTTTTTCTTGTAAATTTGTTTAAGTTCTTTGTAGATTCTGGGTATTAGCCCTTTGTCATATGGATAGATTGCAAAAATTTTCTTCCATTCTGTAGGTTGCCTGTTCACTCTGATTATAGTTTCCTTTACTGAGCAGAAGCTCTTTAGTTTAATTAGATCCCATTTGTCTATTTTGGCTTTTGTTGCCATGGCTTTTGGTGTTTTAGTCATGAAGTCTTTGCCCATGCCTATGTCCTGGATGGTATTGCCTATGTTTTCTTCTAGAGTTTTTATGGCTTTAGGTCTTACGTTTAGGCCTTTAATCCATCTTGAGTTAATTTTTGTATAAGGTGTAAGGATTGGGTCCAGTTTCAGTTTTCTGCATATGGCTAGCCAGTTTCCCAAAAACATTTATTAAATAGGGAATTCTTTCTCCATTCCTTGTTTTTGTCAGGTTTGTCAAAGACCAGATGGTTGTAGATGTGTGGCATTATTACTAAGGCCTCTGTTCTGTTCCATTGGTCTATATATCTGTTTTGGTACGAGTACCATGCTGTTTACTGTAGCATCGTAGTATGGTTTGAAGTCAGGCAGTGTGATAGTTCCAGCTTTGTTCTTCTTTGCTTAGGATTGTCTTGGATATTCAGGCTTCATCCTGGTTCCATACGAAATTTAAAGTAGTTTTATTAATTCTGTGAAGAAAGTCAATGGTAGCTTGATGAGGACAGCATTGAATCTATAAATTACGTTGTGCACTATGGCCATTTTCACGATATTGATTCTTCCTATCCACAAGCATGGAATATTCTTCCATTTGTTTGTGTCCTCTCTTATTTCTGTGAGCAGTGGTTTGTAGTTCTCCTTGAAGAGGTCCTTCACATCCCTTGTAAGTTGGATTCCTAGGTATTTGATTCTCTTTGAAGCAATTGTGAATGGGAGTTCACTCATGATTTGGCTGTTTTTCTATTATTGGTGTATAGGAATGCTTGTGATTTTTGCACATTGATTTTGTATCCTGAGATTTTGCTGAAGTTGCTTATAAGCTTAAGGAGATTTTGGGCTGAGACGATGTGGTCTGCAAAGAGAGACAATTTGACTTCCTCTCTTCCTATCTGAACACTCTGTATTTCTTTCTCTTGCCTGATTACCCTGGCCACAACTTCCAATACTGTGCTGAATAGGAGTGGTGAGAGAGGGTATTCTTGTCTTGTGCTGGTTTTCAAAGGGAATGCTTCCAGCTTTTGCCCATTCAGTATGACATTGGCTGTGGGTTTGTCATAAATAGCTCTTACTGTTTTGAGATATGTTCCATCAATACTCAGTTTATTGAGGGTTTTTAGCATGAAGTGGTGGTGTTGAATTTTACTGAAGGCCTTTTCTGCATCTATTGAGATAATCATGTAGTTTTTGTCATTGGTTCTGTTTATGTGATGGATTACATTCATTAATTTGCATATGTTGAACCAGCCTTGCATCCCAGGGATGATGCTGACTTGATCATGGTGGGTAAGCTTTTTGATGTGCTGCTGAATTCGGTTTACCAGTATATTATTGAGGATTTTCTCATAGATGTTCACCAGGATAGTGGCCTGAACTTTTCTTTTTTTTCTTGTGTCTCTGTCAGGTTTTGGTATCAGGATGATGCTGGCCCCATAAAATGACTTGGGGAGGAATCCCTCTTTTTCTATTGTTTGGAATAGTTTCAGAAGGAATGGTACTAGCTCCTCTTTATACCTCTGGTAGAATTCAGCTGTGAATCCATCTGGTCCTGGGCTTTTTGTGGTTGGTAGGCTATTAATTATTGCCTCAATTTCAGAACTTGTTATTGGTCTATTCAGGTATTCAAAATCTTCCTGGTTTAGTCTGGGGAGGTTGTATGTGTCCAGGAATTTATCCGTTTCTTCTAGATTTTCTAGTTTATTTGTGTAGAGGTGTTTATAGTATTCTCTGATAGTAGTTTGTATTTCTGTGGGATCACTAGTGATGTCCCCTTTATCATTTTTTATAGTGTCTATTTGATTCTTCTGTCTTTTCTTCTTTATTAGTCTGGCTAGCAGTCTATTTTGTTAATCTTTTCACAAAACCAACTCCTGGATTCCTTGATTTCTTGAAGGGTTTTTCGTGTCTCTTCTCCTTCAATTCTGCTCTAATCTTAGTTATTACTTGTTTTCTGCTAGCTTTTGAATTTCTTTGCTCTTGTTTCTCTAGTGCTTTTAATTGTGATGTTACGGTGTCAATTTTAGATCTTTCCCACTTTCTCCTGTGGACATTTAGTGCTATAAATTTCCCTCTAAACACCGCTTTAGCTGCATCCCAGAGATTCTGGTACACTGACACTGTGTCTTTTTTCTCATTGGTTAAAAAAAACTTACTTATTTCTGCCTTAATTTCGTTATTTACCCAGTAGTCATTCAGGAACAGGATGTTCAGTTTCCATGTAGTTGTGTGGTTTTGAGTGAGTTTCTTGAGTTCTAATTTGACTGCACTGTCATCTGAGAGATTGTTCGTTATATTTCCATTATTTTGCATTTGGTGAGGAGTGTTTTACTTCCAATTATGTGGTCGATTTTAGAATAAGTGCTATGTGGTGTTTAAAAGAATGTATATTCTGTTGATTTGGGGTGGAGAGTTCTGTAGATGTCTATTAGATCCACTTGGTCCAGAGCTGGGTTTAAGTTCTGAATATCCTTGTAAATTTTCTGTCTCATTGATCTGTGTAATATTGATAGTGGAGTGTTAAAGTCTGCCTCTATTATTGTGTGGGAGTCTAAGTCTCTTTGTAGGTCTCTAAGAACTTGCTTTATGAATCTTGGTGCTCCCATATTGGGTGCATATACATTTAGGACAGTTAGCTCTTCTTGTTGCATTAATCCTTTATGATTATGTAATGCCCTTCTTTGTCTTTTTTGATTTCTGTTGGTTTAAAGTCTGTTTTATCAGAGACTAGGATTGCAACCCCTGCTTTTTTTGCTTTCTATATGCTTGTTAAATATTCCTCCATTGCTTTGTTTTGAGCTTATGTGTGTCTTTGCATGTGAGATTGGTCTCCTGAATACAGCACACTGATGGGTCTAGACTCTTTATCCAATTTGCCAGTCTGGGTCTTTTAATTAGGGCATTTAGCCCATTTATATTTAAGGTTAATATTGTTATGTGTGAATTTGATCCTGTCATTATTATGCTAGCTGGTTATTTTGCCTGTTAGTTGATGTGGTTTCTTCACAGTGTTTTTAGTTGTTGCCGTTTCTTCATAGTGTTGATGGCCTTTACAATTTGGTATGTTTTTGCAGTGGCCGGTACCAGTTTTTCCATTCGATATTTAGTGCTTCCTTCAGGAGCACTTGTAAGGCAGGCCTGGTGGTGACAAATCTCTCAGCATTTTCTTGTCTGTAAAGGATTTTATTTCTCCTTTGCTTATGAAGCTTAGTTTGGCTGAATATGAAATTCTGGGTTGAAAATTATTTTAAGAATGTTGAATATTTGCCCTCACTCGCTTCTGGCTTGTAGGCTTTCTGCAGAGAAATCCACTGTTAGTCTGATGGGCTTCCCTTTGTGGGTAACCTGACCTTTCTCTCTGGCTGCCCTTAACGTTTTTTCCTTCATTTCAACGCTGACGAGTATGTGTCTTGGGGTTGCTCTTCTTGAGGAATATCTTTGTGGCGCTCTCTGTATTTCCTGAATTTGAATGTTAGGCTGTCTTGCTAGGTTGGGAAAGTTCTCCTGAATAATATATTGAAGAGTGTTTTTCAACTTGGTTCCATTCTCCCCATCACTTTCAGGTACATCAATCAAACGTAGGTTTGGTCTTTTCACATAGTCCCATTTCTTGCAGTCTTTGTTTGTTCCTTTTCATTCTTTTTTCTCTAATCTTGTCTTCATACCTTATTTCATTAAGTTGATCTTCAATCTCTGATATCCTTTCTTCCACTTAATCGATTTGGCTACTGATACTTGCGTATGCTTCACGAAGTTTTTGTGCTGTTTTTTTTCAGCCCCATCAGGTCATTTATGTTCTTCTCCATACTTGCTATTCTAGTTAGCAATTCCTCTTTTTTTCAAGGTTCTTAGCTTCCTTGCGTTGGGTTAGAATATGCTCCTTTAGCTTTGAGGAGTTTGTTATTACCTACCTTCTGAAGCCTACTTCTGTCAATTCATCAAACTCATTCTCCATCCAGTTTTGTTCCCTTGCTGGTGAGGAGTTGTGATCCTTTGGAGGAGAAGAGGCATTCTGGTTTTTGGAATTTTCAGCCTTTTTTCCTGTTTTTTCCACATCTTCGTGAATTTATCTACCTTTGGTCTTTGGTGTTGGTGACCTTTGGATGGGGTTTCTATGTGAATGTCCTTTTTGTTGATGTTGATGCTATTCCTGTCTGCTTGTTAGTTTTCCTTCTAATAGTCAGGACCCTCTGCTGCAGGTCTGCTGGAGTTTGCTGGAGGTCCACTACAGACCCTGTTTGCCTGGGTATCACCGGCAAAGACTGCACAACAGCAAAGATTGCTGTCTGTTCCTTTCTCTGGAAGCTTTGTCCCAGAGGGGCGCCCACCAGATGCTAGCCAGAGCTGTCCTGTATGAGGTGTCTGTCCACCCTGCCAGGAGGTGTGTCTGAGTCAGGAGACTCGGGGGTCAGGGACCCACTTGAGGAGGCAGTCTGTCCCTTAGCAGAGCTTGAGCACTGTGATGGGAGATTCGCTGCTCTCTTCAGAGCTGGCAGGCAGGAACGTTTCAGTCTGCTGAAGCTGTGCCCACAGCCACCCCTTCCCCCAGCTGCTCTGTCCCAGGGTGATGGGAGTTTTATCTATAAGCCCATGACTGGGGCTGCTGCCTTTCTTTCAGAGATGCCCTGTCCAGTGAGAAGGAATCTAGAGAGGCAGTCTGGCTATAGCAGCTTTGCTGAGCTGCAGTGGGCTCCACCCAGTTCAAACTTCCAGGCGGCTTTGTTTACACTATGAGGCGAAAACCGCCTACTCAAGCCTCAGTAATGGCAGACACCCCTCCCCCGACCAAGCTTGAGTGTCCCAGGTTGACTTCAGACTGCTGTGCTGGCAGCAATAATTTTGAGCCAGTGAATCTTAGCTGGCTCCATGGGGGTGGGATCCACTGAGCTAGACCACTTGGCTCCCTGACTTCAGCCCCCTTTCCAGGGGAGTGAACGGTTCTGTCTCACTGGCATTCCAGGTGCCACTGTGGTATGAAAAAAATGTCCTGCAGGTAGCTCAGTGTCTGCCCAAATGGCCACCCAGCTTTGTGCTTGAAACCCAGGGCTCTGTTGGCGTGGGCACCTGAGGGAATCTCCTGGTCAGCAAGTTGCAAAGACTGTGGGAAAAGTGTAGTATCTGGGCCAGAGTGCACTGTTCCTCAAGTCACAGTCCCTCAGGCTTCCCTTGGCTAGGGGAGGGAGTCCCCCGACCCTTTGTGCTTCTCAGGTGAGGTGATGCCCCACCCTGCTTCGGCTCACCCTCTGTGGGCTGCACCCACTGTCTAACCAGTCCCAGTGAGATGAACTGGGTAACTCAGTTGGAAATGCAGAAATCATCCACCTTCTGTGTTGATCTTATCAGGAGCTGCAGACCACAGCTGTTCCTATTTGGCCATCTTCAATCTGGGATCCCGATAATGTGATTATTATATGTCTTGAGGCAGTCTTACTTGGATTGAATCTGATTCAAGACCTTTGTCTTTCCTTTACCTGGATATTTACGTCTTTTTCCAGGTTGAAAGGTTTCTGTTAATATTTATTTAGATAAGCTTTCTTTCCCTTTATCTTTCTCTTCTCATTCTTGAACTCCTATAGCTTGAAGATTTGCTCTTCTGATGATGCCCGAAACTTTCAGCTCCAAAATATCTGTTTTGATTATAGTATTATTACTTCACCTTATTACATTTCTCATCCTGGTCACTTATAGTTTCCTTCAGTTTTTTTAATTGTTTCTCTGTATTTTCTGAGGTTCAGTGAGCTTCTTAAAAACAGTGATTTTGAGTTGTCAGGCACTTTATACATCCATTTCATTAGGGTCACTGACACCTTATTTTGTCCATCTGGTTATATTACATTTCTCTGATCGTTCTTGATCGCTGTTCTCATGCACTGATCTCTGCACAGTTGAAGTAGGAGGTACTTTATTCCAGTCTTCACAGACTGGCTTTGTCTGGGAAAGCTCTGTGGCAGATGTAGGTGGTGCTGGGGTGCCAGAAGCAGCCACGATCAGTGCAGGCCTGACAGATGCCCAGAGCCCAATATGGCAGACATGGCAGTAGGGCAGGCCCGAAGCCCAGGACAGATGTAAACAGCATAGCACTGGATTGTGTCAGAAGGCTGGGGCCTCTGAGAGCTGCCTGCCACTGAGGGTTTTCTGGAACCTGAGGCCAATGGAGTCAGCCCAGTGCAGGAGGGTGGGGGGACTAGAGACTAAGTCAACCATGTAAGCTTGAGGGTGGTTTTAGAGGATCTGTCAGTGAGTACCAGCCTGGAACATGGGGCTGTGGGGTTCTGCTGAATGCTGTGGTGGGCCTGGTGTTAGCATCCATGGCAAAGTCCTGTGCTCACTTCCCTCTTTTTCCCCCAGGAAAACACTATCTCTCTCTGTGTTGTGCTGCCTAGGGTTTGGGGAAGAGTAATGTGGGTAATGAAAAACTGTGCTTCCTACCCTCTTCAATGAGTCTTTTTTTAATTAATATTATTATTGTGCTACAACCAAGAACTACGGCTTTTCATCACCTGGTTTCCTTAGCTCTTATGAAGATATTTTAGTACACAGATAGTTGTTTAAGTTGATGTATAAGACTCATCTACTGTGTGCCGAATACTGAGCATACCCTCCTCCCACAGACTTTTGTATTAGTTAAGAAAGCTGTCAAATGCAATAAATAGAATAAGTTATCATATGTAGCTCAAATAAATAGGGGTTCATTTCCTTATGTACTAAAATGTCTGAACTTGTAGGCTGCAAGACTGGCTTCCACAGGTTTAGGCACTGGGTTCTTGTTTAAGACAGAAAGAAAAGGTGTCTGGATCAGCCACATCTGTCCCTTTTCTACATAAGAGAAAGCTTTCCCAGAAGGCCCCAGCAGATGTCTGCTTGTTTCTCACTGATCTTAATAATGACACACAGTCAATCCTAGCTGCAAGGAGACTGGCAAAATGAGTAAAATATTTAGAATTTGTGTCTTTGTTTTTTGGGAAGGGGTCTTCTACAGTAAAGGCAGGCAAAGAAGGAGGCTGGAAATAGGTGCTAAGTTAGTGAACTAACAATGTCTGCCACTATTGTATTTGTATTATACTTGCATAGTTCCAAAATCATGTATCTAATGTTAAAAATACAACTGGGAGAGACCAACATATCAATCTCATTTATATATACTTAATAAAATGTCATTCATTCAATAACATTGAATTATTATTTGTACAGTAGTAAATACAACCCAAAACACCTTTTTCTTCTGAGGTTTACAGTCTAGTAGGGTAGAAAAAGATAAAATAAGTATTAGGTGGCAATAAGTACTATGAAGAAAAATAAACCGCACTAAGTAGAGAAATTAAGAATGCAGATGTAAGGTAGGTAGGTGACTACTTCGGAAAGGGTAGTCTAACAAGGTTCTTTCTAAGGAAGTGACATTTGAGTAGAGATGTGAATGAGGTAAGGGAATTATGTGGATACCTCAGGGCAGAGCCTTCCAGGCAGAAGAAACAGTAAGTGCTTGGTATGCTAGGAAGATGGTGAGAAGACGATTATAGGTATAGGAGAGTGAATGAGGGGTTAAGTAATCAGTGATGCCATCTGAGAGGCATATCACAGGATATTGTAAAACCACACTTTTAGGGAATCATCACGGTTAAAAGTGCTGAAGTAACTCTGTCACCCAATTTCCACTGTGAAGCTAAAACCAATGACTGCATATCAGGTACACATGTTAGCATGTTTAACTGTAATAACAAAGTTTAGTAATGTTTTTAAGGAATCTGAAGTTCATATTAGGTAAGGCTTTCATAGACTCTATTATAAATATATTATGTCCTCCTCATTTAGGCATATGGCCTGCTAATCCTTGTCATATAGTTGTGTGAAAAATGCTGGATAAAGCAAATTTTATCAGATTTAATTCATAGAGGACCTACTGGAGCCTTTATTATACTGATCTGCACTTTGAGTCTTCAGAAAGAAGATATGGTTAATAGGGCATTTCTATATTTAATATACTATGAGAATATTTTGTTAAGATTTTGAGAAAATCAAACAATGAAATGCTGTTATATATTATAGTCTATGGATATTTATTATGCTGATGGTTTGTGCAGAAGAAGGACATGGGGAACTCTTCCTATTCAAATCTATTTGGTTCCTCAGTTAATGAGTTCAGAGAGTGAAGAGCAAGAATACATAGGGCAAATGTGTATTTCTGAAAATATGTTCAAACCCATTTGGTTCCTGAGTTTAAATCGTGAGGAATACCTGTATATAGGTAAGCAGTATATTAGACATTTAATTAAAGATATGGAAAAGTAACATCTAAAAATATATTTTGTTATATTTAGCAAACAATTGTAATGCCAAGTAGAACTTTTATGACATTTCTCATTTAAAGTACAGATCTGTTCCCCTGAAACAATGAATTTGCAAAGTAAGCATTTTCAGATGAAGGTAATGCTTATTTTTTAAGATGATCGTTATTTATATCCAAGGAGATATATTTATTAGCACTAGCATATATTTAAGACAATGATAACAGACTCATGACATAGACCACCATGTTTCATAAAATCGCTGATTTTAAACTGTTCTATCTGCCAAATGAAGCCAAATTAATAATTCAGCTACCTCTAAAATGCCATAATCAATACAACAGCTTTTACCTCAACTGAGAAACGTTATTTCAAAAGACAATTGCCTTATGAAATAGACTACTCCATTCTTGTTTCAAACCAGACACATTTTAAAAACCAAGCTCTTCCAAAAAAAGGGCAGTATCTACTAGCAGACAGGAAAATGTAACGTGCAGCAAAAGCAATTACTACTAAGAGCAAAGTAAGCTGTCTATAAAGCTGAAATAAGCTGAGAAAAAAATAGCTGAAAGCAACGATTCTCAAATATTACAGAGCATATGAGTCACCTGGGGAATGTATTAACATGCAGATTCTAATTCAGTAGGTACGGATGTTTCTAGCAAGTTTTCAGGTGATGCCGATGCCACTTGTCTATGAATCCCACCTCGAGTAGCAAGCCCTGAAGTATACTATTTATAAAGTACCTACCTCTAAGATGCTGCTGGGAGAACCATATACATGGGTCAAAATAACACTCAAATACTTTCCTTAAAAATTATATTTAACTAGAAGAAATGATAAATTTTCCAAAAGCAAAATCAAACACCCATAAAGCATGAATCATCATAAAATTATTCCTCAAAATTATTAGCCATTTCATCCACCTAATGGTTAAACTAATATCTCAGAATGATGAAATGAGATTATTGAATGTTAAGAACTTCAGGGTCTCCTTAGGAATGATTTCATGAATATGACAACAAAAGCATGGGCAACAGAAACAAAAATAAATAAGTGGGACTAATCAAATTCAAACAACTTCTATACAGCAAAGAAAACAATCAACAGCGTGTAAAGGCAATCTATAGAAAGGGAGAACATATTTGCAAGCCATATCTCTGATAAGGGATTGATCTCCAAAATATATAAGGAGCTCCTACAACTCAGTAGTAAAAAATAACCCAATTTAAAAATGGGCTAAGGACTGAATAGACATTTTTCCAAAGAAGACATACAAATGAACAGGTATATAAAAATTTTGAATGTCACTAAGGAACAGAGAAATGTAAATTAAAATCAGCCATTCTGATAGGTGTGATATCACCTCACACCTATCAGAACGGCTATTATCAAAAGAAACCAAAAGACAACAAATGTTAGTGAGGGTGTAGAGAAAAGGGAACCCTTGCATACTGTTGATGATAATGAAAACTGGTATAGCCACTATAGACAAGAGTATAAAGGGTCCTTAAATAATAAAAATAGAACTGCCATATGATCTAGTGATCCCACTTCTGAGTATTTGTCCAAAAGAATTAAAATCAGGATCTCAAATAGATATCAGAAATCCTATGTTCACTGTAGCACTATTCACACTAGGCAAGTTGTGGAAACAACCCAAACGTCCATTAACAGGTTAATGCATAAAGAAAATGTGGGATACACATATAGTGGGTACTATACAGCCTTAAAAAAAGGAAATGCTGCAATATGCAAAAACATGGTTGAACACTGAAACACTATGCTAAGTGAATAAGCCAGTCATGGAAAGTCATATACTGTATGGTTTCACTTATATGAGGTATCTAAAACTCATCAAGTTCATAGACTGTATCAGTCTGTTCTCACACTGCTATAAAGATACTACCTGAGGCTGGATAATTTGTAAAGGAAGGAGGGTTAATTAACTCACAGTTCCACATAGCTAGGGAGGCCCCAGGAAACTTGCAATCATGGAGGAAGGTAAAGGAGAAGAAAGGTACATTGTACATGGCAGCAGGAGAGTGAAAGCGGGGTTGGTGGGGAAGAGAAAGAGAGAGAGACACACACACACAGAGAGAGAGAGAAGTGCCAGACATTTATCAAACAACCAGATCTCAAGAGAACTCACTATCACAAAAACAGCGAGGGAGAAATCCACCCCCATGATCCAGTCACCTCCCACTAGGTCTCTTCCTCAATACGTGGGGATTACAATTTGAGATGAGATTTCGGTGAGGACACACGGCCAAACCATATCATTCTGCCTCTGGCCCTTCCCAAATCTCATGTCCCTTTCACATTTCAAAACCAATCATGCCTTCCCAGCCATCCCCCAAAGTCTTAAATAATTCCAGCATTAACTCAAAAGTCCAATTCCAAAATCTCATCTGAGACAAGGCAAGTCCCTCCCACCTACGAGCCTGTAAAATCGAAAACAAGTTTGTTCCTTCCAAGATACAATTGGGGTACAAGCACTGGGTAAATGTTCCCATTCCAAATGGGAGAAATTGGCCAAAAATAAAAATAAAAAAAAAAGAGGACACAGACCCTATACAAGCCTGGAACCTGGCCGGGCAGTCAATAAATCTTAAAGCTCCAACATCTCCTTTGACTCCATGTCTCACATACAGGGCATGCTGATGCAATGAGTGGGCTCCCACAGCCTTAGGCAGCTCTGCTCCTGTGGATCTAATGGGTAAAGCCCCTGTGTCTGTTTTCACATGCTGGCGCTGAATGCCTGTGGCTTTTCCAAGCTCAAGGTGCAAGCTGTCAGTGGATCTAGCATTCTGGGGTCTGGAGGACAGTGGCCCCCTTCTCAGTTCCCCTAGGCAGTGCCCCAATGGAGACTCCGTGTGGGGGCTCCAACCCCACATTTCCCCTCTGCATTGCCTGTGTAGAGGTTCTCCATGGGGGCTATGTTCCTGCAGCAGACTTTTGCCCGGACATCCAGGCATTTCCATATATACTCTGAAATCTAGGTGGAGGTTCTCGAAGCTCAATTCTTTTCTGCACACCCACAGGCCCAACACCATGTGGAAGCCACCAAGGCTTGGAGCTTTCACCCTCTGATGCAACAGCCTGAGCTGTTCCTTGACCCCTTTTAGCCACATCTGGGGCTAGAGCAGCTGGGACACAGGGCATCAAGGCCTGAAGCTGCACAGAGCAGCAGGGGGCCTGGAATGGCTCACGAAGCCATTTTTCCCTCCTAGACCTCTGGGCTTGTGATGGGAGGGGCTGCCACAAAGATCTCTGACACGCCGTAGAGACATTTTCCTCATTGTCTTGGTTATTAATATTCATCTCCTCATTACTTACGCAAATTTCCACAGTGGGCTTGAATTCCTCCTCACAAAATGGGTTTTTCTTTTCTACCACATGGTCAGGCAGCAAAATTTCCAAATCTTTATAGTTTGCTTCCCTTTTAAACATAAGTTCCCATTTCAAACCCTCTCTTTGTGAATGCATATAACTGAACACTTTCAGAATAAACTAGGTCATCTCTTGAATGCTTTGCTGCTTAGAAATTTCTTCTGCCAGATACCATAAATCATCTCTCACAAGTTCAAAGTTCCACAGATCTCTAGGACAGGGGCAAAATGCTGCCAGTCTCTTTGCTAAAGCATGGCAAAAGTGACCTTTACTCCAGTTCCCAGTAAGTTCCTCATCTCCACCTGAGACCAACTCAGCCTTAGCCTGGACTTCACTGTCCATATAACTATCAGCATGTTGGTTAAAACCATTCAACAAGGCTCTAAGAAGTTTCAAACTTTCCCACATCTTCCTGTCTTCTTCGGAGCCCTCCAAACTGTTCCAACCTCTGCCTATTACCCAGTTCCAAAGTCGCTTCCACATTTTCAGGCTATCTTTATAGCAGTACCTTACTCTGCTTGTACCAATTCTCTGTATTAGTCTTTTCTTACACTGCTATAAATGTACCACCTGAGAGTGGGTAATTTGTAAAGAAAGAATGTTTAATTAACTCACAGTTCCACATGGCTAGGGAGGTCTCAGGAAACTTGCAATCATGGTGGAAGGTAAAGGGGAAGTAAGGCATGTCTTAACATGGCGACAGTACAAAGAAGGGAGAAGCTCCAGACACAACCAGATCTTGTGAGAACTCACTCACTATCATGAGAACAGCAAGGGGGAAATCCACTCCCATTATCCAATCACCTCCCACCAGGTCCCTCCCTGTAATCCCCTCCCATGTGGCGATTACAATTTGAGATGAGATTTGGGATTTAGATAGAAATTCAGGAAAAGTGGTAAGAACTTCAACATGGTGTTGTCTATCCTACAAAACTTTGGAATTGTAGGTGGATCCAGTATCACTATGAGAATAGCTATTTTCACAAAATCAGTGTGAAAACTTGTCTCAGAGTATGGCTACCTTGGCAAATGTATATATTTATCCTAAGGGGAAACAGTGTTGTTTATTTATTGTAATAAAAGAAATTCATGCTTATTTTAAGTATTTAGTAGAAAAAAAGATCTTTGTAAATCTTTGATATGTTTTCTTGCAATTCTTTTGATTGTGATCGATGACTTAATTATCTGTAAAGATACTCGTATAGCCTGCTTTGGTGTTTTATGTTTGTTTGTTTGAGACACGGTCTCGCCCAGTTGCTCAGGCTGGAGTGCAGTGACACAACCATGGCTCACTGCAGCCTTGACCTCCCAGGCTCAAGTGACCCTCCCACCTCAGACTTCTGAGTAGCTGGGACTACAGTGCATGCCAACATGCCCGGCTAATTTTTTTATTTTTGTTTTTTGTAGAGACTGGGTCTTGGTACATTGCCAGGGCTAGTCTCAAACTCCAGGGATGAAGTGATCCTCCTGCCCTGGCCTCCCAAAGTACTGGGATTAAGTGTGAGCTATCGCACCCGTCCTCTGCTTTGTTTTTTGCTTAACATTATGACATAGCCCTTTAAAGGAATATCTTAAACAAAAACATTATGTAGAATTAAGGTAAAATAAGAAGGGGTAGCCAGGCGTGGTGGCTCACACCTGTAATCCCAGCACTTTGGGAGGCCGAGGCAGGCAGATCATGAGGTCAGGAGATCGAGGCCATCCTGGCTAACATGGTGAAACCCCGTCTCTACTAAAAATACAAAAAATTAGCCGGGCGTGGTGGCGGGCGCCTGTAGTCCCAGCTACTCGGGAGGCTGAGGCCGGAGAATGGGGTGAACCCGGGAGGCAGAGCTTGCAGTGAGCCGAGATCGTGCCACTGCACTCCAGCCTGGGCGACAGAGCGAGACTCCTTCTCCAGCCTGGGCGATAGAGAGAGACTCCTTCTCAAAAAAAAAAAAAAAAAAGGGGGGGGGGGTAACTGCCATTTGGAAAGCTCAGTCACATAAGACTATGAATTAGAAAGCCTAAGGTCATGGTATTGTCACTGACCATGTTCGTAAACTTTATTTTTGAGACAGAGTCTCATTCTGTTGCCCATGCTGGAGTGCACTGGCGCGATCTTGGCTCACTGCAGCCTCTGCCTCCCGGATTCAAGCGATTCTCCTGCCTCAACGTTCTGAGTAGCTGGGACTACAGGCACATGCCACCACACCCAGCTAATTTTTGTATTTTTTAGTAGAGATGGAGTTTCGCCATGTTGGCCAGGCTGATCTCGAACTCCTGATCTCAAGTGATGGCGCCCACCTGGGCATCCAAAGTGCTGCGATTATAGGCGTGAGCCACTGCGTTTGGTTAGTAAACTTTAATTTGTTTTTAACAGGAAAAAAAATGAGATTTATTTCTTAGTTTCTGTGGACAAGGTAGTGAACACACAGAAGAAACCAAGACAGCTGAATTAAACATGTTGCACAAGAGCATACAGCTAAATTACCAGGGGAGTTAAGACTCCAATCTCAAACCACTGACATTTCTAATTTTCTTTCCAATACATTATACTGCCTCTCTCCAATTACAAGTCATGTAGTATGATAAGTTTTCTAAACCAGACCAGGGCATTCATCTGGAATGCTAGGAAATTATTTAGGGCAGTGGGTCTTAATTCTAGTGGCAGTGAAGAAGAACCAGGCATAGTGTTCCTTTCCAGTTCTAACATTCTGTAATCTTCAGAAAGGTTACTGAATTTTTCTTTTTCTTTTAAATGGACCTCGCACAAGAAAGAATTTGGGGCAAGTCCCTAGAGTAAGTGAAAGCAAGTTTATTAGCGAAGTAAAGGAACAAAACAATGGCTACTCCCTGGGCACAGTGGCCAAATTTTTGTCTTCTTGCAGCTCCCAATCCTATCAGTTTCCTTCACAGATTTTGGCGTATATTACTCAATATGCATTGGTCTACAGTTTCTTCTCAGAGGCTTGCACACAATTCCCATGATAATTAGGAAAGAATGTATGTATATAGTCCACATCCCTTTTTGTCATTTGTAATTATGTTTCTCAATGGTAATTAATTTCTCATTAATTTTTAATTTCTTTCATTTCTAGCTTCCTTAAAAATTATTTATGTCGGCTGTTGTATTTGCTACACAGCCCTATAACTGCTGAAATCTAACCTGCCAATGCATTCTAGACAGTCCTGTTTGCCAATAATTTTTCATTTTTTAGGCTTCTTGACTGCCTAATGCTTTAACACTTAAAGTAATTATAGCTACCAATGATTGGGTACTTATGTACGATCCATTTGTTCAACATTTTGTAAACATTTCTTAATTTAGTCTTACCAACAACCTTATAGTAATATATTTTACATTTCATTTTTTTGGATGAGAAAACTAAGCCCCAGAAAGGGTAATTAATTCACCTAAATGATTCCTTTGCCAGTGCTGTGCAGTGTCTGCCTCAAAAGCCCATGGTTTAAACCAACTTAACTATGTTGCTTCTCATTATGGACCTCCACAGCATAACCAAATCATGCGATGGGCAGAGGATGGAGCATATTGGTTAAGAGCACAACTTCTTAAGCCTCACGGCCAAGATTTGATTTCAAGCTTCACCACTTACTAGTTTGGTGACCCCAGACAAAATATCTAACTTCCATCTGTAAAATGGCAATAATGAAGTAATACAGGCTGCCATGAACACTGAGTGAATAATATATCCAAAGGGATTGGAGCAGTACCGTACCTGGCACATAGTAGACACTATGTAAATGTTTGTTTTTGTTACTATGGCTGTTATTATCTATCATTATTGCCATTCTTTTGACTCCCACATAAAAATATTTTTGAAGTCAATCCTCTAGAGGTGGCATACCATTTAAGAAGGTTTATTCATTTTCCTTCTTCAATATCAATCTTACGACCTTTGAAAGACGTTAGTCTAATAATATCAAGGAGAAAATCTCCTAAACTTTTGAACAAACATGTAAGAGTTACCAAGCCTGGCTACACACTTGGATTAACCAGCGTGCTTATACAAATTGTCTGGTCACTTGAGTCCAGGAGTTCAAGGCTGCAGTGAGCTCTGATCACATCACTACACTCCAGCCTCGAATCAAACAAACAAACAAAAAAACTGTCTGGGGCCCATCCCAGACTTATAACACTTACAATGTCTGCAGAAATTGTAAAAAAAAAAAAAACTCCCCTAGTGATTCTGATGCAGCTGGTCCACAGATGAACATTTGAGAACCACTGCACTACACATTCCTTTAAGGCATAAAGAAACCAATCCAAAGAGATTAAAATATCCATCTCTTCCCTAAATATGGTCCTAAGGTAAATCTCTTTCAAAAGGCTAGAAATATAAACCCCTATGCTCTGCGACCCTTATAAAGGTGAAGCCATTACATTCTCAGTATTTATTACTATCTAATAGACAGGAAACGTCTGGCACTTAGTATGACAACAGTTACTATTAGGTGCCAATCAAGCAGTCAAAGACTTTTGACTTCTCAAGTGTGTAGTCTCAAACTGTAATAAAATCTAAGTGTTACTAAAAAGCAAAATATCCTAACACAAAGACTGGTCACTTAAAATAAAGGAACATTTTCCTGTAATTTCAAATGTGCTGAGATGAGCACTACTCTTTGACTCATAAATATCTGTAGTGGCTGCAAAGGCTTTTTGCTCTGGAACACTGCTTTATTTTCTTCTTAGGCTTAACCAAAATAATAAACGCATTCACCTAATATAAGTGAGATGATAGCACTGCATCAAGGAGATGGCACAGAATTCTCCAGAGCTTGCTGGTAGAGCAAAATTCAGCAATTAGCTTGTGAGTAAGAAGAGAATCTTAAACATGTCACAACATACACTATTCCCCAAACTATTACTGATTAAAGTTGAAAGGCTAACTCAAACTTCTGGCTTCAATATTTTGCATAATGATTTGGGACCTATATAACTAAAGAATTAACTGAAAGAGAGCACAACTCCTCCTTATCAAACTCAGCAAGTTTGTGGCATCCAGTTTTCATTAAATTTGCACCATTTGAGGATAAATAGTGTGTGGCACATATACTTAGTTTATTCAAAATAACATGAGGAAAACTGGATTTTCAGGGCACTTTGCTCATTAATAAGTGTAAAAACCTCACACACACAGGCATCCCAAATGAAATCTACTGTCTTTGTCATTAATACACCTCTAGTCTGTGACTGTCATTATTTCTATGGACTGAAATGGACCCTAGCAGTCTGAAGGTCTTGGCATAGCTTTGTGGCATAGCTTTGTGCTACATATGTGTTATTTATGTACCAAGAAGATGTGATTTATTGTCTAATGTTTCTTTACTCAGAGTGGCTCCAGGCAACACTGTGAGGTAGGTCAATTATTATCTTTAGTGCCATACCTTTTACCTAAGCAGCCCTTGCTTTCATGCGGCTTTCTCTTTTCACAGCCCACTGAACCTTTTCAAACAATGCCTGTGCCTTTTACCTTTCTTGATTCAGCTCTGCCATCTAAACTTAATTGCCCTTTATGCTACTTAGGCAAGACCCAATGGCCTAATCTGATCATTTCTGTCAAATGATGATACTAATGGTGGATACATGATTAATGAATTATACCTCCTAGAACCCATGCTCACTTTCAGAACCCCAAGAAAATCTAGAGAAGTGAATAATGTGTAAATTCCAAAGAAAGTTAGAGAAAACACTAATTTTTCTTGAAGCTGTCAAGACTTGTAAGTAGTAGCTACCTCTTCTCTTTCAAGGTTGGCCTGACTCAAGAATTCCACCAAAACTATCTGTGGTAAGCAGAATAATACTTCCCTCCCCACTTCAAAGAGGCCCTCATCCTAATCTCTGGAACCTGTAAATGGCAGTGGGGAATTATGATTGCAAATGGAATTAAGGCTGCTAACTAGTTGACATTAAAATAAGGAGATTATCATGATTGAAGTGGGGGGGGTCCAAGTGTAATCACAGGGTCCTTAAATGAGGAAAAAGAAGACAGAAGAGTCAGAAACAAAGAGATGACATTGTGAGAAAGATGTAACCAGCTACTGCTGGCTTTGAATATGGAAGTTTTTTATGAGCCAAGGTTCAGACGCTAGATGCCAGAAAAGGCAAGAAAACAGACTCTCCCCTGGAGCCTGCAGAAAGAAATGCAATCCTGCTAACACCTTATTTTAGTCCAATGACAACCATTTCCGACTTCTTACCTACAGAACTGTAATAAATACGTGTGTTTTAAACAACTTAATTTGTGGTAATTTGTGACAGTGGCAATAGCAAATGAACATAGTATCAAAGTACACAGAGAGTGTTAGTGCCATCATTTCCTTAAAATACATGCTTGGCATTTATCTCACTGGGATTATGCTGCTGCTTTACAGAAGTTGCCTCATTTGTATTTCCTACAGATTAGACAACCTAAATAGACTACCCATTTTTGTGGCTAGAGATAAAAGGAGAAAAATTCAGCAACCAGAAACAATTTAATGTACAATGCAAAAATATCTTTAAATGTTTTAATTGGACAAAAAAAGGTATAATTAGTGACAAGAAGTCATTGACTGGTGTGACCTTGTTCCAATCACTTTTATTGAAGAATAAAAGGATGATTTATCAAACCCAAGTTAAGAAACTGCTAAACATCAATGTATATGAATGGCTCACTGTACCTACTAGCTAACACCATTTCACTCCTCTCTACCAGCACCCCAATTCACACTGAAGCACAATACCTGCTATTGATTTTATCCTGAATTTAGGGGAAATGCCTATTTTCAGAAAACTGCACATGCTACCTGAAACTTAAAACCAGAATAAATGATGTGTCTAACCCTAACCCTTAAAAATAAGTTATTCCAAGCATTAACCCAGAGTAGCTGTTTTATTCCCTCTGGACAAACACACAATAAATGTTCCTGAAAAGCAGTTTAGCAAAAGCACTGACAGATTCTTAGCTAGAGACAGATTCATAGCAAGAGAAAGCCTTACTATGATTCTCTAAACCATTTCTCATAAAGCACAAAATCTCTTACTTTTTGGTTATCAAACGACTGAAAATATACCAATCCATATTCTACCCCAGTAAATGAAGTTCTTTGATGGAAAACATTGTTTTGCTACAGAAGACAATTTGGTGCCCTCTAGTGTTGAAAAACAAGATGATCCATTTGACCATTATAAACCAGCAATTCAGAGAGGGTCACAAAAGCACAGAATTTAAGAGCTAAATAGCATATTTCAGGACAGCACAGATATGTAATTATTTATTAGTAGAAAGTTTTAGGCCAGGTGCGGTGCCTCAAGCCTGTAATCCCAGCACTTTGGGAGGCTGAGGTGGCTGAGTCGCTTGAGTCCAGGAATTCAAGACCAGCCTGGGCAATATGGTGAGACCGCATCTCTACAAAAAAATACACAATAACTCAGCTGGGCTTGGTGATGTGTGCCTGTAGTCGCACCTACTTGGGGGGCTGAGGTGAGAGGATCCCTTGAGCTAAGGAGGCAGAAGTTGCAGTGAGCCGAGATCACGCCACTGCACTCCAACCTGGGTGACAGAGTAAGACCTTGTTCCAAAAAAAAAAAAGGAGTAACAGAAAGTTTTGGTCATGGATTATCATTCAATTTTTATTCTGATAGATTATCTTAAAAGCATTATTTTGAAATTGGGCCTCAGGTAAAATAATACTTGGCTATATGATCTGTTGGAGATTTTCCCTCTAGCTGTACAAGGAGAACAATGGTGAGTGATCTAAGATTCTGCACTAAATAAATGAATAATAAGGGTATAATATTAGGGTAATGACTTATAATGATTTTTTAACATTTTACAAAATACTGGAGACATAAAATAGAACAGAAAATAACATCTGTGATAATACTGCCCAGCTTAAGAAATAAAACATAATTAATAGCATTCCAGATTACATTCTCCTTCCCCTTCATAGATAACAACTCTCTCAAATTTGGCATTTTATTTTATTTTTTGAGACAGGGTATTGTTCTGTCATCCAGGATGGGGTGCAATGGTACCATCATGGCTTACTGAAGTCTCGACCTCCTGGGCTCAAGCGATCCTCCCACCTCACCCTCTCCAGTAGCTGGGACTATAGGCTTGCACAACAATGCCCGGCTAAGTATACATTTTTTGTAGAGATGGGGGTCTCACTATGTTGCTCCAGCTGGCCTTGAACTCCTGGGCTCAAGCAGTCCTCTTGCGTCAGCCTCCCAAAGGCTAGAATTTCAGGCAAGAGCCACCGTGCCTGACCAAATTTGGCCTTTTAATGATTGATGCTTACATATATTTTCAGTTTTCAGCCCTCTGACACTATTATATTGCTTCTAAGATGAAACATTAACTTTAAAATATTACTTTGTAAAAAGGAATCCCAGGTGATAATTACAGTTGGTATGCTGAGCCAAGGAGAGGATTCCAGGTACCTCCCCAGTTTGGGGGCCCATGGAGGTTGATATTGTGAGGTCTCCACATGTGAGAAGAGTGGTGAGATTTGCATCTCCACATGGGACAAGGCAGGACAAGGAAGCACTGCCAGCAAGTGACTATGGTTTTAAAAATGGGTAAGGGCAGACATGGAGAAATGAGAGAGAAAAACAGGTTGGCAGTGTATATCTTGGTTGACATGGTAAATAAAACCAAATGTGCAGATTTAGAATGAAAAAAAGATAGTCTTTCCTATGCATAAGGCCAAAAGAGCTGAAGGCATCACCTAGTTCTATTCTTCAAACACAGCTAGCACTAAGCTCAGACCAAAATGGTTAGTTCCAGTTTTCTGTGTGTGTTACTACTCTGAGACTAGCTGATGATTCTGATTTTTTCCCTTAACAAGCTGGCTTTACATAAAACTTAGCATCTTATTCCTTTTGGGTTGCTAGTAACAGAATGCCCAAGACTGGGTAATTTATTAAGACAAAGAAATGATTTTCTCACAGTTTGGGAGGCCAGCAGCCCAAGGTCAAGGGACCAGCATTTGGTGTGGTGAAGGCCTTCTTGTTGCATCCTCACATGGCAAAAGGTAGAAGGGTAAGAGAGCAAGCTAGCCCAACGCTGTATACAGCCTGTTTCAAAAGGGCTTTAATTCCATTAACGAAGAAGGAGTCCTCAGGCCTAATTACCTTTTAAAGGCCCCATCTCTGAATACTATCACATAGGCAACATATGCATTTTGGAGGTGACACGTTCAAACCACAGCACTTGGGAAAGACAGCATGCATGCATCTTTGCTGTTCTCCTACCTCCCAATTGACATTTCCCCCCAGTGCCTGAGGAGGTCAGTGCTCTTTTCTCAGACCTTTCCTATACTCCAGTGACCTAGTAGCTCATGTAAATCTGGTAATGCAAGTAAAATACCTCCCACTGTACCTAGCATACAGTAAAGCTCATTAAACATTAACCTGCTGTCATCACGTCACCACTACAACTTCTCCCTCCCATTCTCTTTCCCCCTTGCTCATAATCAAAACTCTCATTCTCTCAATAGCAGGGTAAGAAAAGCTATATGAATGAACTAAACATTACTTGGACATAAATATTTATACCATTTTACTATGTGCCAGGGCCTGTATTAGGTGTTGGATAGCATAGGATCAAAATATTTTCTCTCTCACAGTATGGTTATCTACCCTTGTTGGCCTGGCAACCACTGAAATCAGCTGTCTTTCCCTCTATAACATCCATCAGAATTCTCTTTGCTGCTGTTAATAAATCCTTTGTCAAGGACTCTACCAACTCAAGTCCAAACCTCTTTAAATTCCTTTTGGTTGACCTCTCTTCCTTTCAATAGTGTTTGACCCTGGAATAACTTGAGATATAAATATGTATGTATATACACACACACACACACACCCCAGCCTAGAACAACTGAAGAAAATCTTATAGAGCCAATCATGCTTGCTTCTTTGTGACTACTTTAGAATTCTCAGTTGCATCTCAAGGTCTTGGCCAAAGCAATCCCATATTAAGTAAACCGTTGTCCAAAATTCTCTACAATATGGCATTTCCGCAAATACTCAAGAAAATGATTACTGAAATTCATGTGTCTCCCCCCATCTATTTCCATTCCCGGGGAGCGACAATATTTCACTCATTGTTGTATCCTCAATACTTGACAGTTTCTGGCAAAGAGTAAACTACCAAGTGATCATTAGTTACATGAAGGAAAGGATGAATGAAGAATAAAGATATATGACAGTAAAATGTTTTTTGAATCATCAAAAAAATAAAATATGTGGGAGAAAAACTTTCTTTCTTGAAAGGCTGTGGAATAATGGTTAAGGGCACAAACTTTGGGACACAGGTCTATTATCACATACGAGGTTTGTAGGCCTAGGGAAGTTATTTAACCACTCTGAGACTCAGTTTCTCCATCTATAAAATAGGGATAACAATAGAAATTATCTGTAAAATTGTGTCAAATTAAATGAAACAATGCACTCAGAAAAATAACTGGCATCTAGAAAGGTGAGGCAGGCAGAATAATGACTCCCCAAAGATGTCCATGTCCTAATCTAAGATCCTGTGAATGTACTACCTTACATGGGAAAGGGGACTTTGCAGCTATGATTAAGTTAAGGACCCTGAGATGGGAAAATTACCTTGGATTATTCAGGTAGACCCAATGTAATCACAAGGGTCCTTAAAGGGTCAGAAAGAAGATGTGATGAAAGAAAATAGGAGTTGTAGTGATGCCATATGGCTGGGAGGGGGCCACAAGCCAGGAAATGAGGGTAGACTTCATTTCTGGAAATGAAGCTGGAAAAAGAAAGGAACAGATTCTACTATAGAGCCTCCAGAAGAAATACTGCCTGTCAACATATTGATATCAGTCCCACAAGGCCCATTTTCAGATTTGTGACCTTCAGAAGTATAAGATGATAAAACTGTGTTATTTTAACCAATGTTTATAGCGATTTGTTATAGCAGCAATAGAAAACTAATGTAAGGGATATGTAAGTGTGACAATTATTTTTCCTCTGTTACAAAACATTCTCAAGTTAACTTCAACAGTGATAACTCATGTTGATAGTAGGTATTCTTCTAATAAAGAATGGCATTTTATCTCTGTAGTCTTCCTCCCCGAAACTCATGTGCAGAGAAGAGATAATATAGCATATTTGTCTTCATTTACAAGGCTGGCCCCTGTGTCATCCAGAAACTTGAATTTTGGGAGAGCGCCCATCATCCTAATTGATAATAGTGACTCACTGTGCCCAAACTACAATGTGATTTATGCTTAACACCTGTTTTCCTTCCAGAAGTTTGGAATTTTGGTATGTGCCAGACAGAGGGTACCTATGTGACCAGCTCCCAGTAAAAGCTTTAGCTACTGAGTCTATAATGACCTTCCTGGTGCATAGCATTTCACACCTGTTGTCATAACTTACTGTTGAGGGAATTTAGCACATTCTGTGTAACTCCATGGGGCGAGAACTCTTGGAAGCCTGCACCTGGTTTCCTCCAGATTTCACCCTATGCACCCCCTCCCTTTGCTGATGTTGGTTTATATCCCTTTGTTGTAAGATGAGTTAATGGGTGTAACACACCAACATGGCACATGTATACATATGTAACTAACCTGCACATTGTGCACATGTACCCTAAAAATTAAAGTATAATAAAAAAACATAGCTGGAAGTATGACTTTATGCTTAGTTCTATGAGTCCTCTTAGTGAATCATCAAATACAGTAGTTTTGGGAACTCATGACACAACCGATAAGCCCAGCCTAATCATGGGGAAAACATCAGGCAAATCTCAGTTGAGGGGCCTTTTACAAAATACCTAACCAGTACTCCTCAAAACTGTCAAGGTCATCAAAAACAGGAAAGTCTGAGAAACTGTCACAGCCAAGAGGAACCTAATGAGACATGACAACTAATTGTAATGTGGTATCCTAGATGAGATTCTGAAACAACGAAAAAGAGACTATTAGGTAAAAACTAAAGAAATCTGAATACAGTATAAATACTATTAATAATGTATTGATATTGGTTCATAAAATGTGACAAATGTATCATACTAATGTAAGATATTAATCCAGAAGACTACGTGTGGAGCATTTTGGAACTCCCTGTACTATCTTCAAATCTTTTCTATAAATCCAAAACTATCCTAAAATAAAAAAGACCCTTTAAAAAATACTTGAGCATCTATTATGTACAAAGTACTGTGCTAAGCATTAGAAAATTAGATCTATATAATTACTTCAGGTAAAGGCATTATCAATCATATGTTATTTTGTTCCACACCTGCTCATTTAGCTGTATGTTAGCAGAAAGGCCAAATTAAGATATTTAGTTTTATTTATTTAACTTGACTGCACATTTATATCTTATTCTAGTAGATTATGACTTCCTAGAAGGTAGAATAAAATTAGAATTATCAACTTATTGAGCATGCCCTAGGTATTTTTACATTCATAAAACAGAGAGAGTAATAAACTTATACTGAAATAATAATTTGACACAAAGTAGAGTGAGCAATAAATACTGATCTGTTTCAATATATGACTAAAGGTCATGATGCTCTTTTAATCTATTGATTGTCTTCTTTACTAAACGACTATTTTATGACTTTCTATGTTTAATAAAACCGTAAGAAATGTGTATTATACACTCAAAATTGTCACATTTTCATTACTGAAGCTTTTCATTTCAATAACCATTAATTTTCTGCTTGAGGAAGAGGAGAATGAATGGGGAATAATTCTCCAATATTTGGATCACTATTATAATTCTACTGCATAATCAAATATATATTTGGAGTGTGATTTGTATAAGATTTTAAGATGATGAATCAAGAGATGAAATATTAAATGGGCTCCTTTAAAAACTGTAAAAATTTCAAAATGATCTCTATATGCAGATCCATGAAAATGAAACTTAGTGCCTTTGTGGAAGATATGCCTTTGCTAGATAAAACCAAATAAGCAGGTCTTTAATATAATTTATTAGCTTCTATTATGCGTAGTGTCTAAATCACACCCTTTAAATAATACAAGTCATCTTACTTCATTTAGCTCACTGAAAATAATGTAATAGAATTATTGTAGATGACTCTGATTTATTACAAACCATGATATATGGTCAATTATTTTAATTTTCAAGTACAATACTCCACAGACACATAAGGCAAAACTCTCTCTTTTCACAATAGCTTCCTATGGCCTTAAAGAGACATTTTCTTTTAATCATATTAAATAGGCCCAAAAGTAAGAAATGCAAATATAGTAGAATGAAATGCTGTTTAAATAGAATTATTTAGAAATATTAGGAAATACTATGCAACTATACTAACGGTAGCTTCAGTTTCTCTCAATTCAGCGAAAAATATGTTTTGCTCTAGGATTAAATTTTTTATTAATTTCCTTGAAATGCTGATATACTGGCAATTTCCTGATTACACTAATAACTTAGATAAACTAGATGGACCAAATGAAGTTGCAAAACAAATTAGAAAAAGTTTTAACTGCATCAAAATAAAAATATCACATAATAAATTTATAGTATACAGCTAATACAGTAAAGGAAATTTATAGCATTAAATGATTAGGTAAGAAAAAATCTCAAATCAGTAATAGAAGTTTCTATCATAAAAATATCATAAAAGAAGGACAAATAAATTCAAAGCAAAGGAAGTAAACAAAGAGAAGAAATATATGTAAATATATACATATTTATATATAAACAAATTTTGAAGACAGTAAAACAATTTTAAAAACAATAAAAACAATTGAAACTTAAAGCTGTTTTCTTGAAAATATCAATAAACCTCCAGCAAGACTAAAAAAAAAAGGAGAGAAGCCATCATTATCAGGATTGAAAAGAGGTTATCATTACAGACCCAATAGACATTAAAATAACAAATAAGGAATACTATGAACAATGTTAAACATGCAATTTTGACAACTTAGATAATTCTTCAAAAACAACATCAAAATTTACCCCATATGAAGTAGATAACCTGGACTGTCCTGTAATTATTAAAGAAATCACATTCATAGTTAAATGCCTTTCAACAAACATCTCCAGGCTCAGGTAATTTCACTATGAAACATTGGGGATTTAAGTAAAAACATGTTATCCTCAGCCAGGCGCAGTGGCTCACACCTGTAATCCCAGCACTTTGGGAGGCCAAGGCAGGCAGATCATGAGGTCAGGAGATAGAGACCATTCTGGCCAACATGGTGAAACCTCATCTCTACTAAAAATACAAAAAAAAAAAAAAAAAAAAAATTAGCTGGGCGTGGTGGCGTGCGCTTGTAGTCCCGGCTACTCAGGAGGCTGAGGCAGGAGAATCACTTGAACCTGGGAGGCAGAGGTTGCAGTGAGCTGAGATTGCGCCACTGCACTCCAGCCTGGCGACAGAGCGAGACTCTATCTCGATTAAAAAAAAAAAATGTTATCCTCATTATTTTCCAGAAAAAAAAAAAAGACAACTAACTCATTTCATAAGGCCATCATACCCTAGTACCCAAATCAGACAAAGACATTACAAAAACACAGACAATTTCAGACTAATATTCTTCAACGACAGAGGCATTAAAAAAATCCTCAAAAATGATTAGCAAATAGTATCTAATAATACACATAATAATATAGCATAACAAAGTGTAGTTTATGGCGGGAATGCAAGACTGTCTCAATATTTGATAGTGAATCATTATTAACATTGAAAACACATGATCATATCGACTCATACAGAAAAAGCATTCTACAAAATTCAACATCCATTCATGAGAACACTATCAGTAAACTAGAAATGGAACAAAATGTCCTCAACCTGAAAAAGAGCATACAACTGACATTATATTTACTGGTGAATGAATGCTTTCTGGCTAGTATCAGGAAAAAGACAAGGATTTCTGCTCTCAACACCTCCATTAATCATTATACTATAATGAAGAATTGGAAACTAAGATTTAATAAAACATTAGCATTTAGCAACCGCATTAAATAGGAATAAATCTGACAAGAGACGTCAAGAATGTATACTCTTAATAACACAAGATACAAAGTCAAAACAAAAACAGTGTTTTTAAACAGCAATATATAATTGTGAGTCAAAAAAATTTTAAATAACAATAACTCCTCTCAAAAGAAAAAAAACTTGGTATAAATCTAAATAAACATGCACAGGTTCTGAATGCTGGAAACTGCAAAATGCTGATGAAAGAAATCAAAGACTTAAATAAAAAGAAAGACATACCATGTTCACATATTACGAGAGTCAACATAGTAAAGATTTCAATTCTCCCCAAGTTTATCTATAGCTTCAATATAATTCCAATCAAAATCCCAACATGATGTTTTATAAATATAAACAGACTGATTTTAACTTTTATATGGAAAGTCAAAAAATTAAAATAGCTAAACCATTTTGAAAAATAATAATAAAGTCATAGGAAAAAAGGGGTACTAACAAAAGCATAAATATGAACTGTACAGAACAGAGTCCAGAAATACACCCACACATTTTCAGACAACTTATTTTTGACAAAGCTGCAAATGCATTTCAATGAAGGAAGGACATTGTTTTCAACAACTGGTGCTGAAACAACTGAGGATCTCTATGTAAAATAATATACCCCTTAAGCCTCACAACTTATTACAAATTAATTTTAAATGAATCCTAATTCTCAATTTTACGTAAAACTTAAAACTATAAAACTTTCTGAAAAAAAACAGAGAAAATCTTCATAACCTAGTACGAGGCAGAGTTCTTAGATACAACACCAAAAGCATAATCTATTAAAACGTTTTTTGAGAAATAGGACACCATAAAAATTAAACAGGTTGGCTCCACAGGAAAAAAATTAAGAAAATGAAAAGCTACAGACTGAGAGAAAATATTTACAAATCACATATCCAAAGAAACACTTGTATCCAAAATATATAAAGAACTCTCAAAAGTAAGAAAATAACCCAATTAAAAAGTGAGTAAAAGATTGTTTTTGTATTTTTTGAGACAGGCTGGAGTGCAGTGGTGTAATCATAGCTCACTGTAGCCTTGGTCTCCTGGGCTCAAGCAATCCTCTGACCTCAGCCTCCAAGTGGCTAGGACTACAGGCACACACCACCACGCTCAGCTAATTTTTTTTTTTATTCTTTTTTTGTAGAGATAAGGTTTTGCTATGTTGCCCAGGCTGGTCCTGAACTCCTGAACTCAAGCAATCCTCCTGCCTTGGCCTCTCAAAGTGCTGGGATTACAGACATAAGCTGCCACACCAGCCCAAAAGATTTGAAGACACTTAACTAAAGAATATATACAAATGGAAAATAAGCACATACGTTCAGCATCCTTAAGGAAAAGCAAACTAAAATCATGATGTGATACAACTGTCCATATATTTGAATGACTAAAATTTTAAACTATTGAGAATACCAGTGCTTGCGTTCAAGGATGCACAGAAAATGGAAGTCTCTGCTGCTTGGAATGCAAAATGGTACAGCCATTCTGGAAAACAATTTGACAATTTCTCATATAAGTAAATATATACTTACCATATGATCCAGCAATCCCACTCCTGAGTATTTACCCTAGAGAAATAAAAAATTAGGTTCACACAAAAATATGCACATGAATGTCTGTAAAAGTTCTATTCATAATTTGCAAAACCTAGAACAACGCACTTGTCCTTCAGCAGCTGAATGAACTGTGGTTCATTCATACAATGGAATACTACTGAGCAATAAAAAAGAACAAATCATAAATACATGCAACGACTTGCATGAATCTCATAGGCAATTTTACTGAGTAAAAGAGGCCAGTCTCAAGGTTGTATACTATAGGATTCTATATTTTAACAGTATATTAATATTTTACAACATTATCAAAAAGACAAAACTAAAATAATGGAGAACACATCAGTGGTTTTCAGGGATTAGGGATGGGATGAGCATGTGATTATAAAGGTATATAGCACAAGGGAGTTTTGGGAGTGATCAAAATGTTCTGTATGCCCATTGTGTTGGTCATTATATAAACCTTTACATGTGTGCAAGTCATAAAGCTGTATGTAGAAAATAATTTTATTGCATGATAATTTAAAAATTAAAAATGAAAAACAAAAGGACTATGCTGGATAAAAAAGAGGTTTGTTGGTTAAATATGGCTCAGTGCTATGTCTTTCCCCAAAGTAGATGCTCAATTAACTTTCGCTAAACAAAAACCCTGAAAACTGACTGTAACGTCTGCTTCAATATCAATCTCATTTACATCCCTAAGATTCAAGTATTTACATAACTTTCTGTACTGTCATTAATACTTTCTGACATGGCATAGATCACTGAAAGATGTCTAGCTTACAAACATTTAAAAACCTCAAGTGAAAGTTAGAAATCCAGATATATCAACCAATTATTTTAAACGTTTAAAAAACTATCATTGATAATAGTAACTTTTACTTTACATATTGTATGTTTATCCTCATTTTAAAAAGGGCAAGATCGATTTGTACTGAAGTCATTACTCAAAGACATAGTATCCCAAACAAGCATTTAATAAGTGTTTACATAATCTTTATTAAATATGGAATGAACTGCACAGCTATGCCATTAATTTATCTCAGATATTTACTCTTTCTAGGATTTGTCTTTTTGCTTGAATTAGCAAAACAGACTTAAAAATTGTAATTATTCTGGTTCTAACTGCTTACATCACTAACACAAAATTCTGTGCTGCTATATACTTTAAAATTTTCTGTGCTAAATAAACACTGGGTATTTGTTTGCCTGTAGCTTCTGTGCTACCAGTCAAACTCAGTAGGATCCTGCCATGTCACTCCCTACGCTGACCTGTGACAACAAGTCTAAGACTTATTAATTCTGATCAATTAAGCTATATCACATGTATGCGAATGAATACAAATAACTTCATCTATACAAAAAAAAAACACATTAACTTTGTACTTGCTTTGCTCTAAACTGTGTATAATAGTATTCCTATGATGGAAAATGATGAATCATGTAGCTGAGGTTTTCAAAACTACCTAGCCTAAGAATTAAACACATTTTTAAATTGCAAAGATGTTATTTGCATATATTTACAGTACAAAGTATAATTTTCATACTTCTTTTACATTTCTATTTGCTACAGAACTATTTTAGAGCCCTCCACATTACATTAATCATTTTGAAAATATTCTTTCTGAATATTCACTTAACATATGATCATTTCCAGTTTACCTATGTATAGGTCAAGTCTCAATGAAAATTTTGAATTTTACAGTTGAAGTTAAACTATGAAGTATGTTATAATGATGCTAAAACACATTCATTTTTTACATCACTTGTAAACAAACCAAACTGAAATGCATTTTAGCAACCAAAAATATAATAAAAAATTACCTATAGAAATAATTATACTATGTAACTGAATGATGACAAAAACACTCAATCTGAAGCATTCAATGCAGTAATCTTATTTTATTGAGTCAAAACTAGAATAAGCCATAATGAGTTTACTTATTTTTAAAAGAAAAAACTAATATATCAAGTTGCAGCTTTCTGTATTTTAGTTTTGTTAACATACAACACACTGATTAATAAGGACACTATTATGAATAAGTAGATAATAAAGTCAATTTGCAAAAAAAAAGTTTATTCAGAAACATATTGGTTCGAACTTTCAAATGTTCATGAGCATCTCATCCACTGGCTTTAATTGCTTTCTTTCCACAGCACCTAACATTTACTGTTCAGTTCCTTCGCACATCCTACTCTGGAGCATATTACTATGAGTACTGAAGTAGATTAAATCATAGAGAAGCACAGTCTCCTACGAAATTACAATAAGGGTAAATTACCCTTTAGGTAATTTTCACAATTTAGCAGTTAATCATAACCAGATTGTGTGAGCCCATGATTAAGGCTCCTTGAAATACCCACTTAAGCTATTATAAATGTGATGAAAAGTGAATGACTTTGTCACCTGACTGAATTTACTTAAACATTTTTTCAACCTAAAATTAAAAAAACATTTTTTCAACCCAAAATAAAACCACTGCAAAACAATCCTAATACGTCATACATTTAAAATATAGTAAAAAACAATCCAGTGTTAATTAGAGATTAATATCCCTCTAAAATATTAGCAGAATTGGGAAAAATTGCACAAAAGAGGTTTTTTCTAAACATGCATGAAGCATAGAGACTGGGTTATACATGCCAATTATAATATGGCTGCATGATTATTGAGTGCACTTAGAGAGAAACAGCATTTCCACAATTATTAAAACCAAATTTTTATTATACGAATGTTGAAAGTTAGCTCCACTCCCCAAACTCCAGTACTTATAATACAGATTTTTTAGTAAACTCTTTTGAAAAATATTACCTGCTTCTGTAGCCATCTTTCACGCCTTCGTTGTTTCCTTCTTAGATTCTTCAACTTGCTCCTTTCTCTCTTATTGAGCCTCTGATTAATGCCGCCCAGTGAAAAATTGGCTGAGTGCAGGAAGTCCAGAGGGGAGAGGTGCTCTTCCTGGTCTGAGGCCTCCGGCATGCTCCTGCCAGCTGCGGGCAGGTCCATCAGGAAAGTCAGATTGTTAGTATTAGTATGGTCAGAGTACACTGAAGAAGCTTCTAGACCACACTGAAATTCTCCTCCTCTTTGTGTCTGGGTCTCATGGGGGGCCACTGAAAATCTTTGCAGCAGCATACCAGGATCAAAACTGGATGGATTCTGAAAGGAACAGCTATTTTTACTAGATTGTAAAGGCAAGCCTGAAAGGTCAATAGGCTGTGTTTCATTTAGTCTGGAATAGGCAGTAGTCTTACTATGTATTTCATATAAAGTGGGTAATAAAGTCAGTTTCTCACTGATGTTCAGATCCAAACTATGTGATTTTCTATGAAAAGCTCTTGTAGTGCATCTGCCAGTCACAAGCTGGGGAACAAAAAGCTGGTATTTTGGTTCTGATGCTTTGGAGAGCAGTTTTTCGTTCTTCATCTCAAAATATGTTGATCGCACCTCCAGGCAGAGTGCTTCTGTTAATCTTCCAGGGTCATTATTATTTCGGGCCATGTTTAAAAGCCTGTGATTTCTGTTTTTAGAGCCACCACCTGTCAGCAGAGCTTCCTTGTCACAACCTGACTGAACTCTAGGATGTGACAAGTATTTCAGTGATGGTCTCATTAGTCTGCCTGCCTGTGTTGGCTGATAATCGGTCCGGCTCTTGGAGAGATGTACAGCTGCAAGCTGGCCACAGGAACATTTTGGAGTGCTGACAAAATTAAAGCCCCCTAAACGGGCCCCACAGAAAGGACAATTCAGTTTTCCAACTGTCCACTGGGCCTACAGGTAATAAAGAAGAATAAAGACAGTGCTTTCATTATAAAGTAACCGAAGAGAATTTTTTTTTTCTTTAAAGCCAGCCACATGAAAGTTTTCTACGCCACAGAAAAGGCTAGCTTTCTGTTTTCTGATTAGTAGACTGAACAGCAAATAAAACAAGCCTTCCAAGAAATAAAGATAAGCAGCGCCAAAGTTCTAGAATGATAACATATTGCAAATCATGCCCATCCAAACAATATTTCTAAGAATTCTAAATGAGAGTCTCTTGAACAATAGGTTGAATATGGATACAGTATGAACTAAAGAAAAATATGCTATGGATCCAGGAAGCAAATCAGTGGACAGAGCTTAATTTGCAAGTAAAATCTCACAGAAAAGTATCTGTTTTGATACACTTCTTGCATACCAAGCACTGTGGGAGGGAACGTTACCCAACCAACGGAATAAAGCTCTTCCTGGCTTTTTACATACAACCAAAAGATATTGATTGCATACATCAGACAGTGCATTTTCTATGCTTAGATTGGAAATTAACAATGAACTGTCTTAAAATTATCTTTCCAACTGAGATAGTGAAATATCTGCAGTGTCCTAATATATTTTGTTAAGTTTTATAAACAGTACACTGGCATTCTCCTAGAAAATTGTTACAGTGTGAGAAGGGATATCTATTAAATGTTATTTTTTAACAAAAAATTAAGCTGCTCAGTGGAGAAATGTAATTATATATTTCCAAAGTCCTACTACTTATAATTTTGTAAGACAGGAGTTTTGAATTGTGAAAAATAACTATACATACCAGGTCAGTTCTTGCTCTTATAATATTTCATTAAGGATCCTTTAAAGTGTAGAATTTTCATTCTGATTACACCAATGAGGGTCATTAATTGTCCTATTTATTTTGTATGTTTGTGCATTTATGTATGTATGTGTAGATACGAATAACACATACAGAATATTCCATTTATTCAACAGGACCTATTCTTGGTGCTGGGAAAGACAAATTAACAAAATATAAAAGTCCCTGACTTCATGGCGCTTTTATTCTAGGGTGGAAGCTAGGCAATTAACAAGTTAAATAAGCTATATGTGTATTTAGGTAAATATGTATATGTGTGTGTATGATAATATATATGTCATATATATGCGTCTGTATATTTAAAAGTAACATATTACGTGTGTGTGTGCGTGTGTGTGTGTGCGTAAAAAATACAGACAGGTATATAAAGCGGAGAAAGGAGAAAAGAAGTGTGAAGAGAGGTAATGGGAGTGAGGAGCAGTGAGAGGTTGGCCAAGGAATGCATCTAAGAAAAATAGCTCTAAAACGAGGACAAAAACATTCTGAAGGTTGTATATTCTTAATTTTACTCAGAAACTAAGAACTTACTTTTTTGATTAGGCAGCTTATCCATTCTGGAAGGGCTTCTATATTCATGTGCCACACATGACAAATATTTTGAGCATCAACTGAATCATCTTTATCCTGTTAAATAAAAATAAATGATATTACTAATTACCAGTTCAGAATTTATTTCACAAGTTTCATATTTAAGTAAAACTCAAAAATACAAATTCTATTTTAGCTAGAAGGCAAATATACACTGCCTTCCCTTCCTAACTCCCATAATAAAAAAACAAGCCCACAAAAAAGATTTTTTAAAAATTTCTTCAGGGAATAACTACCTGTGATTTAAGACAAAGCCCTTCCATCTCATTGAGGTCATCAAATGAAATTTACAATTTAGCAGTTAGTTACTGAATGAACACATCTAGTGTCTTTTTCTGCATGTGAGACAAAATAGTGTCTTTTATGGCAACTTTCTCCAGCCCCAAATCTCTATTCTATTTGAATTCTACTAATGACAGAATAAAGTTGCTCTATTCTCTATCAAGATGCTAGATGAATGTGCAGAAAGATGCGGGAGCAGAATGATGGGATTCAGGACACACTACTCCCAAATAGGCCTCCTTGGCATACTGAAAAACAGCAGAGGCAGGAAGGTCTCACTAACCTTCCCCCTGCCCTTTTCCCCTGAAGCAGGTCAATAACCTAGGAAGGACTTTCTGACCTCCCATAAAGTATGACATAAGACTCTTATATGAGAGATGCTAAAACTGTCCTTATAAACTTTATAAATTAACCAAGGAAGAAGAGGGGGACAAACAAAAATAAACCAAGCTTGCAGCACATTGAGCATTAATCCCCAGGTTTGCTTGCTCTCTGACCTGCTTCCTCATGGCTGTTTGGTGCCTATTGCCCCAAATCCCATAGATCCTAGATTATAGTTTCCCTTAACTGCTCTATAGGTAACAACTTGAACATTATGAAACTCAAAGTTTTCCCTTTGAGATATTCCTCTAGTTTTCCCTTTGAGATATTCCTCTAGGTCCTGCATACCAATGAAACTATTAACACCAGCTGGTCTGAAAAACCCCATTGATGCCAGCTGCTCTGAATGAAGGATACCACCAGAAGCTGACTCACCAAAGAATGTAGTTTCCACATCCTGATGATTTCATCCCTCATTCCCCAACCAGCCACCCCAATTTTCCAGCTCCTCACTCTCCATGGTTTCCTTAAAACTCCCAGCCCAGAACTCCTCAGGGAGATGAAGGATTTGAGGGTCTCTTCCCATCTCCTCACTGGACACCTTGCAATCATGACATTCTTTCTCTGCTGCAAATCCTGCTATCTCAGTGTATTGATCTGTTACTACACGGTGGGCATATGAAACTGTTAGTCCTATAACAGTGCCATCCCCTATACCAGGAGAAAGGTATTTTCAAAACTGCATTTGAAATTGGCCCTCTAAATAAGTTTACCAATTCATCTAATAAACGGGGCGGGAAGAGGTGTACTTCAGTGCAAGTTTGTATATGGATAAGCATATGACAGACTAATAGGTCGTTTGAAAGGTAAATCTTCAATTTTAGCAAGAGAAGAGAAACTTTAAGTCACATTCTATCTCCACTGTTCAGCGGCAAGCAAACTGCATGAAAACAAATACCCTAGAATTATTTTTCATAAACCCACAACATAATACAAATATAAATAGATGTTATCAGATTTTCCCCCTCAAAAGAGAAATTCTGGCACGTTCAACCATTGATAATCCTAGCGTTCCAAACTTTAATTATTCTAAGACATCTGTGGATGCCAATTTCTACAGAGTTTGAGAGAGAATATCAACGCTGGTAAGTCCAATGTTCTCTTTTGACTAGCACTGAAGAAAAGAGCCTGCATCAAAATCATGAACTCTGTGAAGAGCCACCTTAGAAGAGTATTTCACAAAATGTGGTCCCCAGATCACTAGCATTAGACATAAGTTGGGTTACTTACTAAAAATTTATACTCCTGGGCCACACCTAACAGTGTCTATAAATTCCTACTTATGATCTTCACATACGCTAAAGTTAAGAACACAGAGACATCTTTTTTTAGTGTTTGATTTTGTGTGCTTCTGTCATCTGCCTTTTCTAAGTTCTAATAGTGATTAATTTACAGTAACAGTTCAGTCATGACTAGCTTTTCTTTCCAATTCATATATAAAATTTTTAAAGAAACTTGGGAAACATATTGGAAGTGACTCAATAAAACTAAACAGTATAGCTTTATCTATTTTGCCCCAGAAACAAAATAAAAGTATGGATACAGTTTTTGAAAAAGTAGAATTAATTTTGCGAAACATCCATACTCATACACACTAGCTCCTTTCATTAGGAGCTGACAATTATGAAGATTAGTATAACTCTAATGAATTATTTAAAACAATCTTATAGAGAATACAAACTGGAATTGACAAATGGAGTAATCTTTTCATTATCAGATCCAGAATTTTGTTCTGACTTTTCAAGATTATGTCTACATATAGAGAAGGAAAGAAGGGTGGCAGCGACAGAGGGAGAGAGGAAATTTCTACACTGGTAGAATAATAGAATATCAATGTCAAAATAAGTTAATGGCACTCAACCTATCAATATTTATTCAGTGATTACTAAATAGTGTTGACCACACAATGCATGTAGAGACATACTTACTAATACGCCAGGGATTGTGTTGCATAAAGGTACATCTATTACTTGTATTAATGTATTAATATTTCACTGTCCTACGTCTTATTTTACTATGTACATTTCATTATTTCATTTAATCATATAAATTGATCATTTTTTAATCACATAGCATTGATCATAACACTAAAAAACCACTACCCACTATAAATTTCGTAAATGCTTTATGAATACTCCTATGAGAATAAACATTGGAGTCACAGTTGTAGGTAGAATAAAGTTTTACAATGTACTTATTCTTCTTATTTTCACTAAATAACAAATATTTATATTGTGCTCACTATGCGCAGACACCGTTTTAAGAGTTTTTACTGTCTTACAGATAACACTGAAACAAGCGATCCCAAGCTTCCACATTGCCTCTTATGCCATATAAAATACTACAGTTTTTAGGGCAATAAACTTTCTTTTATCTCTAGCCTGTGTATGCTTTAAGGCATGATACTGCTATTCTTCTCTAAGCTTATAAAACTAAAACTGAAGCGTATCTTATTTTTAAATTAACTAAAATAAATTTATGTAGGGAGAGGTATGTTTAGAAAAAAATTCCACAGCTGATTCTCCTTTTGTACCCCTCAACTCAACCTCCTTCATTTGAGAAAAAATAATATAAAATAGCATATGTTTTTTTTGTTTTAAATAGCTAAAATTTAAGTATACTTTCATCTCCTCACAACCAAAAAGAGAGGAATAACAATTCATACAGGTAGGAAAGCATAAAAAGCTGGGTTGAATTTATAGCATTGTTTCATTTTCTGAAAACTTTACATATGGACCAGGGTAAACACAGACACCTCAACTATAAGTGAAACTGCTAACTACTTTCACCTGTATTTACCAACACAGTCTTAGAAAAAATACATTTTTATTTGTAATATTTATTTCCAATATATTCTACAAGTAAAGAGGATGTATCAACTATTGTTTCTAAGTTTTAAGTCGGTTAATTTTTAAAATCACACAAATATATAAATGATAAAACAAGTTTTGATGGACATATTTTAAGATGAGTGATGAAACTGGAGGCAACCCAATTTGAGGAATTTAAAGCCATAGAAGTATTAGCACAAGTTATCTCCTCGGGAAAAATTTGACTGAAAATGAGAACTGTTTTACTAGGATTTAAAAAAATTACTGGACAGATTTTCTTTATGTCTCAAATTTCCCACATGGAGGAAGGAGGAAGGAAAAGGAGGAGAAAGTAATAGCAATTTCATGTAATAATGTCAGAAAAATGTTGACAACATTATGTTTGTAAATGAAATAATTTGTTCAAGCAGCAGAGGGAGCCAATGTATGGTTATTTTAATTTTTTCTTTAAGTGTTGGGAATATTCTCAGTTGCTATAACAGAAAAATATCATTTAATTTTAAAATTACAAATTTGATGCCTTATTTTTTATCATTATGTGATCTTTAATATTTTTAATTAAGTGTAACAAGTTACATGCAAAAAGTTGATAATATTATTACGTAATATTTTGGAAGATGTTTAACCCTTGGCATTTCCAATGTAAGCAATAACATTCCCTCAGCTAATTCTTTAAATGCGAGCCAACTATATTATTTGACTACCACAGCTAACACCACAGGGAAAAGACTATGTAACAAAAATGTCATTTAATTTAACATTATTAATTGTCTAAAGTGTCACAAATGTAAAGGAACCACTATTCTATTGGACTGCCTAGTTTGCCTATTTGTACTTTGAGAAGGTACTTTGAGAAGGTACTTTAAGGGTAAAAACTTTTTATAAACAAAAAGTCACAATGAATTGAAAAAAATGAAAGCCTCACTTAAAAAACAAACAGGCTCCCTGCCTCAATTCTTGGTACCTTTCTAATTCACTCTTCACACTATTACCAAAATAATCTTAAAATTCAAAAGTCATGTTACTTCCTCCCACTGACTTCCCAGCTCCTACGATAAAGATCGAAGTCTTTGACTTACAAGACCATACATGATTTGAACAATACCCAACTTTCTACTCTCAGATCTTGCCAAACTCCCTCTTCACCTCTGAACTCCAATCGTGGCAATCTCTCTTAGTTCCGGGGATCTACCACAGGGCCTTTGAACATGCTGGTCCTGAATCTTGGAATGCTCTTCCACCTGTACTGTCCTCACTTATCCATCGTATCTCCACACAAGTCACTTCCTCAGAAAAGCCTTACAGCTAGGTCCAGCATTCTATCTATATCCTACTCTTATGGCTTCCTATACTTTTCCTTTTTGCCACTTAAACAGCTAATAATTTATATCTATATGAGTAACCAATATTTAATATTTATATAACCAGTCATTATAAATATTAAATTATTTTACTATTAAGTTATAAATATCAAACTTTTAATATGGTTATAATTAGAATACATTTATAATTGTTATAATATTAATAGAAGATTAAATGATAAATCCTGAAAACTTCACAAGGACATACCATTTCTCTTCTGCTCATCTTTGAATTTCCAGTTCCTATTACAGGACCTGTGTGGTCTTAGTCTGGTTGGGATGCCATCACGAAATGCCAGAGACTGAATGACTTAAACAATAGCAACTTATTTTCTCTCAGTTCTAGAGGCTGAAGGTTTGAGATCAGGGTGCCAGCATGTTCTGGCTCTGGCGAGGGCTCTCTTTCCAGCCTGCAGGTGGCTGCTTACTCACTGTGTCCTCACAGGATCTCTTTCTCTTTTCTTCCTTTTACAGAGCCACAGTCCTATTGGATTAAGGCCCCATCTTTATGCTGTCATTTAACCTTCATTAACTCCTAAAGACCCCATCTCCAGATATAGTCACACTGCACCTTTAAAATATGCACTTGGAGGGCATACAATTCAGTCCATAGCATAGCATGTGCTAAGACTAGTACGGAACAAATATATGTTGTCACTAAGAAAAGGGAACACAAAGTATTAAAAATGTAATAAGCAATAAAAATATTTACTTCAATATTACAGCCATTGAAGGAAAAATACTACCAGAATAATAAAGCCAGAGAGAAAACAAGCAAATTATCTAAACAAAAAACATGAGGGAGGAGGTATATACTCTAATAATCAATTCAACATTCATCAGTCCTATTCATGTCAGCCACTGCATTGGCAATGGTGTTATACAGATGAAATACTTCATAGCCTGGTGATGGAAGAAGTCAAAACTTAACAATTAAAGTGTTTTATTGTAAGTGTTTGACTCCCTCAGCTCCCAATTACCTGAACCTAGTAGAATTTGGTAACTGCCCCTAAAAGTCTCGTAACTACAATGAGTGTTGACCAATGATTTCTTTTAAAACCTATGGACACTTTTAACTTATTTAGGGTCTTTACATATGGATATATAGTTTGTATGCTAACTCTGCACAAATCCAGGGCAAACCTTTCACAAACTAGCTCCCTCTAGAATTGTGCAGTATACAATCTGCACACTGAAGGAAATGTCTGATCTTCTAGATCTCATTTAACATTTAACACGAATAATCAACACTTTTTTTCCTAGAAAATGTTTGTCCCTTGACTTTCATAATATTGTATCTTAATTTTCGGTTCTATTTTTCCACTCTTTTTTTTTCTCCTTTGTGAAGCTTTTTTCTGTCTATCCTATAAATGTTCCTATATGATAGGAACTACTTATCTCTCACTCCATTCATACACTGCATGGTAATCTCATCTACTCTCACAGGTTCACCTAAAACTTACATGCTGATGATCCACAGTTTTAGTTCAGATCTCTCTTCTGAATCCCATATCCATAGAACTGAGCAGCCTCCTAAAATATTTGAATATTCTACAGGCCACATAAACTTTACATGTCCAAAACCATGACAAAACTAACTAAAACTAAGGACGCCACTCCCTAACACAGATTGCACAAATAGAGACCATTTCTGTTATTTTATTTCTACATCTTTAGGGTCTTTGTTGTTGTTATTTTTTGGTTTTTGCTCACATTTCATCTATCTCAGGCCTGAATGCAAGGTCGAAGTCCCCCTTTCTCCTAGTGGGCGTTGTAGATTGTCTGAAAACTTCATTCTAAATTCTCTTTCTCATGTCTTACTGCATGCCAGTGGCTAGACACCTAAAGCTCAAATATCCCAGTTTCCCTTACAATTCAAATTCCACACCAACCTAACTTTGACAAATCTGATACACCCACTCAACATTACAAAAGCAGAACTGATGGGTGCATTTGTACTGTTTCTTGTGACAAATTTGGTTTTGGAGGTACATGATTATTCTGCAGCAAACATCACAGCAATTCTAGTGTCTAGTTCCTAGCTTTGGGAGGGCTGAGACAAAGAGTGTGATACTTCCATTTCCTGGCAATGGTCAGGGCTAAAGAAGGCAACTGGTCCTGGAGTCAACAGCTATTGATGTTGTTTCCCCAGTTTCCTTATTCTCTATGTTGTTCTGAGAGCCATTTCATGTCTGCATGTGGAAGACAGGAGATAAAGCCCAGGGTGCCCTCGGGATGGAAAGAACCTAAGGAGAAACTCCCTACATAAAGCTGGTTATAACCTCAGTATGAGGGTAAATGAGAAACCTGTTTCTCGGAGGGCACACAAGGAAACTTGCCTAACTTTGGTATTCAGTAGAAGGAGAGGAAAAAACATTTCCCCTCACAATATAGATTTTATTAAACAGTACAACACATAAAGGACAGAACTAATACATTCATCAGATTATGAATTTCTTTTCAACAAAGACACCACAAGAATGAAACATAAGTTACATAAACTGGGAAAAAAATAGTTGCAATACAATAACCAAAAAAAGATTAGTATTTAGAACACAGAATCTCCAAATATCAAAAACAAAACATCCTAATAGAAAAATAGGCAAGAAAAAAAGACATTTTGCAGAAAATACACTTGACCTCGAGAATGAGATGTTAAATGTTGGTGAAGATGTGAAATCACAGCAATGCTGAACTATTGCTGGTGAGACTGTCATTTGAAAACAGCATTGCCCAGTAAAGTTGAACATGCACATACCCTATGATGCTGGAACTCCATTTCTAGTAATACTAATGCCAATGTGTGCAAAGATATGCATAAGAAAGCTCACAGTAGCACTGATTATAAGAGCAAGACAAATAGATGTAACCCAAATGATTATCAACAAAGACTTTAGAGATCTTTCAACAAGAATTTCAACATGACTTTAGAGATCCTAAGGACCAGAGTATATTCTGGAATACTATCTAGAAGTGAAAATGAACTAAATCTACACTCAACATGGTGATACTGAGTAAAAACAGCAATTTCCAGAATAATCACAGTGTAAATTCATTTACAGAAAGTTCAGAAACAAAACACTTATTATATATATAGCTTATTTTTAACTGTATAGTTACTTTAATAGGTGACAAATTTAGCAACCTTTCAGCACAGTACTGATAAAATTACTTTGGGGTTCTACTAATTTGTTTTGTGGTTTCCTTTAAAGGATCCTTTCATGTTCATTTTTAATATTTTGATAATGTATACAGATTTATAAAATATAAGATATGTTTTATAAAGGGAATTTAAAGAAAATACCAATATGCCCACTACCAAGCTTAAGAAATTTAACATTAACATTACTTTAGAAGCCCCTCTCAGAGTCACTGCTTCATACTACTCCTTCTGCTAAGACTTAACCATGATATTGAATTATCCCCTCATTTTAAAATAATTTGTGTGTATTTTATATAGATTTAGTATATAATTTTTACATATTTTTAATTAGATGCAATTGTATATAAATGAATATATTTTTATTATATAAGGTATTTTCAATGGTTTACATCTTTTATTATGTTTATACATTTTATTTTACATATAAATCTATAGAGACAGAAATAAGATTGGTATGTTGCCTGGGGATGGAAGCAGGACAAACAGGCCTGAGGAAACTTTATGGGGTAATGAAAATAGCCCAAAATTGCAATGTAGCAGTGATTACACAACTAAAAATCATTAAGTTGTTATCTAACAATGGGTGAATTTTATGGTCTACAAATTATACTTTAAAATCTGTAAGAAACAAACATACATATGCTCACATATTGTCTTTCCTGCGAAGTCTCCTGTGACCAGCCCAGGCAGAATTTTGTTTGCATTCCTCTGTTAGAGTACTCCTCAAATCAGGCTACACTGGTTGGCCTATTTTCAACAAGACTTTAGAGATCTAAGGACCAGAGCATATTTTTTCAACTCTGTATTACTCTTCCACTATCGATCCCAATACATCCTACAGCAGTGCTTGAACTGTGCTTGCTCATTAAATATGTTTTAATGAATGAATAAGTGGGAGTTCTCCAGGTAAATAAAAGGATCAGCCACTCTAGTGAGAAGAAGTGACATCATATGATATCCTGAAGGAAGAGCAAAGGCAGCAAAGAGAGTGTGGAGGTTATGAGCACTGGCTCTGGAGCCTCACTGCCCAGTCCAATTGCAGCTGCACTTCTTAGTAGCAGTGTGAACCTGGGCAAATTACCTAATCTTCTGTGCCTCAGTTTCCTTATCTAGCAAATGAAGATGATAGGTTATCTTCCTCAAAGAGTTACTGTAAGGAATGAATAATATTTAAAAAGCATTTAAAACAGTTCCTAAGCAGCAAGTACATAAAAAAGTACTCTACATCATTAGTCACCAAGGAAATAAAAACTAAAGCTATAATGATATACCACTATACGTCTATCAGAATGGCTAAAATTATAAAGACAGAAAATACTAAGTATTGGCAAAGATGTAACTGGAATTCTCATATGTTGCTACCGAAAGTGAACATAAACTTTGAAAAACTACTAACAATTTCTTAAGAAATTAAACTATACCTACCCCCATGACCCCAAAAATCTATTCCTACACATATATTAAAAAGAAATAAGAAAACGTGACCCAAAAATTTATAAAAATTTTGATAGTAGTTTTATTCATAACTTAGAACTGGAACGAATGCCAATGTCCTTCAGCAGAAAAAAATTGATAAACTGTGGTATATTCATAAATGGCACACAGCTCAGGAGAAAAAAGGAACACACTACTGACACATGCAAAACATAAATCTCTAAAACACTACGCTGACAAAAATAAGTCATGCACAAAAGAGTGCATGCTGTATTATTCCATTTGAAGGAATGTAAAGAACAAGCAATGGTGAAAGACATCAGTGAGAGGGAGACTACTGCCTGCAGAAGGGCAAGACAAAAATTCCTGGGGTGATGCAAATGCATATCTTGATCTGATTCATGGCAGGGCTGATAAAACTTATCAAGTTGTACATTTAATTTTTGTATTACATATAAGTTATATCCACCAAAATACTCTTAGCATAAAAAGTTTTGGATTTTTTCCCAATTAAAATGTTATTTCAAGTCATTAAAAAGTATTTGGTTCGAGACCAGCCTGATCAATATGGTGAAACCCCAACTCTACTAAAAAATACAAAAATTAGCCAGGCATGGTGGCAGGCGCCTGTAATCCCAGCTACTCGGGAGGCTGAGGCAGGAGAATCACTTGAACCCGAGAGGTGGCAGTTGCAGTGAGCCAAGATCGCGCCATTGCACTCCAGCCTGGGCGACAGAGCAAGAATCCACCTCAAAAATAAGTATTTGGCATGTAGTAGGTATCTAATCAAAGTTATCTATTATTATCAGTTTAGACTAGCTAATTTGTTAAAGTGGAAGGGAAACCATCATGATTAAATATTACTGAGGTAAAACAACGAAACAAACAAAAACCAAAAAGCTGAGTATGTCTCCCAAAGAAGCAGAAGAAAACAATGACAGGTGATTACAGTCACTCTGTCTGTTAAATTTAGAATTCCCTCCAAACTCCATTAATTACTTTCTAGTTCATGCCTCTTTGATACTGCTCTTAGAGAAGTTAAGGAATTTTTATTTTTGTTGTTTAAAAACACTCATTTTTATCAGGATGACCAACACACACTTGAATATTATTTAGGTTTTCCTATGGGTTACTTTTATATTATACATGAACTTTTCTCTTCTAGGCCCATAGCGAATACAAAAAAAAAAAAACAACCATATAACAAGTTTCCAATTCTTACTAGGATTCTGAATTTAATTGTGCAGTGATTACTGAGGCTCACTCATAGTGGGAATAAAAAACATTGACTATTATCTTCAGCTTATGCCTATAACATTGCACTTTAAACATTAAGGTCATATTAACATTAGTAATTAAAGGCAAAATTAATTTTAATTGTGGAAGGGGGATGCTTTTTGAATACCACTTTAAAATATTTTCAGTGGGTCAGGTAAAATAAGGTAAGAGTCAAAGAGTCATGACAAAGAACTATAACTACTCTTAATAAGGTAGAGAAGAATAAGTGTGCATGTGTGTAGATAGGCCCACAGCACTCCTCTACCAGGCAACTGAAGACTGCAGTTACCAATACTCACCTTAATCACTTGGTTCTCAAGATACTCCATAAAACAACCAGAGTTTGCTATACATTTTCTACATTTCCAACAACGAAGAATACTTGTTTCCTCTTGACTATAATTTTTAGTTATCAATTCTTTGCTTCTTTTCATCTGTGGAAACATTAATGCATTTTTAGAATGTTAAACTGTCAGATAAACTGGACTTTCTAGATCCTTAGCACAGCATTAGCTACAAGTGGAGAGTAAAGCAGGGAACTATCATTTATTAACGTACCTACTAGTTATCAGGTTTTAGGTTTGGGGCACTCTATACATTACATCTGAGATTGAAAATTCCAATTAATTACGATGATACATTATGTTAATGACTACCAGCTTATTTTCTTTGTGCACAAAGTTTTATATCTACTGCTTTTCATTTGTCTCTCACTAAAAGTGGTAAACACAATCTGTAGAGTCAATTCAGTAAGTTACTGCAGTAGTTTTTTTGTTTGTTTGTTTTTAGACAGGGTCTCACGTTACCCAGGCTGGGGTACCGTGGCACAATCATAGCTCACTATAGCCTCCAACTCCTGGGCTCAAGCAATCTTCTTGCCTCAGTCTCCTGAGTACCAGGGACTACACAGGAGTGCACCACCACGCTTGGCTAATTTTTTTTTTTTTACTTTCTGTAGAGACAGGGTCTTGCTTGGTAGCACAGGCTAGTATCAAATTCCTGGCTTTCCAAGCAATCCTCCTGCCTCAGCCTCCTAAAGTCCTGAGATTACAGGTGTGAACCACTGCATCTGGCCTACAGTGGTTTCAAAGAGTCATGACAAAGGACTAAATATTCTTACAAGTAGGATGTTTTAAATAGTCATACCATTAAATTTTAAAAATAGGATTTACTGAGTTGTTAATTCTGTGAAAATTGGAAGTGCCTACCTTAAATTGACAGCAAAAATCCTTTATCCTGAAAGCAACAAAGTCTCCATTATATTGTACTTATTGGAACAGTTAACTATATACTACATCTTGTATATAATCAAGCAAGACTCAGAGAACAGCCCCACCAAATTTGTAATCTATTTTTGCACCTGAGATTTTTTGTCAATACTTTGATTTAAGCCAATTTGGGATAATAGTTTCATATTAATATATAACAATTCCAAAATAGGTACAGGGTGTTAAATAATTTGTCTGGTAATTATCCATTACAAAGAAAGGCAATATTAATTTATCGGGCTACCCATATGGGCCTGCCTAGTTCCCTGGCCACATTTCCTCATTTGTTCATTCATTTCTTATTCATCCAACACTTATTGAAAGCTACCTATTTGCCACACAGAGTCAAACTCTGGGAACATGAAAATGAGTAAAACTTACTTTCTGTCTCAGAGGTGCTCACTATGCTACAGATCAAGTTTTTCAACTGTAGCACATAGAATCGCTTGGGAAGCTTTAAAAGAACAGTGATGCTTAGGACCCACTCCTAGAAATTTTTACTGATTCTTGAGATGGGGATGGAGGTAGAAATGGACATTTAAAAAAAATTACCCGAGGGAATCTATAGTATGGTCAGGGTGAACACGGAGACATGCGTACAATTAACAATTAAGTAAAATGCAACTGTAAGAGAGGGAACATGGACAGACAGTAACCAACTTTAAAGGTAGGACTTAAAGAACTCTGGCTGAGAGGGCACAACAAGCCCCTCTAGTTCAGACCTTCAAGGAGACAGGCTGCAGTTCTGTCTCTACTGACCCATCTTCAGAATGCATCTTAGCCCAGTTGACCACTCCATTTTAACTATGACCTCAATGACCACCAAAAATCGTTTAATTTGGCCGGGCGTGGTGGCTCACGCCCATAACCCCAGCACTTTGGGAGGCCGAGGCGGGTGGATCATCTGAGGTCAGGAGTTCGAAACTAGCCTGGCCAACATGGTGAAACTCCGTCTCTACTAAAAATACAAAACTTTGGCCGTGTGTGGTGGCACATGCCTGTAGTCCCAGCTACTCGGGAGGCTGAGGCAGGAGAATTGCTTGAACCCGGGAGACAGAGGTTGCAGTGGGCCAAGATCATGCCACTGCATTCCAGCCTGGGCAACAAGAGCGAAACTCCAACTCAAAAAAAAAAATTGTTTAATTTGCAAATGTTCTGCCCTCCCCTTTCTTCATTGTTGAAGCACTAACACACTTAACTTCTTTAGTATTCTTCTTTCCTCTCTTACCCTTCTTAGCCTCTTTTATCTTCATCTCCCTTTTAACCAGATAGGGACTGCAGGGAGGATTCATACCAGACTCAGGTATGGAGAAACTCCACATTTGCCTGTGCCCTCCAACCCTGAGATACCTGCCCTCTTCTCCCTGAAATTTTGCCATGCCTTCTTGGGCTACAACTATGTAGTAGGAAAAAAACCCTGTAGGAGATTCTTGTAAGTCTTCATTTAAACACTGAAAACTATACTCACTCTATGTGACAATACTTCTGTATCAATGATTTTACATCTATAGATCTAGTTTTGGTCTTGTTCCAAAGCTCTAAACCAGTATTTTCAATTTCCAAAAGCCAGTGCACATCTCTCTATGAATCTCCTTCAGGGCCTTTGTACTGGCTGTTCACTCTTCATAGATCTGAGCTATTCTATATAGTAGCTACTAGCCAGGCATGTTTATTGAGTGCTTGAAATGTGAGTTATCTAAATTGAGACGTCCAGATTTTGAAGTCTTAGCAGAAAAAAAGAATGTAAAATATCTCAATATTTTTAACTACATGTTGAAATAATACTTTTAATATACCAAGTTAAGGAAAATGTATTATAAAATTAATTTAACCTGTTTCTTTGTACTTGTTTATGTGGCTTTATAGATAAGGCTTGTGTTGTATTTCTACCAGATAACCTTTGTCTAGACCTCCTCACCACTCCTGGGTCTCTGCATGGTTGGCTCCTTTCTCATCATTTAGATCTCGGTTCAATGTCACCTCCTCAAATATACAGTATAAGGAACACCCTGAATTTACTTAAATGCAAGTCAGTGGGCCACAATCTAAAAGATTCTAATTCAATGTTTCTAGGATATAAATCTTTGTATAAAGTTCAAATTTATCACTTATAATACTGCCAAATATCCATGTCTGAATATACAGTTTGCCAATCATTCAAGTAAAAAAATAATGTGCCACGAAAAGGTACTGACTTCAACTCTCAACTAAAACAACTGAACATGGGTTTTTCCTCAAGACCATCATCAGCCATCAGTAGACTGCACAAGTGCTCTATGGGTTCTTCTCATTTTTTTCCCACAAAGAGTATTTTTAAAAAGATGTACTTAAAAGTAAAGATTTAATGAAATATTATTTACTGCTTCGATAAACAGGTTTTTTGCATCTGTATGGTGGTAAAGAATAAAAGGACTCCTAGTATAGATTGTCACTATTGCCTTGATTTTGCTAAGGGACCCACAGTTTTACCCACTATTGCTTTTGTATTATTTGTGCAAATGTCAACACAGTGAAAAAGGCAAACATCTTAATATTACCAAGAAAACAGTTTTGACCAGATTCTTTGAAAAGGTCTCACAGACACCATGGGCATGAACCACATTTTGAGAAATGCTACTTTATACAAAACAGCTATCTCAAAAATGTTGTTTTTGAAAATCTTACTTCTCAATAACATTCTTTAAAATACTTAGGAATGAAAGATGAGTCCCTATGGAGAAACATATTTATAACAGATTAGGTTGAAATTTTTTATAATACCAAGCACTGGAATTATAACCTCCATAACGAAGTTGCATTTCTTGGTCTATCCTTTGCTATTTGCTACACTTTATGGTGAAATACCAGCATTTGACACAGTAATAATTCTACATTCCTGGGTCTCTAGTCTTTGCTGACCTTTTTATTTGTTATTCATAAATTTAAACTTGAGATGAGGTGGACAAAATTATAAATTAAAATTAAACTAAAGTTAGAAAATATGAATAAAACAATTTTTAAAATTGAAACAGAACTCAGATATCTTCTCCGAAGCAAGTTGGAAGGGGGATATAAGCATAAATGCTGTAACTGCCAAATTTTACCAATCTTTTAAGAAATAATCTTTATAACCTATAAACTGTAGTCCAGAAAACAGAAAAGAAAAAACAGCTCCTCCAAATAATTCTATAAGAGTAGTATAACTTTGATATATTAACTAGACAAGGAAATATAAAACTAGACAAGGAGAATACGAAAAAAATATAAACCAAACTATTTATAAACATAGATGCTAAAATTCTAAATAAAATATTAGCCAACAGAATCCATCAATGAATTAAAATAATAATACATTTTGACCAAGTAAGATTACTTTCAGGAATTCAAGAATGGACAAAATTGGGTGAAAAACTATTCAACATACTGAAATAACAGATTAAAAGAAAAAACATGCTCATCTTAAAAGCTGCAAAAAATAAAACTCTTGGTGAAATTCAACATGTAGTCAGAAATGAAAAACAAAACCAAAAAACACCACCCTAGCAATAGAAGGAAACTTCCTTAACCTGAGAGAAAGGGAGTTTATCGAAAACATTAGCAATTATACAATACTTGATGGTGAAACTTTAAAATCATTCCATTAAAATCAGGGAGAACACAATAATGCTATTTGCCCTATTATTCAAATTTGTAGCAGGACTCCTAGCTAATGCTAGTAAATAAGAGTTATAGCATCTGAAAGCGTTAACAGTGGAAAAAAAAAAAAAAAAAACTAAGTGCCTGTTAATACATGGCATCATTTTTGGTTTTTAGGTTACAGGTGTTTCCATCTTGTTAGAAATACAGCAGGCCCTTGAATAACATTGTTTTATTCAATATCAGTTATAAAATTGATAAGGAAAAGAAAGTCAATTTCCATTGTAACATTGATGAGAAAAATAATTCCTGACCAGAGTCACTGTCTGTGTGGAGTCTGCATGCTCTCCCCATATTTCTGCAGGTTTTCTGTGGGCACTGCAGTTTCCTCCCATGTCCTAAAGATGTACATGTTAGATTAATTGGCATGTCTTAATGGTGCCAATCTGAGATGGTGGGAGTGTACCCTGTGATGGAATCGTGCCCTGTCCAGGGCTGGTTCCCACCTTGCACCCTGAGCTGACAGATTAGGTTTCTGTCACCTGCAACCCTAAACTAGAATAACTGGGTGAATATTGATCTTATTTTCTCAAATGTCTTGATTTATTAAGTGTCTGTATAGCTCACATTTACTTTAATGTTTAATATTAGAAGTGTTTTGGTCTTTACTTAAAAGTTTGATGTTTTTGCGGCCAGAAATATGCCATAGGCAATTAACTCTTATTTATATCAATTAGCCAATGGTAAAATTGGTTTCATAATACTAAATTCTGATTAAAGATGCAGTTTCCAAGAACTTATCGATGACATTAAGTAAGGACTTACTGCACATAAATAACAACAGTTAGCAAGTTTGTTCCCTGATGCTGAGGAACTGGGGAGAACACATGTATGAATAAACAAAACTTATATTACACACACACACAACATACCCCTTTGATATGGTATTTCTTTATTTCCTAACTACATAGGAGGTGGTTAATAACTATTTGCTTACTACAATGATTTTAACTACATCACTTTCATACACTTGGTATATAAAACTTTCCTATATTAGTAAATATGCTTGGTTTAAAAATGTTTAAATTCAACTTTTGGACTTACATGAAATACTTCCAGTATTACTAATCAGCTAGAAGACACTCTACCCCCAATATGTACATTTGTCACTAGGATAACTGGTGAGGATAAGATAATGGAAAATATTTTCCTATATAGTTTTCTTTATTTGAAGGAGAAACCACACTACTCAAAAAAAAAATCTCCTGGGATACAATGTTAAATTTATAAATAAGCTAACATAATACCTGATAAGCTTCTGTGGTACTAGAAATACACTAATTTCTAACATACTATTATTTCCTACTCTGGGTACTGGTATTTTACATACATATATACATGTTCAGTTTGTGAAAATTCATTTGCTGTATACTTGTGATCTGTTCACTTTTCTATATGTATATTTCAATATGAAAATTTCTTTTAAAACTTGTAACTTGTAAACAAGAAAAAAACAACCCCATCAAAAAGTGGGAGAAGGATATGAACAGACACTTCTCAAAAGAAGACATTTATGCAGCCAACAGACACATGAAAAAATGCTCATCATCACTGGCCATCAGAGAAATGCAAATCAAAACCACAATGAGATACCATCTCACACCAGTTAGAATGGCGATCATTAAAAAGTCAGGAAACAACAGGTGCTGGAGAGGATGTGGAGAAATAGGAACACTTTTACACTGTTGGTGGGATTGTAAACTAGTTCAACCATTGTGGAAGTCTGTGTGGTGATTCCTCAGGGATCTAGAACTAGAAATACAATTTGACACAGCCATCCCATTACTGGGTATATACCCAAAGCATTATAAATCATGCTGCTATAAAGACACATGCACACGTATGTTTATTGCAGCACTATTCACAATAGCAAAGACTCGGAACCAGCCCAAATGTCCAACAATGATAGACTGGATTAAGAAAATGTGGCACATATACACCATGGAATACCACGCAGCCATAAGAAATGATGAGTTCATGTCCTTTGTAGGGACATGGATGAAGCTGGAAACCATCATTCTCAGCAAACTATCACAAGGACAAAAAACCAAACACCGCATGTTCTCACTCATAGGTGGGAACTGAACAATGAGAACGCATGGACACAGGAAGGGGAACATCACACACCGGGGCCTGTTGTGGGGTGGGGGAAGGGGGGAGGGATAGCATTAGGAGATATAACTAATGTTAAATGACGAGTTAATGGGTGCAGCACACCAACATGGCACATGTATACATATGTAACAAACCTGCACGTTGTGCACATGTACCCTAAAACTTAAAGTATAATAAAAAAAAAAAAAACTTGTAACTTTAAAGTGTGTCTCTCTTCCTTTCCCTCTTTTCCTCTCATCAATATAACCTCATGCTTGCCTCTGTTTGATAACAGTAGGTAAAGGATGCCCAATATGAGGCACTGTCTACAGTGACAACTCTCATTATTGGGCCCTGGTTAAAAGGTCAACGTTTTCGGATAGGTAAAAGTCAAGCCCTTGCAATGAGACAAGAAATCCCAGATGTGTTTTCCCACCATTGCCCATATGGGGATTACTTATCTATCACCAAGGAAAAACTGGAGAACAAGAAAGTGTGCAAATGAACCCAGGCTGATCTTTCATTATAAAAGTGTTATATAACAGATAAATTTATATGTGGATAAACAGTACCAGCCCTTGTCCTACCAAAGAACTGGTTAAATGCTAAAGAAAATTTTCATAATCCAAATCCTAAACATTGGGAATGGGCCAAGATAGAAAGATCTAATGTAACACTGAGAACCTCTCAAAACAGATAACTTTGTGATTTGCTATCCTTTATATTGACTGATGTTAATTTTTTTTTAACAAAAAGCTTTATTAAGATATAATTGGTATACAAAAATTGCATATATTCAATATATACATTTTGATGAGTTTTGACATATGTATATGCCCAAGATTCTATCACCACAATCAAGTTACTCGATATATCCATCACTTGCAAAAATTTCCTTGTCCTTTGTAGGGTTTGGTTTTGGTTAAGAACACTTAAAATGAAATGTATCCTCTTATTTAAAGTGCATAATACTGTACTGTTAACTATAGGTAATATGTTGCACATCAGATCTGTAGAACTTATTCATCTTACATAACTAAAACTGTATACCCATTAAGCAACAGTTACCGATTTCCTTTTCCCCATCCCAACAGTCACAATTCTATTCCCTGCATCTATGAGTTTGACTATCTTAGATAACCTCATATGCGTATTTGCCCTTCTGTGACTGCCTTATTTCACTTAGCATAAGTTCTCTAGGTGCATCCATGTTGTTACAAATGGTAGGATTTCCTTCTTTTTCAATGCTGAATGTTTCATTAAATATATATATATATTTATACGCACATACATACATACATACATATATGTATGCCACACTTTCTGCAGGCATTCATCTGTCAATAGGCACCTGGTTTTTTCTCCCCTTATTTTGGCTACTCTGAATAATGCTGAAACGAACATGAGGATGCAATTATCTTTTTGAGACTGTTATTTCAATTATTCTGTATATATATCAGACATAGGATTGCTGGATCATGTGGTGGTTCTAATTTTCTGAAGACCTCCATACTGTTTTTGTTTGTTTTTTGAGATGGAGTCTCACTCTGTCACCCAGGCTGGAGTGCAGTGGTGCGATCTCAGCTCACAGCAACCTCCACCACTTGGGTTCAAGTGATTCTCCTGCCTCAGCCTCCTGAGTAGCTGGGATTACAGGCACACGCCACCATGCCTGGCTAATTTTTGTATTTGTACTAGAGACAGGGTTTCACTGTGTTGGTCAGGCTGGCTTTGAACACCTGACCTCACGATCTGCCACCCTCAGCCTACCAAAGTGCTGGGATTACAGGAGTGAGCCACCGTGCCTGGCCACTCCCTACTGTTTTTAATAGTGACTACACCATTTGATATTCCCACCAATGTGTACAAAATTTCTCTACATCCCGGCCAACCCTTACCTATTATTTGATAATATCCTAACAGGTGTGAGGGAATATTTCATTGTAATTCTGAACTGCCTTTCCCTGATGACTACTGATATGAAGAACCCTTTCATGTATCTAGTGGCCATTTGTATGTCTTCTTAGCAAAAATGTCTATTCAAGTCTATTACCCATTTTTAATTGTTTTGTTTGTTTGCTATCTCAAAATCAGGCATATATGATCAAGTGATCTTTGACAAGGGTGTCAAGACCACAGTGGGGGAAAAGGACAGTTTCTTCAACAAATGATGCTAAGAAAACTGGACACCCACATGCAGAAAAAATAAAATTGGACACCTATCTTATACCAGATGCAAAAATCAACTCAAAATGAATTAAACACTTAAACGATAAGATCTGAACCTGTAAAACTCCTGGAAGAAAATAGAGAAAGTTTTTTAGCATTAGTCTTGGAAAGGATTTCTTGAATTTGACACAAAATGGACAGGCAATAAAACTAAAAATAGACAAGTAAAACCACATTAAACCAAAAAGTTCTGCACAGCAAAGTAAACAACAAACAGAGTGAAAAGGCAACGTATGGAATGGGATAAAAATATCTGGAAACCATTTAGATGATAAGGTGCTAATATAAAAAATATATAATAATCTTCTAAAATTCAATAGCAAAACATAAGCCAATTAAACACTGCCATATTAGTCTTTAAAGTCATTAGACAATGGAAAAAATATGTTTGTATTTCATGCATTGACCTTTGTGAAATAGTCTATATTTTCTATCAGAATAGTAAAGAAAGACAATTTCCAATTAGTGCTTTCTAGCAGTTTCATCACCTTGTATTAACATCTAAGTATCCACGGGGAGGAAAAGGATGAATAGGTGAAATGTAGGAGAATTTTAGGGCAGTGAAACAATATTGTATGATATTGTAATGGTGGACACATGATGTTATACATTTGTAAATACCCAGAGAACTATACAACTCCAAGAATGAATCCTAATGTAAATTATTAATTTTAGTTAATATTCATTAATTGTAACAAGTGTACCACATTAATACAAAGCGTTAATGATAGGAGAAACTGCAGGGTAAGAGGAAGCATTCTGTACTTTCCATACAGAAATAAATGGGAACTTTCTGTAACTTTCTGCTCATTTTTTCTATAAACAGACTGCTCTAAAAATAGTCTATGAATTTAAGAAACTAATTATTTTGACATCTAATAACAATACCATCTACTCAAAGTTACTGGTATTAACAAAAAAAGGAGAAGTTTACTTTTTTCTTGGGTTTTTACACCCTTCTTTTGAAATTTAATATCAACATTGCTTTTCTGAATGTAAAAAAAGTTACACTTTTGTCAGTATGATATATGTACTAGTCTGCTTGGGTTTCAATAACAGAATACCACAGACTGGGGGGCTTAAACAACAGAAAATTATTTTTTCACAGCTCTGAATGCTGGAAATTCAAATAAGATGTTGGTAGGGTTGTTTTCTGGTGAGGCTTCTCATTTTGCCTTGCAGACAGCCACATTCTTACTGTGTCCTCACATGGCCTTTCCTCTGTGCATGTGTACTCTGGTGTCTCCTCCTCTTAGGAAGAGGAGTCCTACTGGGTTACAGCCCCACCCTTTTGACCTCATTTAACATTAATTACCTCCTTAAAAACCTTATCTCCAAATTGGGGGTTAGGACTTCAACATATGGATTTAGGGGAGAGGACACAATTCAATCTGTAACATTCTTCCCTCTGGACCCCCAAATTCGTGTCCTCTTCACATGGAAAAAAACATTCACTCCATCCCAACAGCTCCCAAAAGTCTTAACTCATGTTAGCATCAACTCCAAATCCAAAGTCTCATCTAAATACCATCTAAATCAGGTATGGATGAGACTCAAGGTATGACTAATCACGAGGCAAAATTCCTCTCCAGCTGTGAAACTGCGAAAGCATGCAACGTATATGCTTCTAAAATAGAATGGTGGCACATGCATAGGGTTGCCATTCCCATTGTAAAAGGGAGAAATCAGAACAAAAAAAGAGGTGACAGGTTGCAAGCCAGTCCGTAACCTAGCAAGACAAATTCCATTAGATATAAAGGCACAATAATAATTCTTTCTGGCTTAATGCTCTGACCTACAGGCCCACCATAACAGCGGTTTTGCTTTCTTGGCCCACTGAGATAGTAGACCTGCTCCCTTGGCTCTGGGTGACAGCCTTGCCCCTAAGACTATGGACACAAGTATACAAATATTCAACTGCTAAAACTGAGGAGATGGCCCTATACTCAAACTGAGGAAGAAACAGCCTTAGCCCCGTGAGTCTGTGTGCTCTGGGCCTGTGGAGGCATCTCTGTATCATCTTCAGGTCCTTATCTTTTGTTGAAGGACAAGCCATATTCATAGTCAGATAGGTCTATGGTCCTTTTCTGTAGAATCCCAGAAGTCTGAAAGCCTTCCTTTATTTTGTCCTGTCTTGTCTCCTTTAATCCAAAATGGCAGTATCTCTGCTGCTATAATCCCATCATAGTATTATGGATGGAAAGATTGTCCAACCATACAGTGAGTGTCCTCTCCAAAACATGCTTTCCAGTATTTATTATACAATATAAACAGGCTGAGAATTTTCAGAATCTTAATTTCTGGTTCTCTTTAGCTTAAAATTCCTTGTATAATTCATCTTTCTCCTTTTGAGTTGACTGTAAGCGGTAAGGAGAAACCGGGCCACTTCTTCAACGCTTTGCTTACAAATCTCCTCTGCTAAATATTCAAGGTCATCACTCACAAGTTCTACCTTCCACAAAGCACTAGAATACAATTCAGCCAAGGTTTTTCTTTTTTTTTTTTTTTTTTTTTTGCCACTTTATAACAAGGACTACCTTCTTCCAATTTCCCATAACACAGTCCTCATTTCTGTCTGAGACTTCACCAGAATCACCTTTAACATCCACATTCCTACCAATGATTCCTTCAAGTTAATCTAGGCTTTTTCTAACAGATGCATCAAAACTCTTCCAGCCTCCACATATTACCTAATTCCAAAGTGTTTCTACATTTTTATATGTTTGTTACAGGAGAATACCAATTCACAGTACCAAAATATGCACTATTCTGCTTGGGCTACCATAACACAATACCACAGATTGGGTGGCTTAAACCAAAGAAATTTATTGTCTCATAGTTCTGGAGGCTGAAAGTCTAAGATCAAGGTATTGGCAGGTTTTCTTTCTGGTAAGACCTCTCTTCTTGGCCAGCAGATGGCCACCTTCTTGCTGAGTCCTTATATGTCCTTTCCTCTGTTTGTGTACACTTCAGATGTCTCTTCCTCTTCTTACAATTACACTAGTCCTATTAGATTGGTGTTTTGTCCTGTGACCTCATTTAACCTTAATTTTCCCTTTATGACCTCATGTCCAAATACAGTCACATTGGGAGTTAAGGCTTTAACATATGAATTTTGGGGCAGGGGTGAGGGACACAATTCAGTCCATAACAGTACCTATAGAACCCAAGCTGGTCCTCCCAATTTTGTCATTATTAGAATGCTCATGTTTATTATGTGTCTTTTCTGTTATACTTCATGCATAGAATAAAGTCATGGCACAAAAAAAAACCCACCAAATATTTCTCAAAGGGTAAAAATCCTGTTAGTGAACAAGAAAGAAAAATCAAGAACAGAAATGATCAAGGAATTTAGAGCTCCCTTAGCAATTATTAATATCTTTCTTAAAACTTAAGATAAAAATTCAAGTGAGGTGAAATTGATAAATTTACGAAAGGAGCAAAGCATACCAACTTAGAAAATAAAATGCTTAAATAATTTAGCCAGTTCAAACCATCTCAGGGCAAATAATATTTCCGAATTTTTTTTTTTTTTAAAAACTATCCATACCTCCTGGGCACTTAAAAATATGTACATTTTTTTTGTTTGTTTACAAGAACCATAATGTATTTGTAACCATTAAGTTTAGCATAATTAATCACCTAAAGGTTGTATACTGTAAGTGCTCAGGACCTTATGTCTCCAGAAAATGAGAAAGAACATTCCTTTTGTAGATATAAAGAAATACCATGCCCTTAATGTAAGGGAAATCTCACTGTTACACACGGCATGGCAATCCCAACAGTAATCCATAACTGCTTTGTTGAAATGGGCTTTGGAATCCGTGGCTGTTAACATGAGCAGAACATCATACATAATAACTCTGTCAGATGAGCTGCACAGATATTAATTATTTTGTAAAACTGATTACATGTCAGCTCACCCTACTGATATTGAATCTTCTTGATGTCTATTGTGAGCCGGAAGAACTGAAATAAAAGGAGTCCAAATCCAAGCAGGCCACAGCAAAGAAATACTAGCAACACTACAGTCAATGATCTGTGAAATGCTGCAAAAACGTAAAATGGCTGAGTTTGCAAAACAACAGACAACCACCTAATTTGTTTGTGAATCATTTAAGAACACCTTAGGACACAAAAAGTAATCCTATGTTAAATAGAAATTAAAACAGCTTCTCACAGTTATGGCCAGATGCCTACGGAATGTATGTGCCTTACTTAGTTCAATGAATATTTCAAGTACCTGTATTATTTGGTGAAAGACAGTTTGTAATCCAGGATCCCTCCCATATTACTGTTCAATCTTTGTGAAAGATATCAGATACTTCATCTACACAGACGGTGTCAGGTGATTTCTAAACGGTCATTTTATAATTCTATGCTGCAGTAATGAAAACTGCATTTGAAACTGCTAATTTATGAACTCAAACTGTCCAACACAAATTAGAGAGAGACCACAGTCTTCTAAGGTAATTGTTGGTGTTATATACTTCTGTGTTTGAACATGATAAAGTCAACTTCAACAGTTTAAATGGTTCTGCATATACTTTGGTGTTCACATCTATAAGTATTTTTCCTATCTCCATCTAGCCACCTCTCACCTTCCTTATTTCTACTTTTCTTCTACCTTCTCTGGGTTTGTTGAGTTAGGCATAGTGCAATGCATAATAAACAACCTTAACGACAAAAAGTAATATGAATTTGTCATTGTATTTGCTACCAGTACTTCATATCCTGTCCCATAGGTTCTTAAGTCACACACTTCAATTAAAGTTGAACAGCACTTCTTTATTCTTGTAAACTGACTCATTTTCCCTTTTCTTTTTCTTACAACTATATCTCAGGCACTTAGTCTTGAATGCCCACTGCAGTCTTTCAATCCAAGTGACACCTTTAAGAATTATAAAATATTACTGAAGAAATGCAGACATGTGTTCCGATTAGTTTTGTCCATTTTATTTGCTACCTCTCTTTCATAAAAGAATGAATTTTTAAGAAGAATGACAGTAATAATAAGCAGGACCCATATATTCACTGACTTCTTACACACTACTTTCTTATGGGAAAAATATATGAAAAGGTAGAAATTGCATGCAGAATTAAGAGAGTTGTACAAAATGCTGAAATACACTTTTCAAAATGGTGTGTGCATGTCGGTATTTATATGGGACTCTCAGAAACATCATATGATGAGGATACAAGTTCTGGCTCCAAAGAAGAGTTTTCATTATTTATGGAGATTCTTGAGCAATCCAGGACATGATACATCTAAATATAATTTTAATAAGGTGCCAATAATATTTCTGTTTGGACCATAAAGATACAGTAAAGAAGAAAATAAAATCAGGAAATTTCTTTTCAGTTAATATTCAATAATCATTTGCTGAGAAACTATTATTTTGTCCCAGAACATAAAGAATAACAAAGACATGTGCTATGAAAGCATATGAGAGGGTGAGAGGGGTTCTAAGCCAATTGACTGGGAGAGAACAGGCAAAAATTATCAGGGTTCTCAAAGGAAAACATCTAAATAAAGACTTCAGCCTGAGGTCAAATGGAGCCTTCTTCCCCCCAAGTACTTCTCAGGCTGACTTCTTAGAATGGGAAATACAGGCTAAAACATACTTACCTTATGTTAAGTATATTATCATGACATAAAGCGTTGTTTTAACCAAATGTTGATAATAAGTATTTGTCTAATTTGCCATACTCTTACTAGATACATTCTTCTTGATGTATCAGTAATCAAGAAAGGATTCAGATGAAAGGCGGCTGCATAGACAAGCACACTGACTTGACTTCAAAATCCTTTTTACTTCAGGGCCAGAGGAATTGTCACACACAGAGACATTTTGTTTGATACAGAGGCAACTATATTAGATTACCTCAAAAGATACGGCTCCAAAAAAATGCCAGACAATGGAGAAAAAAAAAGCAGGTATCTCCTAGCAGATAAAACACTGACCAATAAAGCACTGCCTGGGAAGCCAAGAGACTTGGGCTTGTTTACTTATTTATCCCACCATCTTCCCCAAAAGAGAGTTTTACGTTCCTAGCACTTTCATTGTTTGCTCTGTTCCTAAACAGCTTTTACCTTTGTTCATCTGGTACCTTTGTTCATCTGTTACCTATGCCTTTATGTTGTACTTTTGTCTTTGCGTCACCAGATAACACATTAATGTGTACATCTGAATCTTCCTCTACTTGTAAACTCCCAGAGAAAGGGCATAAGCAGTAGCTCAAGTTTTTGTAGCCCCCCTCAATACCACAGGCTGCATTGTATGTGACTATATATGTTGCTGAAATGAATTTGTGGCAATTAGAGCTACTGTTCTCTCTTTGGGCATTGAAAGGAAATCCAAACATATCAGGTATAAACCACATTCTTTATTTCATTTAAATTCACCTAAGAGCCAACCCAATGTTTAAATACATTAGGTTGAATTACATGGGAAAAAAAACCTAATTAGAAACTAAATTATGATTTACATACTCATATGCTTCTGGTTGAATCAAAATGCTTGTCCTAGTATACAATACACTTCTACAAGCTTCTGCCCTTTCCCTAGTAAACTCTTAATTTACTCATAATTACATAAAGTAAGAAAAGAAAAATGAGATAAAGTAGTACTTTTTAAATGATTATATTTATTTTTAAATAAAAGTTTCTGAGTGTAAAACAGGACTATGTTTATGAAAAGTACCAACTAACTCTTCTACCAGACAAACACTGTTATGATGAAAAATGCTGCTACAGGAATATAGCCAAAAGTTGGATTAAGGTGATAGCAATGAAGGTGTTATCATCAAATTCTAGATATACACTGAAAGTAAAGCAGAGATGATTTCCAGACAGATTGGATGTAGAGTCTATGAGGAGCTAAGGATCTCCAAATTCTTTGTTATATGCAACTGTAAAGATGAAACTGCCATCAACGGGTATGGGAAAGGCTGCCAGTGAAACAGAAAGGACAGTCAGGAGTTTGGTTTGTGATATCTTTAGGTATGAGATCTCTCAACAAAAGATTTAAACGTGGGATGGTTCTCTAAAGCCATGAAAATAAATGATATCTACAAGGTTGTGAGTATGCACAGAGAAAAGACCAAAGACTGAGCCCTGGGTTTACCTAAATTTTCTGGGGATATATTAACTCTCATTCATTTCCTCATGGATCTGCAGTTTGGGAAGTGAACTTATCTTTATCATGAGACTATCATGGGCCCTTGAGAACCTGTCCCTCCTGGAAACAGGGTTTCACACTGTATCTGCCAGGTGTTCCAAAGGCATCACCAGTCAGTTTGGAAGTCTTTGGCTCACCCTAATAGTATAAATTCAAATCCCCAAACCTGAAATTTGGGATTCTCAGGTGATATGGAGGATGTCAGAATCTAAAAATGAATTGAAAAAGAGAAAGAATCCAATCAAGCAGTTATTGTACCTTTGCAATACAGACTATTTCATGGTAACCAAATAGTTGGTGAGCAAAAGTTCTTCAGTATAGAAGCACAGTGCTAAAAAATGAAGGGTGATTATATTAAAATTACCATTTTTGACCCCTGATGAAATAATGGATCTAGATAAAACCATCAATAGATGCTAAAACAATTAGAAAAAAAGATAATAAAGTACCTTATAATGGGCAGATAAGGCTGTTCCCACTTACACTCAAAGATCAAACCAAAATCACTAAAAACAGGACAATGGTATGAGTTTGCTAGGACTACCATAACAAAGTACCACAGACTGGGTAGTTTAAACAACAGAAACTTATTGTCTCACAGTTCTGGAGACTAGAAGCCAAAAATCAAGACATCAGCAGGTTTGGTTCCTTCTGTGACCTCTCTCCTTGGGCTGCAGATGGCTGTCTTCTCAATGTGTCCTCACACGATCTTTCCTCTGTAGGCACACATACCCAGTAGGTCTTTATGTGTCCAAATTTGTTCTATGTATAAGGACACCAGTCAGATTGGATTAGTGCCCACACTAACAACTCATTTTAACTTAATCACCTCTTTAAAGTCCCTATCCTCCAAATACAGTCATGTTCAGAGGTACTAGGAATTAGGCCTTCAACACATGAATTTGGGGGTGCCCAATTCAGCCTAATAAAGCTATTATAGAGATTGATGTTTTAGAAAATCCATTAAAGAACACAGTCTGAGTTTCAGGATATCATATGTGCTTTAACTATATGTTACTATGCTGTTTATGAAACTATCCATCAAAAAATATATACCTTCTGACTGGGCATGGTGGCTCACGCTTGTAATCCCAGCACTTTCAGAGGCCAAGGCAGGCAGATCACTTGAGGCCAAGAGTTCAAGACAAGCCTGGCCAAGAAGGTGAAACCTTATCTCTACTAAAAATACACAAATTAGCCAGGTGTGGTGGCACATGCCTGTAATCCCAGCTACTCAAGAGGCTGAGACATGAGAATTGCTTGAAACAGGGAGGTGGAGATTGCAGTGAGACAAGATAGCACCACAACACTCCAGCTTAGGCAATAGAGAGACTGCGTTAAAAAAAAAAAAAAAAAAAAAAAAAAAAAAAGGATACTTTCTCCCTTTTTAATAGCCAATAGGCCAGAAAGTGGTATATCCTTCATATATTTAAAACTAAAATTTCGGAGGTGGAGCCAAGATGGCCGAATAGGAACAGCTCCAGTCTACAGCTCCCAGCCTGAGCGACACAGAAGACGGGTGATTTCTGCATTTCTGTTTGAGGTACCGGTTTCATCTCACTAGGGAGTGCCAAACAGTGGGTGCAGGACAGTTCATGAAGCGCACTGTGCGCCAGCCAAAGCAGGGCGAGGCATTGCCTCACTCAGGAAGCGCAAGGGGTCAGGGAATTCCCTTTCCTAGTCAAAGAAAGCAGTAACAGACGGCACCTGGAAAATCGGGTCAGTCCCACCCTAATACTGCGCTTTTCCAACAGGCATGCAAAACAGCACACTAGGAGATTGTGTCCCGCACCTGGCTCGGAGGGTCCTACGCTCGTGGAGTCTTGCTGATTGCTAGCACAGCAGTCTGAGATCAAACTGCAAGGCAGCAGCAAGGCTGGGGGAGGGGCGCCCACCATTGCCTAGGCTTGCTTAGGTAAACAAAGCAGCCAGGAAGCTTGAACTGGGTGGAGCCCACCACAGCTCAAGGAGGCCTGCCTGCCTCTGTAGGCTCCAACTCTGGGGGCAGGGCACAGACAAACAAAAAGTCAGCAGGAATCTCTACAGACTTAAATGTCCCTGTCTGACTGACAGCTTTGAAGAGAGTAGTGGTTCTCCCAGCACGCAGCTGGAGATCTGAGAATGGACAAACTGCCTCCTAAAGTGGGTCCCTCACCCCTGAGCAGCCTAACTGGGAGGCACCCCCAGTAGGGACAGACACCTCACTTGGCCAGGTACTCCTCTGAAACAAAACTTCCAGAGGAACTATCAGACAGCTGAATTTGTGGTCTCATGAAAATCTGCTGTTCTGTAACCACCACTGCTGAGACCCAGCCAAACAGGGTCTGGAGTGGACCTCTAGTAAACTCCAACAGACCTGCAGCTGAGGGTCCTGTCTGGTAGAAGGAAAACTAACAAACAGGAAGGACATCCACATCAAAAACCCATCTGTACATCACCATCATCGAAGACCAAAAGTAGACAAAACCACAAAGGTGGGGAAAAAACAGAGCAGAAAAACTGGAAACTCTAAAAAACAGAGCACCTCTCCTCCTCCAAAGGAATGCAGTTCCTCACCAGCAACAGAACAAAGCTGGATGGAGGATGACTTTGACGAGTTGAGAGAAGAAGGCTTCAGACAATCAAACTACTCTGAGCTTCGGGAGGAAATTCAAAACAATAGCAAAGAAGTTAAAATCTTTGAAAAAAAATTAGACGAATGGATAACTAGAATAACCAATGGAGAGAAGGGTGTAAAGGAGCTGATGGTGCTGAAAGCCAAATATCGAGAACTACGCGAAGACTGCAGAAGCCTCGGTAGCAGATGCGATCAACTGGAAGAAAGGGTATCGCTGATGGAAGATGAAATGAATGAAATGAAGAGAGAAGGGAAGTTTAGAGAAAAAAAGAATAAAAAGAAATGAACAAAGCCTCCAAGAAATTTGGGACTATGTGAAAAGACCAAACCTACATCTGATTGGTGTACCTGAAAATGATGGGGAGAATGGAACCAAGTTGGAAAACACTCTGCAAGATATTATCCAGGAGAACTTCCCCAATCTAGCAAGGCAGGCCAACATTCAGATTCAGGAAATACAGAGAACGCCACAAAGATACTCCTCGAGAAGAGCAACTCCAAGACACATAATTGTCAGATTCACCAAAGTTGAAATGAAGGAAAAAATGTTAAGGGCAACCAGAGAGAAAGGTCGGGTTACCCACAAAGGGAAGCCCATCAGACTAACAGCTGATCTCTCGGCAGAAACTCTACAAGCCAGAAGA
>NW_026652298.1:13699898-13767126 GCF_009828535.3 Hylobates moloch | reverse complement strand
CACATCTACAACTATCTGATCTTTGACAAACCTGACAAAAACAAGCAATGGGGAAAGGATTCCCTATTTAATAAATGGTGCTGGGAAAACTGGCTAGCCATATGTAGAAAGCTGAAACTGGATCCCTTCCTTACACCTTATACAAAAATTAATTCAAGATGGATTAAAGACTTAAATTTTAGACCTAAAACCATTAAAATCCTACAAGAAAACCTAGGCAATACCATTCAGGACATAGGCATGGGCAAGGACTTCATGTCTAAAATACCAAAAGCAATGGCAACAAAAGCCAACATTGACAAATGGGATCTAATTAAACTAAAGAGCTTCTGCACAGCAAAAGAAACTACCATCAGAGTGAACAGGCAACCTACAGGATGGGAGAAAATTTTTTGCAACCTACTCATCTGACAAAGGGCTAATATCCAGAATCTACAATGAACTCAAATGTACAAGAAAAAAACAAACAACCCCATCAAAAAGTGGGCGAAGGACATGAACAGACACTTCTCAAAAGAAGACATTTATGCAGCCAAAAAACATATGAAGAAATGCTCATCATCACTGGCCATCAGAGAAATGCAAATCAAAACCACAAGGAGGTACCATCTCACATCAGTTAGAATGGCCATCATTAAAAAGTCAGGAAACAACAGGTGTTGGAGAGGATGTGGAGAAATAGGAACACTTTTACACTGTTGGTGGGACTGTAAACTAGTTCAACCATTGTGGAAGTCAGTGTGGAGATTCCTCAGGGATCTAGAACTAGAAATACCATTTGACCCAGCCATCCCATTACTGGGTATATACCCAAAGGATTATAAATCATGCTGCTATAAAGACACATGCACACATATGTTTATTGCAGCACTATTCACAATAGCAAAGACTTGGAACCAACCCAAATGTCCAACAACAATAGACTGGATTAAGAAAATGTGGCACATATACACCATGGAATACTATGCAGCCATAAAAAATGAGGAGTTCATATCCTTTGTAGGGACATGGATGAAACTGGAAACCATCATTCTCAGTAAACTATCGCAAGGACAAAAAAACCAAACACCACATGTTCTCACTCATAGTTGGGAATTGAACAGTGAGAACTCATGGACACAGGAAGGGGAGCATTGCACTCCGGGGACTGTTGTGGGGTGGGGGGAGGGGGAGGGACAGCATTGGGAGATATACCTAGTGCTAAATGACGAGTTAATGGGTGCAGCAAAACAAAATGGCACATGGATACATATGTGACAAACCTGCACATTGTGCACATGTACCCTAAAACGTAAAGTATAATAATAAAAAAATAAATAAAACTAAAATTTCCACATATAAAACATGAAATCAAAGTGTTAATATTATTTTTACAACTAGCTATAATTTTTTAGTGTAGTACTTATTAAGTGGCATTAGTTCCCTTAATCATCATGACATTCCAATGAGGTAGGGACTGTTAACTCCATTTTACAGATGAGGAATCTGAGTCCTAGAAGTTAAGTGACTTCTCAAATTATTCCCATCACTTTGTGAGGAAGATGTTCTTATTTTCTAGTCTTGAGATTTCTAAGGATGAGAAGAGTGAGATGCATTGAAGTTTTGACAGAGAATTCTAAGCTGATGGTCACATACTGGAATGGAGGATGCAACAAACATCGTTGGTTGTCCTCCCCAACCTGCTGGCACCTTAGCTGGCTACAGTAGCAGAAGGTAAGGAATGGAAGGAGCAACTAGCTCCGAGATGGAATGTCAAGATCTACAGTCTTGATCATCTTTTGGGTGACGTCGGAAGTACTCTCCTTTAGCCATTCTAAAAATAAAACAGGGTCCAATACATTGACAGGGTCTGCAAAAACTCTGCACACACTACTATCTTACCACATGAATATTGGCGGCCTTCTTTAAACTTTTTGCTTTTGTGTAGTTTTCTCCCTTTCTTCAGGAGTATGGAATCTGCATCAAGTCACACCCAATTTGCTATCACTTATTCTCGTATAAATTTATTATTATCTGGAGTAAATGCCTCTGTAGACAGCTGTTCTATATAGTCCTTCAGCAGGAATCTCCCTGAAATTCAATGATACTCTTAGATCTTATGCTAAGATAAAGATTTAGCTTATAATACTAAAGCAGCCAAGCTGTCCCAGTTATTTCTTCTGTCTTCTCATTCAGTGAGGCCCTTGGAGCCTCCTGAAGTATGCAATTTAGCTTGTTTTCTTTAAATGTTTCCAGACACTAATGTTTCCTACATTCTGAAGTTACTCATGACTCTTAGTAAATTCAACACCCCTAGTTTCACAATAAAATATTTAATGGTGATTAGTGAAGATCCTCTAATGCAATTGGATTGATTCATTTTGTGAAATTTAAAATAAATTTTTTTGTGAATCACATTATTTACGAAAGTAGCTGTAATCCCAGCACTTTGGGAGGCCGAGGCGGGCGATCACAAGGCCAGGAGATCAAGACCATCCTGGCTAACACAGTGAAGCCCTGTCTCTATTAAAAATACAAAAAATTAGCCGGGCGTGGTGGCAGGCACCTTTAGTCCCAGCTACTCGGGAGGCTGAGGCAGGAGAATGGTGTGAACCTGGGAGGCAGAGCTTGCAGTGAGCTAAGATGTGCCACTGCACTCTAGCCTGAGCGACAGAGTGAGACTCTGTCTCAAAAAAAAAAAAAAAAAAAAAAAAGTAAGTAGCAGTTGCACTTTTCCCTCATACAAAATCTTACAAGGAACCCCAAAATGTCAACCTGACCAAAGCAATTAAGGGGTTAAATATTTCACTATCTGCAGAATCCCTGAAACACAGATTGAGCACTACTGACATAAAACATGGTGTTCATAAACCACTATGAAATTAGTGAAATTAATCAAATTATTGAAATTAATGTTTTATTACAATTATTTTCAATAATAAATCTTCCCTTGTTCCATAGTATTTCAGAGGTTTCATTTCAGGCTGTTTTATTTTTCTTCGTACACACAGCGAGATTACAGAGAGATCTGCCCAGACTTTGGTGTCAAACAGACAAGTTGAGGGAAACTACCCACGATCACTTTTTTGCCCATCTGCTCCTATCTAGGCAAAGGTTGCTGACATACAAAGCACTCAGTCCTGTTCACCTATCCTTAACAGGCCTTTACCACCTGATTTTTAGCTCAATATTCTTCAGAGAGGGCATTTTTCAATACCCTTTATTGCCTACCTGTTTTTCTGGGAGATGGAACCCATTTAAAAAACTGTAATTGCCACTGCTACCACGCATAATCAACAGGGTTCTTTTTGTGTCAGATCTGCAAATGCTTTGTGGTACCCATGTGTGATGGTTAATACTGAGTGTCAACTTGATTGGATTGTAGGATGCCAATTATTGTTCCTGGGTGTGTCTGTGAGGGTGTTATCAAAGGAGATTAACATTTGAGTCAGTGGACTGGGAAAGGCAGACAGACACACCCTTAATTTGGGTGGTACCATCTAATCAGCTGCCAGCGAGGCTAGAACCAAGCAGGCAGAAGAAACGTGGAAGGAGCAGATTTGCTGAGTCATCCAGCCTTCATCTTTGTTGCATGCTGGATACTTCCTACCCTCGAACATCAGACTCCAAGTTCTTCAGCTTTTGGACTCTTGGACCTATACCAGTGGTTTGCCATGGGCTCTCCAGCCTTCAGCGACACACTGAAGGCTGCATTGTTGGCTTCCCTACTTTTGAGGTATTGGGACCCAGATTGGTTAGTTCTGCCCCTCTAGAGAACCCTAAATACCATGACAAATTCCCCTTCTGCCTAGTAGCTTCCTGGAATTTGCTGGGAACACAGGTAATGAAAGAAATTCAGCAGTTTCTGCCTCACAGAGTAGTATCTGAGAATCTGAGAGGCAAAAAGGGATGTCTTTCCATTTTGCCATTGGTAGAAGTTCTATGAAGGAATTGACTACAGGGGAAGAATAATGCCTCTTAGCCTGTATTTACCAGGTTGTTTATATCTTGAGGCAAGGGTGGGGTATGCAGGTGCTAAAGTAGAGAAATTCCTCTCAACCTAAGACCATATGCTTCTTAATTAAGGTACTTCCTCCTGCTTTCTGTGTTTTTGAAGTTTTTAAATTTTGGTTTTGTGGTAAATTTTGATTTTATTCTACATCTTCACAGGAACTTGATGAACAATGAGAAAAGGGTACACAGGAGGCTGCCAGTTGCCATTTCTGAACCAGGAGACTCCTTCATATAATTTTTTAAAAATTCATAATTTTATATAAATTTTAATAAGCAACTGTATGGCATGTTTATTTCTTCATTTATTTATTTATACCCTGCCTTATCTACAAACAATTTTTGAAAGTAAGATATTACAGAAAGCTGCAAACCTTGAGCTCAAAGTTGTGACTATAGGCTGGCTGGGTCATGTTTCAAAAAACAGAGAATAAAGTGGCAAAGTAAAACATTGATAAAATTTTAACTTCAGTATAGGAAAAGACAAAATTAACGACAACCCACAGACTGGAAGAAGAAATCTGCAAATATAAGCAAATGGTTAATAGCTACAATTAATTCTACAAAGCAAATTTTTTAAAAGAAAAATATCCAGCAGAAAAATGAACAAGGAGTATAGAAGTGCAGTTCCTAGAGGAGGAAAGCCAAATGGCCAACAATTATATAAAAAGTGTTCAACCTCACCAGAAACCAGGAAAATGAAAAATAAAACAAGGTTCCCGTTCACACCCATCACACTGGGAAAAATTAAAACGTCTTACAATACCAATTATAAAAATGATCTGGAGCAACAAGAAGAATCTCAATAACTGTTATGGGGAGGTATAACTAGGCACAACCATTTTGGAAAGCAATTTGGTAGGGTCTGGTAAAATAAAATATGTCTATCCATGGATGTGCAGTTCTACTTTAGGTTTGTATATGAATAAGGAAACATCATATGGGAATGCTCATTTTAGCAACACTTTGCAATAATATAAAAAAACTGGAAACAACCCAAATGTGCATCAATTGATTTGATAAATATTTGTTCATTCATACAATGGAATACTATATAGCAATAAAAAGTAATAAAGCTATATATATCTAGAAAAAGTTATTTTAAGTAAAAAGGCTGCAGAAATATACCCATTAAAGAATAACACAGCATAGTAAAGAGTTATAAAAAGTTTTAGAGCATGTAAAACAAAGTAATATTTTGTTTATTGATACATGCATGTGTAGCAAAAGCATAAGAACATGCATAGGAATGACAGACACCAAGTTTAGAATAGTAACCTCTAGGAAGAAACCAAAGGGGGCTTAAATTTTATCTGCATTTTTATTTCTAAAACAAAAAAGGAAAAATAGTAAAATGTAAATATTTTCTAATGCTAAGTGATGAGAACACACAGATGTTCAGTATATTATTCTCTATATCGTAAATTTGAAATATTTTATTTAAAAAATTTAAATTTGTTTTATTAGGAATCTGCAAACCACATATTTTCTATCCCGTAAGTATTTGTGAATATGAAAAATACAAAACATTTATTTTGCTTTGAAGAGCACATAAAGTAGCATTAGATTTCCATTTAAGCCTTAGTTACTAACAAGTATGATATATATTGGGGAGTGGGGAAGGAGCAGCAACACCACTTGGGTCAAAATGATTACCTGTGCAAGTAGTTCTCATTTATTGTGCATCAGAAATATCTGAAAGGTTTTTTTTTTAAAGAATAGACACTCAGGCCTCATCTTAAACCTGCTTGAATCAAAATGTCTACATTGAGGACCATATACACAACAAGACTGAAAACCACTTGTCTATGAGAGTGACACAAAAAGAAAAATGAGCAACCCTGATTGATTTAGAAAAAACATGTAGTTCGAATGGTGAAGGTACAGTTTTCCTAATGGCTATGTGGACAGTTCCATGTATTCTACCTATGCACTGTACAAGCAATAGAAAAATATAAAAAAAATTAAGAAGACACATTTAACAATACTACACAAGTTAATACCACAAGAAAAGGAGACAGCAGCTGTGTTTCATATGCAATGCAACAATAATACAATGTTCTTGGATGTTAGTAACTGAACTAGGCTAGAAAAACATAGGTGCCTTTCAAGAAATAAAAACAGCACAAAAAGGCATAAAACATTAACTGTAACTGAAACACTCTCTTGATACGATTACAGTGCTGGATATTCTTTGCTCCACATTCCAGAGTCTACTCTTTACCTTCTTAACTTTGCTCTAATTCCTAGGAGGCTGACTTTTGGACTGCTACAACAAGGCTGTCTTGCCTTTTGGCTTCCAATATTATCTGCCAGCGGAAAGCATCAGGTGGATATCAAAGGACTGGAAAAGTGTGAGGCTGGGGTATATTCCCTCTGGTGCTCCCCTGTCAGATCACAGAAAGGCCAGAGTTCTTGTCAGGCAGCCTTTTCTTTTTTTTTTTTTTTGAGACGGAGTCTAGCTCTGTCACCAGGCTGGAGTGCAGTGGCGCCATCTCAGCTCACTGGAACCTCCAACTCCCGGGTTCAAGCAATTCTCCTGCCTCAGCCTCCTGAGTAGCTGGGATTACAGGCACACACCATCACACCCAGCTAATTTTTGTATTTTTAGTAGAAACGGGGTTTCAATATGTTAGTCAGGATTGTCTCGATCTCCTGACCTCATTATCTGTCCACCTCAGCCTCCCAAAGTGCTGGGATTACAGGTGTGAGCCACCGGGCGCGGCCCCAGGCAGCCTTTTCTACATAGTTTCCATGTGGGTTTCAGTAATGGTCCTTCTCTTGCCTCTTCAGGCCTAGGGATGATAATGACTCTCATTATTGCTAGTCTTGGGGTGCTTCATCATCCATTGTTGGTTTATTTTAACCTAGAGACACCTATTTAAATTAAACTCATCTCAGTTGCCTCATTTGAGTATGTCATCTATTTTCTACCAGAACACTGACTGACATTACTAAGTTTAAGTTATGCTTTATACCAGATTATCAGAGTAATAAATTTCTTCTGTAGATCTAGCCTTATAAGCTGATATATACCGCTATTAACCACTGTTCTAGGTATTATGTGCGATTAAGGAAAGAAAAAAATATATATATGTATATATATACACGCATATATATATGCATATATATATGCGTATATATATGTGTGTATATATATATACATGGCATAATTTATGCCTTTGAAAAAAATCTAGATAGAGAACAAGTTCATGGCCAAAATAAATGAAATAATTGAGAACACAGAGAATAACTAGCAATTAAGTAGTGGTAGACAAACTAAGGGCAAGAAACAAGAATTAGGGAGTCAGGGAAAGCTTTGTGAAGACAGTAGTCTTCCAGTTGGGTCTTAAAGTATAGGGGGGATTTAAATAGCATTAGCCAAGTAGAATGAAGAGATACGGACATCTAAAACAAGGAAAATAAATAAGACAAAACACTAAGTTGGGAAAGTGCAGGGTTGTTTGGCTAGCAGTAAGCATAATGTTTGACTTGAGCAGAGAAAGCTTTATTTCTGACTCTACAGCCTTAGTAGTTCTAAGTCAGACACGTGTAGCTACACAAATATCTATTACACGCTTTACGTATCATCAGAAAAGAATCTGGGAAATAACAAATTCCACCTTGAAACCAGAGATCTGAGCAAAATTTGGCCAGAAAGATAGAACTTCTCCTTATGCAGATAATTTCTAACTCTATTAAACAAACTTTGAGCAGACAGCCCCCAATTTACCTATAATACCACTGGCCCACACGTCTATTCTCTTGATTCCTTGCTGCCCAAAATATGTGTCCATACATCAATTTTGGCCTCTAGGATACATTTTTTCAACAGGTTTCTGAATAGGCTAGGCAATTCTCATTCAGAACAAGCCTCACTGTTTATTTCAGCAATTTTACCACGGATGTTTTAAAGCTGCTTTTAAAGAGCTGTGGTTGTTTCTAAGGTTTTCTAGATATCAAACCATCAGTGAACTAATCAGGTAAAGAGATTATAAAACATAAGGACAATTCAATTACTAAGAGAATATTCTCCAGTATTTCTGCTTGCTACAGAAAAATTTATCAAGATTAAGAAACCCAGGAGTTCCAATTTCCTCAGCCAGCTTTTTTATGAAACTCAGCCGTCATTTCTCAAAAATTTTCTAAAATCGAAGAAAGCAAGAAAACACCTTGTTAATAGTGATGTCACCAAGATGGCTGACTAGAAGTACCTGGCATTCCCCACAAAAAGGGACTTTTTCGAGAAGAGACTAAAAAGAACAATACAAAAGATTAGCACAACAGAGCTGGCTTTCTGGAAAGATAAAATTGACACAACTTTAAGAAAAAGAAGACAGGAGACTCAAATAAAATTAGAAATGAAAAAGGGGATATTACAAATGATACTACGGAAATACAAAGGAAAATAATATGAAAACTGTATGCCAACAAATTGGAAAACTGAAAACAAACTGACAAATTCCTAGATACATACAATCTACCAAGATTGAACTATGAAGAAATAGAAAACCTTTACATTAAGACCAATAATAAATGAGATTGACTCAGTAATAAAACGTCTCACATCAAAGTAAAAGCCCAGGATCTGATGGCTTCACTGCTGAATTCTATCAAACATTTCAAGACTAATACCAGTTCTTCTCAAAATCTTCCAGGATTTATAAAATCCTAGACTCCACCAAAAAACTGTTAGAACTAATTACCAAATTCAGTAAAGTTGTAAGATACATAATCAATATATAAATTCAGTAGCATTTATATGTGCCAATAGAGAATTACCTGAAAAAGAAACCAAGAACGCAATCTCATTTGCAATAACTACAAAAAATTAGATGCCTGGAAATAAATTTAACCAAGCATGTCAAAGATCTCTATTGTAAAAATTATAAAATATTGATAAAAGAAATTGAAGAGGATGCAAATATATAGAAGGATATTCTGTGTTCATGGATTAGATTGTTAAAATGTCCATACTACTCAAGGCAATCTACAGATTTAATGCAATCCCTATAAAAATACCAATGACATTTTTCAAAGCAATGAAAAAAAATCCTAAAATTCATACAGAACCACGAAAGACCCCAAATAGCCAAAGTAATCTTGAGCAAAAAGAATAAAGCTGGAGATCATAGTATCTGGCTTCAAAATATACTACAAAACTATAGTAATCAAAATGGTATGGTACTGTTATAAAAATAGAAAGGCTAATGGAAGAGAATTGAGAACACAGAAATAAATCCACACACAACCGATTTTTGATAAAGGTATAATAGGCACATGTTAGGAAAAGGATTGTCTCATAAATAAATGATACTGGAAAAACTGAATATCCACATGTAGAAGAATGAACTAAACCCGTCTTCTACCATATGAAAAAAAATCACCTCAAAATAGAAACAGATTGGCCTGGTGCAGTGGCTCATGCCTGTAATCCCGGCTCTTTGGGAGTCCAAGGCGGGCAGATCACCTGAGGTTGGGAGTTCAAGACCAGCCTGACCAACATAGAGAAACCCCATCTTTACTAAAAATACAAAATTAGCCAGGTGTGGTGGCACATGCCTGTAATCCCAACTATTTGGGAGGCTGAGGCAGGAGAATCGCTTGAACCCGGGGGGTGGAAGTTGCAGTGAGCCAAGACCGTGCCACTGCACTCCAGCCTGGGCAATAAGAGTGAGACTCCATCTAAAAAAAAAAAAAAAAAAAAGGAACTGGATTAAAGACTTAAATGTAAAACCTGAACCTGTAAAACTACCAGAAGAAAACATGAGGGAAATGCTTTATAGCCTTGGTCTGAGCAATGATTTTTTGGATAAGACCTCAAAAACACAGGCAACAGAAACAAAAATAGACAAACAGGATTATATTTAACTAAAAAGTTTCTGCACACCAAAAGACACAATCGATAAACAGAACCTATAGAATGGGAAAAATATTTGCAAACTATGCATCTGAGTTAATATCCAGAAGACATAAGGAACTTAACTCAACAGCAAAATAATAATCTGATAAAAAATGAGCAAAAGACCTGAACAGATGTCAATAGAAGACATATAAATGGCCAACGGGTATATGATAAAATGCTCAACGGTCACTAACCGTTTGGGAAATATAAATGTAAATTAAAACCACAATGAGATATAATCTCACCCCAATTAGAATGGCTATTATCGGCCAGGCGCGGTGGCTCACGCTTGTAATCCCAGCACTTTGGGAGGCCGAGATGGGCGGATCACGAGGTCAGGAGATCGAGACCATCCTGGCTAACACGGTGAAACCCCGTCTCTACTAAAAATACAAAAAATTAGCCGGGCGTGGTGGTGGGCGCCTGTAGTCCCAGCTACTTGGCAGGCTGAGGCAGGAGAACGGCGTGAACCCAGGAGGCGGAGCTTGCAGTCAGCTGAGATCACGACACTGCACTCCAGCCTGGGAGACAGCAAGACTCCATCTCAAAAAAAAAAAAAAAAAAAAAAAACCAAACCAAACCAAAACAAACAAACAAAAAGAATGGCTGTTATCAAAAAGACAAAAAAAAAAAAAAAATGCTGGAATGTATATGAAGAATGAGGAATTCTTATATACTGTTGGTGGGAATGTAAATTTGTAAATTTGTCCAGCCATTACTGAAGACAGTATGGAGGTTCCTCAAAAAATTAATAATGAACTTCAAAATGATCCAGCAATCCCACTACTGGGTATATATCCAAAGGAAATGAAATCAGCATGCTGAAGAGACATCAGTACTCCCATGTTTATTACAGTACTATTCACAATACCCAAGATACAGAATCAATCTAAGTGTCCATCAAAGAATGAATGAAGAAAACGTGGTATATATACACAATGGAACACTATTCAGCCAAAAAAAAGGGATGAAGTCCTGTCATTTGTAGCAACATGGATGAGTCTGGAGGACATTATATTAAGTGAAATAAACCAAGCACAGAAAGACAAAATCTGCATAATCTCACTCATGTGCAACCTAAAACAGATGATTTCAGGCCAGGCATGGTGGTTCACACCTGTAATCCCAGCAATTTGGGAGGCCAAGGCAGGTGGATCACGAGGTCAGGTGTTTGAGAACAGCCTGACCAACATGGTGAAACCCCATCTCTACTAAAAATACAAACATTAGCTGGGCATGGTAGTGCATGCCTATATTCCCAGCTACTCAGGAGGCTGAGGCAGGAGAATCACTTGAACCCAGGAGGCAGACGTTGCAGTGAGCCGAGATCATGCCATTCCACTCAAGCCTGGGTGACAGAATGAGACTCCATCTAAAAAAAAAAAAAAGTTGATGTCCTAGAAGTAGAGAGGAGAACAGCAGTCACCAGAATCTGGGAAGTAGAAAAGGGGAGAGAGGGAAAAGGGAAAGGGGAAAGGGAAAGGAGGAGGGAGAAAGATTGGTCAATAGGTACAAACTTGCAGTTACGTACAAGGAATAAGTTTTAGTGATCTACTGCATAGCAAGGTGACTATAGTTAATGACACTATATTGTATATATTTCAAAATACCAAGAAGAGAGAATTTTGAATGTTCTCACCATAAATGACAAATCTTTGAGGTAATAAATATCTTGATTTAATCATCATACAAAACATACATGTATCAGAACATCACACTGTACCCCCAAATATGCACAATATATGTCAAAAATGTGTCAATTATAAATAAAAGTACAGTGAAATTAAATGGTTATTTACAAAAATATGACAACAAAAATTGTATATACATTCAAGAAATGTGTAAAATGATTCTCATTTAAATATTATTGGGTGGTTTCTACTTTGGCTGGGAATTCAAGTAATTAAAATTTGTCTCTGTAAAAGAAAATAAAAACCTTAATTAAATGGTTAATATATACTGTATCAAGGATATTTGGTTTTGGTTAATGTGATTCTATTTTTTGTACAGTTTGTTGTATACTAGGGACAAAGGCCTAACAGGCAAGGATGGCAATTTGTCCGGATCTAAGAGTCATTACCAGGATAATTATTTTACATTTCCCAGTGGTTTCAAACCCAAATACCTTTTTGTCCCAGGTCCCCCGAATTCTAAACAGTTGACAGTGGTAGAACTATGTTCAGCCTTTTTTAGCATTCCCACTGACCATGACAGTCAATATCTATTTGCTTTCACCTAGAATAATCAACAATGTACCTGGACAGTCATGCCTCAGGGGTTCACTGAAGCCCCCTCCTACTTCTCTCAAGTGCTCCATCAAGACTTGAGCACACCCTCCAGTATCGAGGGTCAACTCTCCTGCAATACGTGGAGGACCTCTTTGTTCATGCACTGAGGAAGCATCTTAAGAGTATTTCATCTACCTATTAACAGTTAACAGAGAAAGGACATAAGGTCTCCATAGAAAAATTATATTTATCATCAGATACTATTTACTATTTAAGACATGATCTAAGTGCTGCAAGTATCCAAGTCTCCTAATAAACTTAGGCTTATCCATGATTTTCCCAGGCCCAGAACTAAGAGACAACTTAATATGTTAGTAGAGTTAGTTGGATATTGCCATCTACAGGTTTCCTAAATGTTTACTCTTAGCATCCCAACTTACTGAACTCACTAAAAGTTCAGTTCCTAAACCCATTCCTTGTGGGGGGTTGGGTGGGGGGGGAGATGAGGCAGCCTTTGTAGAATGAAAAAGGGTAGTACAACGACCTCCAGCCCCCTGCTTTAGAATTGCCCAATGATTCAAAACCTGTAATTCTTTTTGTACATTAAAGCAGGCACTGGGGAATACTCGCACACATACCTGTGCTTGCATTTTATCTAAAAATTAGTCTGTCAGCATTTACGCTAACAGTCACTATGCATTTGAAGTGGTTTGTGATTTTGAAACACTTTGGAAGCAGAGAGGTTCCCTCACTTTTTCAAGCATACCAATAAAAAGTGGCCCACAAATTGATAAGCTCCTTGCTGGATACTGATGCCCCAAGAGATTACTGTTATAAAAAAGAGCTCAAACAAAGAGAACTGAGGCTGAATATCAGGTAAGTGTCCCAACTGATTTTCATGCCAAAAATGTTACCCAACTCTGTGAGGTCTTTTATCTAAATCCAACAGCTGGAAACAGTAAGGCATGCTCCCTGCTACTTAACTTTGCCTCCTTATACCCAGATGCTGTTAGTTATTGGGGAGGTGGGGGGTGGAGAAGGCCTCTAAAAATTAAAAAGAATTTTGGGAATGAGAAGGATGTTCTTGTAATTTCCTTTCCAAGTTCTGGGAAGGCCAAGACAGCCACTTGGTACTCCAAAGGTCGCTTAAGGGATATTTGTTATGCTTCTTACATTCCCTTATCCATAATGGTACTGACAAGATAGATCAAACGATCAAAAAGTTGTGGTGGGAAAATTGTTATAAAGTTATAAAAGCTATTTAAAATCAATATTTAACCTGGCAAACTCTTAATCCAAGAAAGCCTCTTTATGTTCCCCTGGAATGATCACCCCTTACCATTAGGCCCATTTGAATATGTACAATGAGACTTCATCCACTCCCACCAAGCATGTACTTGCAATAGTCTATATGTGCCTGTTATAGTCTATATGTTCTCTGGATGGGCTCAGGCTTTCCCATGTCAAAAGGCTGACAATGCACTTACTGTAAAACAAAACTGCCAAAAGTGGTACTTCACACCTGGGGTATATACTGAATGCCATTTCAAGTAACTGAGCCACTCGTTTTACTGGAAGGTAATTCATGCACTACTTCGATTTTTACAGTCTAGCATTATCATTGTCGTTACCCCCCTCAGTCCTCTGGTAAGGTTGATAAAACTAATGGAATACTTAACCTCAGAATTTCCAACTTATCTGACACCGCCAGCCTTCTTTGGCCTAAAATTCTGTCTCTGGCTCTTATGACTCTTCAGAGCAACACTGCTGGAAAACACAAGTTAACGTCTTATGAAATTATTGCTGGTTACTCCATATCTTTGGCTATTACACCAAATGTAGATCCCTAATTGACCCATGTTGAAATGACCCAATACTGTACATTCTTAATGCACTATGCTAAAAGTTATCATCAACAGGTAAAGGAACACTTTCAAGAAACAGATCCAAAAAGGCTTGTTGGAACCTGGTAATTGGGTGTTCTGGAAATGTCATCAAAGAAAGACTGCTCTTGAATCCCACTGGAAAGGACCCTACCAAGTGCTCCTGACTACAGGCATTGCAGCTAAACTCAAAGGTGCTGACCCCTGGATTCACATCTCCCTCATAAAAGACCAGCTCCTGATACCACTTGCTTCCCTTCTTAAGCCACAGACCTTAAAAAATCAAGTTAACCAGGATAAGAAGTTGATGACTTCACACTGTGGATGGCTTTTCCCAAGACATCAGAAAAAGATCCTCCCCGCTTGGTAGGATAATACTGTCATAACCAGTTGCTTCTGTAGGTAACTTCACAGAGTGTTGGATCTGTCCTGCCAAACCCAAATCTCTACATAACTTAAAAGATCTTTTAGTCCAATCAGTGGCTAACTTAAAAACATCCCTAACACAACTGCTTGTTCAAATTGTACTACTGGTCCCTGTTATAGAGTCAGACTTCTAGACCCACTTGTTCTCTCTGTTTTAATTTAATCCAGTCATGGGATACAAGAACCAAGTCCAAATGAGTGTATCATAAGACAGGATTGTACCAAAAGCCTGAATAGAGTTTATTTCAAACTGACTTATGTGCAAACATATTACAGTTTTTTAACCTGTAAACTCTGCTTCAGATTCTTGGCTAGAAACTGCTAAATCCACCATTCCAAGCAATATATCCATGAACAGAACTGGAAAGCAGTCCTTATGTGCACCCACAGGGTATATCATTATTTGTGGATAATTCTGTGGCCAACCTTACACACAGGCAACCTCATGCCTTGACAGGTAGAGGATGAAGGGCCAATGTGGGCTAAAAATCTAAATGGTAAGTTGTCACTCCATAATCCAGAAGTGGAACACTGGCTCACTCCTCCTAAGCTATGTCATAGATTAAAGAGAACGCTGCCAAGAGGCATTAGCCCTTTTGGATTGGCTTTGTTAGGTCCCTTTTCCTATGCCTTGGAGTAATACAAATGAAGTAATGATTAGAATTTATCCCTCACAATAGCCTCTATAGAAGATTCTACTGCAATGCAATAGCTGCACAAGACTTCCTTGAATTCTCTTGTTAAAGTTATACTAGATATTAACAAATTGCTCTAGATTTCTACTGGTCAAAGAGGGAGGAGTCTTTGCAGTTGGTAACACTTATTGTTGCACATGGATAAATTCCGGTATTATAGAGACTCAGTTGCAAAAAAAATTAAAGAACAGGCTACTTGGTTAAAATGAGTGGATTCTTTGTCTGTCTTGTTCTTTGATCTGTTCAATTTCAGTGGGTTTGGTTCATGGGAACTTTGATTAATAAGTACATTCCAAACTCTTGGTATTATCTTTCTGATAGTCATAATAGTAGTCTCCCTAGTGTGCTACCTTCTCTCAAAAGTTTTAAATGACTGCGTGCAGCAATCTGATGAATGTCAATGATCTCTCTCCAGCTGATACGATAAAAACTCAAAGAAACCCATGATAATGAGGACACCTAACCTATTAATGAAAACCCAGAATGATAGTAACTGAGAGTAGCGTTAATGCCCTAAGTTTTGGTCACACTCTCACTTAGGTGAAAGCTTACTGAAAGGACAGAATTGTTAAATAAGATTTACAACAGGACGTTGTTTTAGACGGAGCTCCTCCACTAGGCCCCAAGAGATCAAACCAAAAGGGAGTCACTCATGCTCAGTGCCACATAATCAATCTGAAACTGTAAGGAAGTAGGTCATAGACCAAACTAGTTTTTCCTGAAAACAGGAGATTCGCTGCAACAGGCAAGGGCTTAGTAAACCTAAGCTGGCATAAGTAGCCCCTTCTGCTTTAACACTTATAAGTAACCTTAAGTAATCTGATGTTAACCAACAGACTTTTAAAAACACTGTTTCCTTGTTCTCACCTTACAAAAACCAACTATTCTGCCATGCCTAGGGCATGGCATTCTATTTTATGGAATGAGACGCTACCCAATTTCAGAATTGCTAATAAAAGCCAATTTGATATTTAAACTAAATTTGTCGAAATTTTTTCTTTTGACATTGGTGTGGTCAGGAAAGTCTGTTGCACACACAACTTGTTAATAACTTTTTTTTTTGAAAATAGCAATTTTATATTTTGAGGCTATATTGCCTCGGCTGTATTACACTCAAAACATATAATATGAAGCCACATTTTATTATTCAAAATTGTTACAAATATTTAAATTTAAATGTATGTGACATCCAAACTTCTCTATGAAATACACTCCCAATCTAAGACTGTTCCCGTATGATGTGATCTACTTAATGTACTCTATTTAATCTAAATAAAATATCTAATTTCTAAGAGATCAATGTGATGAAAAGAGATAATTGATAGGTTACAATAGAGAGTACATGCAAATGTGCACATACGCACAGAACTTCAGCCTAGAGGTAAGCATTGTCCCCTTTGTAGTAGACGTCTGGGAAGGTTGCAAACTTATTCTAATAATGTCTGTCATTATTTTAAACTATTTTTAAACTGTCCTTATGAAACTGCCTTCATAGCCATCAGGACAATCCTTTAAATATCCTTAATAGTGGTAAAATCTTGAAGGTAGAACTGAGTTTTACAACCATGTAGAAATCATTCTGCCAAATTTAGCAAAGAAAATAGGTACTCAAGCTGAATTAGTTTTTTGATTAAAAAATAGAAACAAAAACAAGTGTTTATGAACATTGTCATGAAACGTTTTTGCTTGTAAATTAACTAGAAATTTCAAAAAATACAAAATAATTATGAATGGCAGCAGCACTACTGGAATAAGTTTTAGCCTCCTGAGGTGACTACTTGGAATGATCACTCTCTAAAAATATAAACGACAGCATGTTTAAGGAGGGAAAATGTTTCAACACTGCAATCACATTTCAAAGTTACAAAGCTGCTTTCTTCTGTGGAGTTCAAACTACTTTCGAGATATTACTTCATTAATTCCCCAAATATCCCTATGAAGGAAAGGACAGATTACCATTCTTTTTTCAGATGGCCAAATGGAGGTGGTATAAGAGAGAGAGAACCGGGTTTATTTCATGAAAGCAACAATTAAGTCTAAGCACACTGTCCCCTTGTACTATGTAGTTAGCAAAATTTAAGCGAAATTTTTAATCTTTATGCTCCTTAATGAAAAGACACTGTAAGAGTAAAAAGCATTATTATTCAGGTAGCTATGTCATAAAATATTACAGAAATATATTAAAATGATTAATTTATTGCATTCTTGCCTGAAAGAATTCCTGCTTCACGTATGAGGTGCTTATTAAAAAGGCTGGTGTCAGTCCTCAGACACACTCAAAAAACTGCTAATTAAGTCTATTTTATCAAGAAGGAAATCTTGTTGATTTTTTCAATATTATTTTTTGAATTTTCGAAGAAAAAATCTTCACTTTGAAAAATCACACACACAAAAAATGAAAGAGACGAAGAAAAATGGGGTAATAAAATACCATTGACGAAACGAAGAGCAAACCCTAGAGAAAGTGGTAAATTGCTGATGGTTCCAGAGAGATAAAGTACAACATAACACTCACACAATTACGAGATAATTTTCATTACAATAATTAAAATGACTATTCTCCTAAATTTTTGATTCTTTATGAGAAAAAACTTGCTTAAATATTCCGAGAAACCTAACAGCTCGCCTCCTCGATTCTACTTATTCAATAAATATTTAGAATTTCTGCCACTGTCACCAAGTATCTTTGGGCTGCCAGTGGCACTACATTTATACAAGAGATGAAAGTTTGACAGATAAAAGACAATGGAATTTTACTTCTTTCTACGACTCAAATGATACCACTCATTTGAAACTGAAGTGTTTATGATCTTTCAAGTATCACTTTCAGGGGTACTATAACAGGAGTCTGAAGGGAATCGGCTCTATTTTTTAAGAAAAGTTTTAACAATTAATGAGTAAATAAAAATACAATGAGCATCAGACCGTCCATCTTTGAGAGCTAAATTTTGTTTGAGGCTAAGAGACCAACTGGACCAAGGACGACTCCAGTCAGACAAGTTCTAATCACAGATTTCACAAGGATTCACTGCTTGGTTTTGATATAATCACTTTTCCTCTTGGGTGCCTCAGCTGTCTGGTCTATAAAATGGGATAATAGTAACCCGTCCGCATAATGCTCCTCTGAAGTTAACTAATGAATGCTCTCACAGGTGCACTTACAACTGTTAGATGCTACGAAAATAATGAGCACTATCTCGAAAAAAAAACAAGGTGGAATATACGTGTTAGTGCTCAGAACAGCACCAGTAATTTCCCACCAAAGGACCATCTCCCCACCTCCGCCCCGATGGATTTCAGAGCTTATGACCTCTGCCTAGCAGAAAGTCGTACACTCCGGACCCAAGGCTGCAACAAAAGCGACTGCGACGCCGATACTGAAATGGACTAGACAAAGGAAAGTGGAACCCTGCAGAGGGAACCGGCCGTGCAAGGGGTTGTGTGGTCCCCACAAGCTCCGAAATTAAACGAGACGCAGTTCCCCACCTCAGACCTGGAGAGTGTTCAGTACTGGACCCCTGGCACACACCCCACCTTCCCCGGCCTCCTCCGCCACACCTCCAGCGCCTCGCCTCCAGGGCTCAGCTTTTTCGACCCCGTGTAATTCCAACCTCCAGGCGGGCGTGCCCCGAGGCTGCTCCGAGAGCCTCAGGTGCGAAAGTTAAGCCGCCGCCGCGTCACCTGAGGCCCGGGCGAGAGGCGGCCAGGCCAGCGGCAGCCCTAGCCCAGCCCCTTGGCACGTCCCCGCCTGGGCCAACGTGGGGGGCCCAGGCCACCGCGGCTGGGCAGGGCCCGGCCGAGGCCGGGTCCCTCCGAGAGGCGCCGCCGCCGCGCCCCGCCCGACTCCGACCCGCCGGCCTTTACCTGTGTCCACGTCCCGGAGCCTCCGGCTTCGCGCCCCGTCCTGGCGCTCCCGGCCGCCAGCAGCCAGGCTCTGAGGACTCGCTGCGGCTCCGGCGGCGGCGATGCCGGTTCGGCGAGACGGGAAGCGACAGGAGCCAAACCCCGCGGAAAGCGCTCGAGCTGTGCCTGCAGCCCGGACCCCGCGGCCTCGGACGTGGCGCCCCGGCGCTCGCCCGCCGCAGCCAGCGGCCCTGCTCACCCCACGTCTGCGGGTTCCCACCCGAGCCGCGCGTGGGCGGCGCCGGGCTTTGACCCCGCGCAGGCAGACAAGCGCCGCCGGCCAGATCGAACCGTGAGAAAGTTGTTCTCCCTTGTCATCCCCTTACCAGAGCCACAGAAATTATCCCTGTGGTCTCCCTTGTCCTCACTCGGCCTTTTCTGGAGTTCAGAGATCCAAGCCAACTGCTGGGTCTGTTCCCTGCTAAAATCTTAGGCCGGCGTCCCATCCACCCATCCCCATGCCTACGACTTTTAAGCTGGCAACACCACCTGGGTTTAGTTTTCCCTTCGTATATCACTATCTTCGTTGCTTACCTTCTTGTGCCTAAAGTTCCACCGATGTGCAAGATTAACCACTAAAGTGCACCTGACACTACTCTTGACAAATTGCAGTTGGGAGGTGAGTTGATGACTGGCGGTAAATCAAAAGTGCTTATTTAGGGAGTGAGGGAGGGGGCCGCTTGCAGTAAATGTTGACTTGCAGGTGCCTCATAGATGATCAAACGACTATAAATAAGATTTGGAATATGAAAAGCAAGTTTTATTAGTTGGCTTGAGGAGAGGGAAGGAAGCTAGGAGGGAACCTCAAAAAAAATATACAGCTTTGTTTCTCTGCTAGATACAGAAATTTGTATTTGCCTGAAGAGGCTTATTTGGAAACTTGTCCTAAGATTAGGGCTGTATGCAGTGACTTCCCATCTGGAAATACAAGGAAATAAAGGACAAAATGAAAGACATCACGAGAAAACTAGAGACCAATATACCTTATGCATAGTAACATAAAAATCCTCAACAAAATACTAGCAAGCCAAACCCAGCAACATTAAACAAAATTATACAACATGACCAAGTAGGATTTATCTCAGGAATGCAAGTTTGGTGTGACATACAAAATTAATGTAACACACTACTTTAATAGACTAAATGACAAAAACCACATGATCATCTCAAAAGATGAAGGAAAAGCAATTGACAAAATCTAACACCCTTTCTTGATATAAACACTTCAACTAGGAATAAAAGGAAACTTCTCCAACCTAATAAAGAGCCTCTATGAAAAATCCGTAATTAACATCATACTTAATCTTGAAAGAATGAACATTTTCACCTAAGATCAGGAATAAGACAAGGATGTCAATTGTTGCTACTTCTATTCAACATTATAGTGGAGGCACTAGCCAGGGCAGTTAGGCAAGGAAAAGTGGAATATCTAACAGCTGGTAGAGCAAAGAGAAGAAAGATAATTACCAAAGAAAACAAGGACAACAGTTCTCAGAGCTAAAGGACAGAAGCACATGAGCTCTCAGTTTAATGGATAAAAATTATCTGTAACAAAGTTGTGAAATTTCAAACCACATGATTCAGAGAGATCTTAATAGCTTTCATGGAGGAAAAAATAGGAGGTGATTTATGAAGATTTAGAAATCAGAATGGCATTGGATTCTCCACAGAAATATAAATAAAATATAAATTCTGAGAAAAAATGATTTCCTATTTTGAAATTGAAGTATGAGGTTTAAAAAGACATTTTCAAATATACAAAAGTTTAAGTAGTATTTTCATGCATTCTTTCTCAGGAAGCAATTGGAGGACGTATTCTGTAACAAAGTGGTTAGGCAGAGAATCTGATAGAAGAGAGAAGTGAAGGTGACACCGCAACAACTGTGGTAGGCAGAATGGCTCCCCCAAAATGTCCACATTCTAATCTCTGGATCCTGTAAAGTTGTTGCAGTATATAGAAAAGGGACTTTACTGATGTAATAAAAGTGACTGACCCAAATAGGGAGACTATTTCGGATTACCTACGCAGGCCCAGCCTAATCACATGAACATTTAAAAGCAGAAAACTTTCTCCAGCTAGAATCAGAAAGATGAGATGGCAAGAAATGTCAGAGAGCTTTGAAGCCTGAGAGAGACTTGACCTTCCTTTCCTGGAGGGAACCACCCTGGAAACACACAAGAGGGAGAATGTGGGCAACTTCTAGAGGAAAAGATTGGCCTCCTGGCTGAATTTGCAGTGCTTCCTTTTTAAAGAAAAACTTTTGGAGGTACAAGATTTATTACAAACAGGCCTGAAAGAAGAAAGACAAGATGAAAGTCTTGATGCTTTCTGATTTAGTAATGTAATATAATCTCTTATTTCTGATGAAATCACAGGGATGAACTCAGAGAAATGATAAGGTTGACAAGTTTGGCAAATAAAAACACAGGATGCCCAGTTAAAATCGAATTTTGGATAAACAGTGAATTAATTCTTAGTATAAAACACTAAAAATGTTTGGTTACTAAAAATTAAAATTTAACTGGGTGTCCCATATTTATTGAGCAACCTTAAAAAGTGTAACTTCTGAGCAATGATTCTCAACCTTGGAAGCACATTGGAATAACCTGGAGTGCTTGTGAAAATACCAATGCCCTGTTCTTACTCTGGTACAATTGAATCAGAATTTCTTGATGTGGGATATCAGATGATTCTAAGGAAAGGTCAAGTATGAGAACCCATGACTCTAGAGAGGAATTAATTTGCACAGGTGTGATAAACTAGAAACAACCTCTCCAGTCATTTTACAACCAGAAGTGAAGAAACACTTTTTGCTTTAATAAACATCTTAACAAGTATTCATCATCTCAAAGGTACAAACGAAGAGTATGATTTTCAATATTTCAGGAAGATCATTTACATTTTAGTAAAAGACAGACAAAAACTCAGCTTTATGATTATAAGATACAAGATAAGTACAGATTTATTTTAACTGCTAGATAATTAGTATCTAAATATTAACTAACATTATCTCTCATCACACCGGATATAATGGCTAGCTGAATCCTTAGTCTTCCCAAAGCACCTGTGTCAATAATCTCATTACCTAACAGTTGAATTTTATAACCTCTGGCATAAATTATAATTTCCAACAAGACTGAAATAATAAAGCAATTTTAATTTCTTCCTACAAACCCAACATTGTTTGATGCAATTCATGCCATTTGAGGCCCTAGCAGGACATTTGGGTGATTTGGAGACAGCAGGAAGTTCAAAATTAGAGGCTTGAGTTAATGCACAGAGGTATATGAGATTACCAGGAAAAGAATAGAGAATTATTAGGAAAACCTTAGATTTAGGAGGCAGAGCAGAAGAAAACCTAAAGAAGTTCCTAATAGAAGGACTGGAAACCTAAAGCTTCCTATGCAAGTTTGAAGAGCAAATGGATAGTCGAACTGGGCAAAGAGGCTAAAAAGAATGAGAAAAGGCCACTGGATATGCTGACACTTGAGGCAGCGTAGGATAGCACAGGTGTGGAACTCTTCCCCGGCTTGAGTCTCAAATCTTCCACTTACAAGTGTATAACCTGAGGACAAGTTTCTTAATCTCTCTGTGCCTCAGTTTTTTCATCTGTGAACAGGAGATAATAATAGTAACATCGTAGAGTTATTGTGAGGTTTTAATGATTTTATCCAAGCAAAGTGCTTAAAATGATACCTGGTATATAGTAAGCACTCAATAAATATCAGCTATTGTTGTTAGTATTAATGATCTTTAAGAAACAGTTTCTGGAGAGCAGTACTTAATGCACTGCTCAATCCATTCCATCCAGAAGTGCATTAGTTAGGACTCATTTCAGTGAAATAACAGAAACCTAACTCAAGTTGGCCCAAGGAAAATATTCACTAGTTTGTATGGATAAGCCTATGATAGCTTCAGGCATGTGTGGATCTAAGTGTTCTTATTGTTAGAAACAAATATTCAATGCCACAAAGTGAAACTAGCACTCAGGCAAAAGTTTTCTCAGCAAGGAAATTTATATCTGTAGAAGGGCATCTCTTGCATACAAGGCAGAGGCAAGGGAGAGCACACAAAACAAAGGAGAGCAGGAGTTTTTTTATGCCTAACACAGACCCTGTTTCTGTGTTCTCCCACTGTGGACTGGGGTCAGACCACACAATCTAGGCTAATTCCGATTGGCTACTGTTGACATCATCAAAGGAGGCAAGGAGCGTTTGACGGGAAGGACAGGTATGGTACATCTTGGGGTGTTTGGGCATAGCAGACATAGGGAGGGCTGATAGATGAATGGGTACGATTACCTTTTAGAATAGAACAAAGAACCAGGAACTGAAACCCTTTGAAGAGGAACTATTTGTTCTTAACAACAATTTCCCCCTCTTGAATTTATACATTTTGTTATTCAAACTTACCTAACATGACTCAGCTTTGTTGTTCTTCCAGGAGAAATAATCTATTAGTATAGGATTGGGAAGAACTAGGGAAGGTGCTGGTAACAGCTGTTTCTATAAGTCTTTGGACTAGTCCACAAATGCAGGGTATGATGCAGCATCCAACAGGAATAAACACAGCTATTGCGATTGCAAGAGAAGTAACAATAGAGGCCATGAGTCCTTTCCATTTACCAAACCATTTCCCTAACCATCCTGTGAAAGGGTCGTTTATCCCAGAATTTGTGGCTAATTCATTTGATAAGAAGATAAGACCTTGTAAAGCTTTTATAATTGTTCCATCAGGGACTGTATTGTTGGGAATGTAGATGCGGCATTGGGTTCTAATTATAACACAAACTCCACCTTTTTCTGTTAATATCATATCTAGGGCCCATTCTGTTTTCCCAAGCCATCTGGCTAGTAGGCCCTAATTGTTTGGCTAATTCTTTGACAGCATCCCTAGTGTAATTAATTAGTCGCTGCTGGTTGTAATAGATGTAATTTATCCAATCTACATTTGTGTTAATAGTTAGCCATGGAAATAATGATTCAAATCCTGCAGCTATTTGGTCTTGGGCTTTGAATCTATCAGGTACCCCCTGTGGGACTCCAATTGCATCTATATAAACATGAGAGTTGAAAGATCCATGAGGGGCCTCTCTCGTTTTATGGTGTTGTGGTTTCCCTTTTTCTGGTTGATTAAATGCCAGGATGAAATGGATGGCCAATTGAGAGCCCAAGTGCCTCTCTGGTTACTTGGCAGAGTGTCCGGTAGAGGTCCACCAAAATATCACCGTACATCAGCATGGGGATGAACAAGGGCAGACTGATTGGTAAACTAATGGAAAGATTTAAACTCACTGCATCCCTTCAGGTCTCCAAGAAACGCCAAATGTTGTCCCTGTAGTGATAGACATGAAGTAAAATTGGTGTCTGGAGATGGAGGCTGGTTGGCCCTCAGGGGCTGATGACCTGCAGGATGTTGAACTTCAGGGAATAGCAGAGAGAGAATTCAACAGAATTCATTACCCCAGGCTGTGGGGTCTTGGAAAAGTGCCACCATACAGCTCATGCCCGGCTGGTCAGAAAACCATCCAAGTGGAAAGGGGGTAACTTGGGCCTCTGGCCTACCATGCACACAAGCGTAATAGTCGCTTTTATTTAGAGTGCGAACAGAATATTCAATCCATTCCATCCAGGCATTTGCATTGTGGTATCCTTTTTCAGTTGCCAGTGTTTGTTTTAAATTTTTAACCTCTACAATAGCTACGTTGGTTTTGTCATTAGGTGGAGAAGAGACAGTGGTCTGGTCAGTGGGTTTAGAAGAGGATAGAGGTGGAAATGTGAGGGATGAGAATGTAATGAGGTGCCACTTCAAGAAACCTATAGGGTCTTTTCCTGTTACATCTGCTCCCATACCATAAAAACAGTTTAGGGTAGGGGAGGAACCTTGGAGAGCTGGGATGGTGATGGAAATTTGCACCGGGTTACATTGGTTATGTTAACAATTGAGAGGGGCACTTCCTTTAGTAAAATGGTTATAGGGCTTTAGAACTGCTAGCGGGAAATCCTCTGAGGGGACCCAGTCTTGACACTGAGTGGTCCAAATGGCATATTCCCAAGTATGACGAAACAGGTACTTAAACAATTTAGAAGCATCTGCTGTGGATGGGGCAGAGATATTTCTCTGTTGCTGCAAGCTGTCTCTGGCTTTGGAGATCCCCACAAGAAATAACTAAACAAGCATCAAAGGTAATGGTTTGGGGTGAGTCTGATCTAGTTACATTAATAATGAGGTGGCTAGCAACAAAACAAGGAAAGAAGAAGGAGTAATAGAATAAATGAAAGACAGTTAAACTTTCCTTAGCTTTAGTTTGGTAGGATTTTCCCCTGGGACTATAGCCCATGACCCTGGATGGGAGGGCACTTTCTTGACTCAGGTGTGATGGGTCCATCCTTTCTCGGTGGTTCAGACTGCAGTTTCAGTTGTTAGGAGCACTAGATATGGTCCCTCCCAGGACGGTTCAAGTTTCTCTTCTTTCCAGTTCTTAATGAGGGCGTAGTCTCCGGTCCAGTGCTGATGGACTGGAAACTCAAGAGGTGGGGTTTGCGCTAAGAGACCTCTAGTCCTAAAGGAAGATAAAGTAGAAGATAGACCAAGTGTATAGTTCCTAAGGAATTGATCTTTGGTCTCAAAAGTGGGAATATCACTAGTGGAGCTTAAGTATGGTAACCCATAGAGCATTTCCTAAGGGGATAGGCCAACATCTTTTCAAGGGGCAGTTCCAATACTGAGTAGAGTGATGAGGAGACACTTAGTCCAGGGTAATAGAGTTTCTAAAATTAACTTAGTTAGATTATTCTTAAAAGTCTGATTCATCCTGTCTGTTCTTCCTGACAAGGATGGATGCCAGGGGGTATGATACTCCCATTTGATTGCTAAAGCTTGAGTAAGCCCTTTAATGATATTTGCAGTAAAATGAGTCGCATTGTCTGAGTCAATATTTTCTAGTAGCCTGAACCAAGGTATTATGTTCTCTAGTAATACTTAAACCACATTATTAGCTGTTGCACTGGGGAGGGGAATGGCTTCAACCCAATGAGTGAGGTGGTCTACTATTACTATTAGGTATTTAAGGTGACTTAGTGGGGGCATTTCAGCATAGTCAACTTGAATACTTTGAAATGGCTTTAATCTGGGGCTTCTGCCCCCAAAAGGTTGTTTCCTTAGGGCCTGTTTATTAGTTTTCTTACATATTAGGCAGCTGTCCACAACTTGGTTTACTAAGGTATAAATTCCTATACATCCATAGACACTGAGAACTGCATCACACATAACTTGAGGTCTTCAGTGAGTCCCTTGATGTAGTTGGGACAGGATTTCTCCCATAAGTGGTTTGGAAAGCATTTCCCTTTGGTCTGGTAACACCCACTTCCCTTCTGAGTTTTCCTTAGCTACTAGTTTCTCTAACTTTTCCTTTTCAGCAGGAGAGAAGATAGGGATTGCAACTAGGGGAGAGAGACAGGGAGTCAGGTAGAAGATAGGTGCTTTTTGAGAGACGGCAGCTTGTTTTGCAATTTGATCAGCAAGGTTATTCCCTCGGCTTTCAAAGGTAGAATTTTTCTGGTGCCTTGGGACATGCACAACAGCTATTTCTTCTGGTAATTGTAAGCTTTTTAAAACTTGAGTGATTAATCCTTTGTGGACAAGGTCCTGCCCTTTGCTGTGAATTAGACCCCGCTCAGTCCAAATTTTTCTGAAGGTGTGCAGTACCCCCAAAGGCGTACTTGGAGTAGGTATAGATGGTACATTCTTGCTTTTGTAAATATTTTAGAGCCTGATTTAACAAAAACAATTTGCAAGTTTGAGCAGACCAATTATTTGGCAATCTTCCAGATTCTATTTCAGCAAGAACTCCATCTATGACAAAGTATCCTTTGTGTCTTTTTCCTTCAACCACCCGGGAGGAGCCATCTATAAAAAGATGACGTCCTATTTCAAAAGGGGTTTCTCTTAAATCAGGTCTAACCTTACTATGATAGTCAATGAGATCTAAACAATCATGTTCAGGATCTTTGGGGTTTGGATTCCCAGTTAGGAAAGCAGCAGGGTTAAGGGCACTGTTAGTGGTGAGAGTGAGGTCATCTTTTAATAATAGAATGGCTTCTTATTTTAAAATTCTTGAGTCTGTAAGCCATTTACCTGCCTGTGGGTTTAATATTGTTCTAACTTGATGAGGTGTGCTAACAATTAATTTTTCCCCAAAGGTTAGCTTTCTACTTTCCTCAATCAACAAAGCAGTTGCCGCTATAGATTGCATACATTTGGGCCATCCACAGGTTACTGGGTCTAGAATTTTTGACAAAAAGTCCACAGGCTGCCAGTGGCCCCCATGTTCTTGGGTAAGCACTCCTAAAGCTACTCCTTTATTTACACTGACAAACAGGTGAAATGGTTGTTTGAGGGAAGGCAGAGCTAAAACAGGGGCAGTTATGGGTAAATGTTTCAATTCTTTAAAATCATTGACTTCCTCTGGGGCCCCAAGGAGTGGGTAGGGTTTTTCTTGGTAAGCTTGGAGTACAGAGACTTGACTTTTAGAGCATATGAATCAATCCACAAGCGGCAATATCCAACTAGCCCTAAAAATTTTCTAAGCTCTTGTTTTGTACTAGGCAGGGGTAAGGACACAATTCCTTCAACTCTTTCGGGTCCTATTCTTTGCTTGCCTGCACTTATCTTTTTTCCAGTGGGGCCATTCTCTTTTGAAGTGGCCTGCTCTTCCGCATTTGAAGCACCTATTCTATTCTTCCTCTCCCTCAGTTCTGGGATTCTTTGACCTTGCTCCTCCATACTCTTTAGAGGGCCTGGTAACTGAGGGTCCAGGTCCCCTAGTTGGAGGCTTGGGTCCTCCAAACAGGGGTTTGGACCCTTTATAATTCCTGCCCCACCTAGAGTCTCTGTTTAAAAACATATGGGCTTGAAGCCATCTGTTGGAAGGTGGATAGCATAAGTTTCATTTTTTGTTTTTGCTTTTCTTCATCTCTCCTCACACACTTTTTGGGCTTCTCCTAGGAGTTCCTCTATGGACTGTTTTTTCCAGTTTTCTAGTTTCTGCAACTTCTTTGCTACATCTGACCAGTTATTTATGGCAAAATGTAGCTTTAACATTCCTTGCCTGAGAGGGTCTTCTGGATCTAAATCTGCATATTTCCTTTTTTGTTCCCTTAGCCTTTGTAGAAATTTCATGGGGCCTTCATCTTTTTCTTGTTGTATGTTGGGAAAGATTCAGAGTGAGGGGCACTGACTCCTGAATTCCTTTAATTATATTTCTCTGAGATCTTTCATGTTTTCCCAGTGTACTGCTTTGTTATTTTCCCATTGAGGTTCTTGGGCCAGGAATTTCTGGTCTGCGGCAGGAAAGTTTGGGCTGGGAGGGTGTTCACATTCTCAAGTTGTCATAACAGCCCTGTGAATCATCGCCCTTTCTTTCCCTGAGGAGAAGATACCCAGGATGGACATTAATTCAGCCCATGTATATAACTGGGGGCCTAGGAATTGATCAATTTGGTCTGCTACCCCATATGGGCCATCTAGCAGTGGCTTAAGTTCTTTCCTGAAACCTCGAACCTCTGAACTAGTCAAAGGAGCATTTACAAAGCCAATAGCTCCTCCTCCCTGGGGCACCTCTCTCAAAGGGAAGACAGTTGGAGCTGATTCCTTAGAGGTAGAGGGGAAAGGAAGATTTTGAGTATCTTTTTTACATTGCTCTACTTCATGTTGTAGTCCCTTTAGGGAAGGATACTTAGGCTGACAAAGAGCAGACTCATGGGGTGGTGGTAATTCCCAAGAGTCAGATTTATAAGGGGGAGGAATAATAGGAGTAGGAGAAGGATCTGGGACTGGGTCTGGGGTGGCAGCAGCTGCCTGGGAAGGGGGCAGGTCAAGAGGTGGGGAATTAAACAGGGGAAGGTGGTTTAAGAGGGTCCCAGGCATTGGGAGTCCTCTGCCTAGGGGTTGGCTTTATTATGCCTATTTTGAGGAGTGTGAAATCTGATCCTTCTCCTGCATTCTTTAGGGGAAAGAGGAGAACAAGTTCTTTTCTCCAACAGAGAGCATAGTCTGTGTCTTCCTGCGAGACTGGAATTTTGTCATTCACATACTGAATTAAAAGTTGACAGACCCAAGCCTCATCTGATCCATATTTTGGCCAGAAGATGGCAGATTTGAGGATGGGTTCCTTGGCCCAGATGAAACAACAATATTTTATCATCTGTTGCTTTTTCTTGTGCCTAGTCCTCTCCTTCTCCTCCCAATATTTTAGCATGAGACCTAAAGGACTGTTGGAGGGGATCTGACTATCCCCGTCCTTATCTTTCCCTGTTGTATTAGGAGTGTTTCCCATCGTGGAGGTTTTGGATGCTCCCTTGAGTGTGTGTGTGGTCCAACCTCTCTTACTAGAGATCTCTTGCCTTCCCTTTTCTTTAGAGGCTCACCCCCTTTACTGGAGGCTTCTTGCACTCCTTTCCATTCGCTTCATCCTATCTGGCCACTTCCCTTGTGGGAAATTAGGTCCCTGTTAGTATTGGCATGCTGGTATAAGCCCCATGGCAGGATCCACCCTAAGCCGTATGAGGTGACCATGGAACTGCAGATAGGACCCGCTCATCCCACACAGCAGCAGTGCTTATCACCATTCACACAAGCAGCACCACAAGCAGTGATCATTCACACACACTTTCAGCCTCCAAGATATCCCAACAACCAAGGAAATACTTTGCTGCCCCCTCTGCGGCTTTTCTTGGTCTGTGCACAAAGTTACCTGGTCACTGTGGTATTTGTAGGCAAGCCTTTCCTTCCCACATTGCTGAGAGTCTGGGTTTATTCATCACAGCAGGTGGCAGCTGGACCTTTAGCCCCTGAGACCACTGCAACGAGGCAGTGGGACACATCTCCCCCTGGGAGATGACCAGAGACCCCCTTCCCCAGAGGAAAATGGGAAACCTGGGCAGGCCCCCAAATTGTTAGAAACAAATATTTGGTGCCACAAAGTGAAACTAGCACTCAAGCAAAAGTTTTCTCAGCAAGGCTATTTGCTTCTATAGAAGGGCGCCTCTTGCATGCAAGACAGAGGCAAAGGAGAGCACACAAAACAAAGGAGAGTAGGAGATTTTTATCTGTAATGCAGACCCTGTTCCTGTGTCCCCCCCCGTAGGCTAGGGTCAGACCACACAATCTAGGCTAATTTCAACCTAGGGTAATCTAGGCTACTGTTGACATCATCAAAAGAGGCAAGAGTGGGCCTTTGATGGGAATGACAGGTATGGTACATCATGGGGTGTTTGGGCATAGCAGAGATAGGGAGGACTGATTGATGAATGGGTACAATTACCTTTTAGAATAGAACAAAGAACCAGGAATTGAAAACCTTTGAAGAGGAACTATTTGTTTTTAACAATAAAATATGATGCCATCAGCAATTTATTTTCACCATTTTCCCTCTATTTCTCTGTGCTGGCTTCCTTTTTTAGGCAGAATCAGTTTATGTAGTGGCAAGATTGGCCACTAGTAGCTCCAGGCTTAAATTCAACCAGTTTAGCAGCCACAATGCAAAAATAATACCTCTTTAATTCCAGCAAAGTTCTGGAACTGAGTGTCCAGTAGAGACTTGGACCACATGCTCATTCCCACAGAGAGAAAGAACTAGCAAGTTGGTCCTTTGCATGTCATTTGCTCACCCATAAAACTGTATGTATGGGTAGAAGGGAATCAGTCCCCTACTCAGACCACAAAGGTTGAAAGTGAGATAGGCATAGTTACCCAAATGAATATTGGGGTGCTATTATCAAAACAAATGGAAATGGGCATTTGACAGGCAAAAATAAAAAATGTTCAATATAAGTGGTGAATGTGTAGTTAATTGAGTACAAAATAAAAGATTATGAAATGTCAGAGGGAGCCAGCTGAGGCTTGGATGATGGCAGAAATGTGTATGTAGGTTTTGAGATTTTCTTCAAAATGATCAGCAGCCCAAGAGGAGGAACAAAAACAGTAAATTGATGTGATTTACATGAAGTTCAGGATTGGAACAGTGAGCATGGTCACAGGACAAAGAGCAAAAGGAATAAAGGTGTCATGAAAGAAGAGCTGAAATGGCAATCCATGGGGCTCAGATTTGGCAGGGATGCAATAAGGTCACAGAAACATTGAAAAAGTAATTCCTGTGTATTTGGATGTTCCTGCAGTAGAAAAGTCATGATGAGGGTGTCAGTCAAAGAAAATGATGAGAAAAGTCTCAATCATTTTTGGAGATTTATTCACCAAAGTTAAGGACGCTCACAGGAGACAGGTCTATGGCTTTCTCTGTAGATGATTTTGAGAGCTCCAAATTTAAAGGGGAAAGGGCGGGATAGTGAGAAGCACACAGTTCTCACTTAAACAAAAGGGGCAAAGGAAAAATGTGGGGAATCTGCATCTTACATGAGATAATACAGACAAAATTGGGTAGGGGAACAATCTGATATGCATTTGTGTCTGGCAGCCTGGGTGACTGCACCTGTCAAGATAAGCTATCAATTAGCATTGCCATGGTGAAGTTGTAACAGCTCACCAGGAATTTCCTTGTTGGCAAAACATGGGAAAAGTGGGTAGCTTTTCATCTTGTAGCCATTTTATTTAGGAATCAAAAGGTGGAGACAGGTTTGCATGACCCAGTTCCCAGCTTGACTTTTCCCTTCGGCTAAATGAGTTTGGGGTGTCAAAATTTAATTTCCTTTCACAGGGGGAAGATACATGGATAAGAGATAGTGCTAACATGTACCTTCTACTTGGATGGACAGTATGGCATGTGAAGATTCATACCATGAACTTTTGCTCCGAGAACCACTGCAGGACCATACTAGGAAAACCTAAAGAATTCACAGATCTTTGAAAGAAGCACTTCAGGAGTGAAGCTGCAGACCTTTGCGGTGAGTGTTACAGCTCATAAAGGCAGTGTAGACCCAAAGAGTGAGCAGCAGCAAGATTTATTGTAAAGAGTGAAAGAACAAAGCTTCCACAGTGTGGAAAGGGACCTGAGCGGGGCTTTTATTCCCTTATCTGGCCCCACCCACATCCTGCTGATTGGTCCATTTTACAGAGAGCCAATTGGTCTGTTTTACAGAGAGCTGATTGGTCCATTTTGACAGGGTGCTGATTGGTGCATTTACAATCCCTGAGCTAGACACAAAAGTTTGCCACATCCCCAATAGATTAGCTAGATACAGAGTGTCGATTGGTGTATTTACAAACTCTGAGCTAGACACAGGGTGCTGATTGGTACGTTTACAAACCTTGAGCTAGATAGAAAGTGCTGATTGGTGTATTCACAATCCCTTAGCTAGACATAAAGATTCTCCAAGTCCCCACCAGATTAGCTAGATACAGAGTGCCGATTGGCGCATCCACAAACCCTGAGCTAGACACAGGGTGCTGATTGGTGTGTTCACAATCCTTGAGCTAGACACAGCATGCTGATTGGTGCACTCATAATCCCTTAGCTAGACACAAAAGTTCTCCAAGTCCCCACTAGACTCAGGAGCCCAGCTGGCCTCACCCAGTGGATCTCGCACCAGGGCTGCAGGTGGAGCTGCCCGCCAGTCCCTCGCCATGCACCCACACTCCTCAGCCCTTGGGTGGTCAATGGGACTGGGCACTGTGGAGCAGGAGGCAGCACTCGTCGGGGAGGCTCAGGCCACACAGGAGCCCACGGCAGGGCGGGGGGAGACTCAGGCATGGCGGGCTGCAGGTCCTGAGCCCTGCCCCATGGGGAGGCAGCTAAGGCCTGGCAAGAAATCGAGCACAGCGCCGGTGGGCCAGCACTGCTGGGGGACCTGGCGCACCCTCTGCAGCTGCTGGCCTGGGTGCTAAGCCCCTCACAGCCTGGGGCCGGCAGGGCAGGCTGGCCACTCTGAGTGTGGGGCCCACCAAGCCCACACCCACCCAGAACTCTAGCTGGCCCACAAATGCCATGTGCAGCCCCAGTTCCCATCCGTGCCTCTCCCTCCACACCTCCCTGCAAGCTGAGGGAGCTGGCTCCAGCCTCGGCCAGCCCAGAGAAGGGCTCCCGCAGTGCAGAAGTGGGCTGAAGAGCTCCTCAAATGCAGCCAGAATGGGTGCTGAGGCTGAAGAGGCACCGAGAGTGAGCGAGGGCTGCGAGGGCTGCCAGCATGCTGTCACCTCTCAATCCCCCCTCTAAACAGGACACCCCAATTGCTGTTGGGAATTTGGCCGATGACTGCTTTAGCTACTTCCTGGTGGATGGGGTGATGAAGGGGCCCTGCAGTTGTAGTGTCCTCCAGCGGGGAGCTCTCTAGGCCAGTAAAAGTGCCAGCGGATCAGTCCAGGTGTTCTCAGTAGAAGTTGTTAGTTGAACTCATTTGGGGTTCCATTTGTAAGACCATGTGTAGCTTGATAGCCTCAATTCTAGAGGAAATAAATTTGACAAGAATGTTAAAAATACAGGGCCCAAAGGTGAGTAACAGCAAGATGGCTGCCACGGGACCTAGAAAGGGGAGAAGCCATGTTGCCCAACTCCAGAGGTTGGTATAAGAGTTTGAAAGATGTTGTCTGATTTCAGAAGCCTTTTCCTGTAAATGCTGGGCGCCATCTTGTAGTATCCCCGACTGGTTAGTGTAAAAACAACACTCTTCCCCTAAGAAGGTGCAGAGTCCTCCTTTCTCAGCAATGAGGAGGTCTAGGTCTCGGCGGTTTCAGATAGTCACTGCTGCCAAAGAGTCTATTTGGGATTGTAAAGTAAGAATAGATTTCGTTATTTCTTGCAAACTGTCTGAGAAATCCTTTGAGAGTGTGTGGTAGCAGGATAATGAAGTAGATAAACCAGCTATTCTGGTTCCTGTAGCAGTAGCCATTTCTAACCCTATAAGTAGGAGTATTAGTTGTATGGCTCTGTGCTGATGGACTTGAGCTTTGAGGGGTACTGATAAGGTCTGATTTCCTGGGGCAATATTAATGTTGGAACTTAGAAAGACTAAGGTGCAGGTGCCTGTCCAGTTAGTGGGGAGGCAGATATAGGTCGACATTCCACCTAAGAAGAATATACCTTGGCTGGGTAGACAGAACTGGTTATATATGTTAAAAAGGTGTGTGAGTTTGTCGTTTTCATTTTCCCATACTCCTAGAGTACTTGCCAAGGTAGCTCCAGTGAGCAGCTGGAAACAGGTGTTGGGAGCAAACTGAGTAGCTCCCTGTGTTCTATTTTCCCCTTGGAGAAAAAAATGTTTTGTATCCACTAGGAACCATTTGAGAGAGTGATTGAAAGAAGGGATGAGAAGGCATTCACCAGTGGTGGGGGCACTGCTGCAGGGAGTCCAGGGGTGAATGGTCATGCAGGGAGTATGTTTGCCATTACAAAACCTAGACTGTTTGTTAAGCAGGGAGGAGGTGATGATTTTGGGGGGCCCTGAGAAGCGGACAAGCCATCTTAATGGAGCTGTTTGGGTGACTCAAAAGTTACTATGATCAGTTGGGGCTTGAAGTTGTAGGGTGTAATTACACTGATACGGTAGTAGGTGCCTCAGAGGCAGGCCTGATAACAGGTTGCATTGGATGCATAAAGGGGCTTGGAAAGTTAAGATAGTATTCGTGGTTACAGGGCTGTGTATGGGCTTTTCATTGCTTGTGTAATAGGTGAGGTTGGAAATGCAAGAACGTAAAAGTTGGGTTGCACGTCTGTTAGGGTATTCTTGGTCCTATCAGATATAGGGAAGTCAGCTAATGATTGCATCTTTAGAAGTTGGGAAGAGTCTTTTCCTTCATAACAAGGGTGGTAGGTCAAGTTGGTAAAGACCCAGTTTTTTGTGGGAATGGGAGTGGCAACATAGGCAGAGGTTGATAGAGAGATACAAAGCCAACAGTCATTTGCCGGGGAAGGACTGGACTGGTTTAACAGAGTGTGAGTTGAGAGTCTTGTAGAGGTAATTAAGAGCCAGTGAAAGGGGAGGGATGATTGTATGAGGTATCCAAGGAGGCAGGAGGGATACATAGGCAAAGAGCAAATAGGAAGGTAAAGAGGGTGCTCTGGAAAACGAGATCATTTCATCTAGTCTGAGTTAGAGGTAGGAGTAAATTACTGTCAAAAGGAAGGAAGATAGAAAGAAGGTTGATGTGATTAGGATTTTTGTTCTGGCAGGAGCTAGAGTATATAGTCGTATCACAAAGAATATGGTTAGTATGCTGTTTTCACTTATCTTTTTTAAGGAGGAAGGGGTCTTTCCTCAGGATCAGTGGTAGGAGCCTTTTTAGTCTGGGATGTTTCCTTCCAAAAAAGGAGCTGCAAGTCCTCCAATGGTTCGCAGGTGTATCCAGGCTGGTCTGGCTGATCTTGGGACTCTGGAGCTGATGATCCTGCAGCTTCCTCAGGGGATGTCCAAAGTTTAACTCGGGTGTGGTGAATCCAAGATTCCACTCCTGCCACCTTAACTGCAGTGGGAGTAGAGAGGATTAGTGAGTGTGGCCCTTCCCACAAAGAGCCCATAGATGGGGAGGTAGAGGGGAGAGATTTGACCAACACTAGATCTCCTGGTTGAAACAACTCTGTTTCCTTTTCTCTGTGACATCCTTCAGGTAGGTTTTTAAGGTTTTGTTGATATTTTCCCAAAGAAGTTATATCTTTGACCAAGTTTGCCATTTCCTGATCAAGTAGGAGGTCATTTGTGAGAAAAGGTCATCCATACCACATCTCATATGGACTGAGCCCTATTTTGTGAGGAGAATTTCGGATTCTCAACAGGGCCATGGGCAAAAGAGTAGGCCATGGGAGGTGAGTTTTTTGTGTTAGTTTCCTTAAGTGCCTCTTGAGCGTTTCATTTGTCTTCTCGACCTTCCCTGAGGATTGTGGCCTCCTGGAACAGTGAAGGTGATATTGTATCCCTAGCGCCCTGGAGATTCCCTGAGTTATCGTGGCTTTAAAAGCCAGACCATTGTCTCTCTGTAAGCTTTGGGGAAGCCCAAATCTAGGAATTATTTCATGAATTAGGACTTTACTCACTTCCTGAGCCCTCTCTGTCTTGCACAGGAAAGCTTCTATCCAATTTTTAAAGGTATCAGCACAGACCAACAAGTATTGAAATCCCTTTGACTTAGGCATATGGGTGAAGTCTAACTGCCAGTCCTCTCCATGATAGTGCTCTATTCTTTGTTCCCCCAAAGGGGCCTTATGATGAACCAAGGGATTATTCCTTTGGCACACCTCACAGGCTTTGACTACCTGTTAGATGGTCCGGAGGAGATTTGGCCCTGTTAACAGGGATTTGGCCATTTGATGAGTGTTTTCAATACCCATATGAAAAGTTTGGTGGTGGGTTTTAAGTATTTTCCACTGGTTCTTTGGGTATAAGTACCTTTCCTTCTTCTGTTGCCAACCACCCCAAAGGGAGAAAACTATGCCCCCGTGAAAGTCCCCATTCTGTTTCAGTTGGGGAATACTGGGGCTTAATCTCTTGCATGGGGTTGTTCCATACCAAGGGTCCTTCTGTAGTTATTTCTAATGGGGGATTCCATTTGGCAGCAATTTTGGCCTCAGCATCTGCCCAACGGTTTCCTTCTGCCTTCTCTCCTTCACCTTTCTGATGGCTTTGGCAGTGTAAGTCTGCCACCTCCTTGGGTTTTTGCACTGCGTGCAATAACTATAATTTCCTTGTGGTATTTAATGGAGGTTCCCCCAGAGGTTAGGAACTCTCTCTCTTTCCATATTGCAGCATGGGCATGTAGGATTAGATAAGCATACTTGCTATCTGTATACACATTTATTCTTTTTCCCTTTCCCAGTTCTAAGGCTCGGGTAAGTGCCACTAGTTCCGCTAACTGGCACTGGTCCCTGGGGGAAGAGGCTTACTTTCAAGTACGGTTACATCACTAAATATGGTGTAACCTGCCCTTCGTATCCCATTCTCCACAAATGAACTTACAGCGGTATATAGGTTAAGGTCAGGATTAATTAAGGGGACTTCTGAGGGATCATCTCGGGCAGCATAAGTCTGGACTAAAATTTATTGGCAGTCATGCTCAATTGGTTCCCCATCCTCTGGGAGAAAAGTGGCAGGGTTGAGGGCCACGCATGTGCGTATTTGAAGTACCAGTCCCTCAAGGAGTAGCACCTGGTATCTAAGTAGGCGGTTGTCTGATAGCCATAAACTTCCTTTGGCACCTACTATGCCATTTACATCATGAGTAGTCCAGACAGTGAGATCCTTTCCTTGTATTATTTTGACAGCCTCTGACACTAAGACGGCCACTGCTGCAACTACCCTTAAAGAGTGAGGCCAGCCTTTTGCTACTACATCAATTTCCTTGTTTAGGTATGCCACTGATTGTGGGGTTGTCCCACAAGTCTGAGTAAGGACTCCAAGAGCTATCCCAGCTCTCTCTATGACATATAAAGAGAAGTTTTGTCCTGTGGGAAGGCTTAAATCTGGAGCTTGTACTAGGGCCTGCTTTAAGGCTTTGAAGGCTGTTTCTGCCTCTGGTTCCCATTCTACTAGATGAGTATTTGCCTTCTGGGTTTCCTTGATTAAAGTATAGAGGGGCCTGGCTATCTCATTGCATCCAGGGATCCATAGTTGGCAAAAGCCAGTAATTCCAAGGAACCCCCACAACTGTTTTAATGTCTTAGGGTGAGGATAAGCCAGTATAGGCTGTATTCATTCCTTGCTGAGGGCCCTGGTCCCTCTGGGTAAGATTAGGCCAGATATTTGACCTGCTGTAGGCAAAGCTGGGCCTTTGATCTAGACACTTTTTACCCTTGATTAGCTAGAAAGTTCAAGAGATCTAGAGTAGCCTGCTGGCACGAGGCTTCCAAACTGGTAGCCAAAAGTAAATCACCCACATACCGAAGGACCAGAGTGCCCAGACTTGAGAAGTGGCCTAGATCTTGGGCCAGTGCCTGACCAAACAGGTGAGGGCTATCCCTAAATCCTTGGGGCAAGACCATCCATGTAAGTTGGGACATGTGGTCTGTGGGATCCTCAAAGGCAAAGAGGAACTGGGAGTCAGAGTGCAGGGAATACAGAAGAAGGCATCCTTGAGATCCAGAACCATGAACCATTCTGCTTCCTCTGGTATTTGACAGCAGGGTATAGGGGTTGGGTACAACTGGATATAGAGGAATTACTGCCTCATTGATGAGTCTAAGATCTTGCACTAGTCTCCACTGACCATTTGGTTTTTGTGCTCCTAGAATTGGGGTGTTGCAGGGACTGCTGTTTTTCCTCACTAAGCCTTGAGCTTTCAAATGTTTAACAATATTCTGTAATCCTTTATTAGATTCAGGCCTTAAGGGATATTTCCTTTGATAAGGAAAAGTAGTGGGATCTTTGATCTTTTAACCTGATTTGGACTGGGCAGGCATTTTTTGCCCTTCCAAATTGTCCTTCCAATGCCCAGACTTCAGGGTTGATTCCCTCCTCAAGTAGGGGACAACAAATGGGTAACTTGTTCCCCATATTCATGTAGATAATAGCTCCAGCCTTGGCTAATATATCCCTCCCTAATAAGGGTGTGGGACTTTCAGGGATAACAAGAAAGGCATGTGAAATGAGCAAAGTCTCCCAATTACAACTGAGGAGGTGGGAGAAATACCTGGTTACAGGCTGTCCCAGAATTCCTCGGATGGTAACAGACCTTGAGGACAGTTGTCCAGGACAGGAGATTAACACTGAGAAGGCCGCACCAGTGTCCAGGAAGAAGTCAATTACCTGGCCCTCAATAGTTAAACATACCCGGGGCTCAGTGAGGGTGATGACATGAGCTGGCACTTGCCCCGGGCACACTCAGTCCTGTTGTTGGATCATCTGGTTGGGGGCTTCTGACCCAGGGAATCTTCATCCTCTGGGGCAGTGCACTTTCCAGTGATTGCCTCAGCATAGTGGACCTGGACGAGGGGGCAACTTGTTTCTCTTTGGACAATCTTTTTTAAAGTGTCCTAGTAAACCACACTGATAACAAGCCCTACTAGGTGATGGGCCTGCTCCATTTTCTGTCCTCTCTGAGCCACCAAGGTTTGTTTGTCTGAGGGCCATGACTAAGGCTGCAGCCTTTCTCTGATCTTGCTTTTCCTTTTGGGCCTGTTCCTCTTGGTCCCTATTACAGAACACTGAGGTTGCCAGGTTTAATAATGCCTCTAGATTTTGTTTAGGGCTGAGGGCTTGCTTTTGGAGCTTTCTCCTGATATCTGCAGCTGAATGGGTAATAAACTTATCTTTTAGAATCAACTGACCCTTGAGTGATTTGGGTAACAGGGGAGTATATTTTCTTAAGGCCTCTCGTAGCCACTCGAGGAAGGCAGAAGGATTTTCTTCCTTTCTCTGAGTTATGCTGGACATCACTGAATATTTCATGGGCTTTTTTACTAATTCTCCTTAGTCCTTCTAGAACACAAGTCAACAGATGTTTACAACCTCAGTCCCCATGATCTGAGTAAAGGTCCCAGTGGGGATCCATACTGGGGATGGCTTGCTGACCGTTAGGGAATTTGTCCCTTTCTTCAGCGGCCATTCTATCATTTACTTGACTAAGATACCAGGTATCTCCAAACTCAGGCTGCAGCTAAAGCCTCATTCTTTTCATTAAAGGCCAGGGTTTGATCTAACAGTAGCATGACATGTCTCCAAGTGAGGTCGAAGGTTTGCCATAGACCCTGTAGGACATCTATATACCTATCAGGATCATCTGAAAACTTCCCCAGGTCTGCCTTGATCTGTTTTAAGTCAGAGAGGGAGAAGGGGACATGTACCCGGGTTGGGCCAAATTCCCCTCCCTCTACAGCTTGAAGGGGACATAACCAATAGCCCAGGGGGGTTTTGTGGTCCTTTGGAGATTTCTTTGCTTATTTCCTTCTGGACAGGGGAGATTAGAGGAGGATTATAATTAATAGAAAGGGGAGCTATAGGGAGGCTAGGATATGGGGGTAAGCTGAGAGGTCCTCCTGTGAGATGTAAATTGTAAGCTATGCATAGTTGTGTATTCTCCCTCAATGGAAAGAAAGCTTGGACATAAGGTATTTCACTCCATTTGCCTTCCCTCTTACAGAAAAGGTCAAGCTGCAGGATAGTATTGTAATTTGTACTTCCCTCAGGTGGCCATTTTTCCCCATCAGAGAGAGCATATTGGGGCCAAGCCATAGTGCAGAAAAAGGTGAGCTACCTCTTTTTCAGGGTTTGTGGGTCAAATTGGTCCCAATGGCTTAGGATGCATTTCAAGGGTGAGCCTGTTGATGCCTATTTCCCATCTGAAAGACAAAACTGCCTGTGATTTTGGTTTGTTTTGTTTCTCCCCCTGCCCAAGAACCCACAATGGTCCCTGGACCCTGCTGATCGGAATAGTTGCGCTCACCGACGCAGCAGCAGAAACTCTAGTTTTCCTCCCAGACCACATGGAGGACTGATGAAGGTCAGATTTAGTGGCCCTTACTGATGCATTCTTGAAAACCTGCACCCTTGCCTGTCCTCCTAGACCACAAGCAGGACCAACTGAGAAAAATTGGATTTAGTGGCCCTTACCAATGCATTCTCGAAAACCCGTTAGAGTCCTAAGCATTCTCCTGTTAGTATTGGGACTTTACCCCGTCCTATAAAGATGTTACGGCCCAAAAATGAAGTGGAGGGCCATACCTTGAGGGAGGGAAGGGATCTCCAGGGTTGGAAGAGTGACACCTTTTGTCCTCACTTATATGAATAGGAAGGATACAATTTCTTAGGTTCCCCATATCCTAGCTTCAGGAATAGCTTTTGTTAGGCCTATTAGTCTGAGGAGGGATCCTAAAATTCCAGGTAGTCCCCACTACGATGGGGCTTTGGGCAAAAATTATGTCTTTCTGATTGGTGAGTCCAGGTGCCTAAAGAAAGTAACAGAGTCCTGGAGTTTATACTAGAAATCATTCTTACAGGAGAAACTAGAAAAGCACCAGAGATAGGTAACACTTTTTAGAAGTGAGACTAACCTCGGAGAAGAGAAGCAAGAGAAAGTTTGTCTGGCAAGCATTAAGACCCAGGGGGCAAGGATCAGGATAGATAGGATAGATGGGTGAGTCTTGCTTGGGCGACATGACTTTGAGAGTTCTGCTCATGGCCACAGTGTCAACCAACATGTTGTTGGGACCCCAGAGCTGCATGGCTTTCCTCTCTGTCAACCCTCAGCTCAGCCCAGAAGTACAGGAAAAGCAGAAGCTGGTTCTAGGCAAACCAACGCTCCCAACTCCGAAGAGTCGGGGGTTGTTAGAGAGCCCCTTCCAAGAAAGCCTGACACCCGTGTCTTTAGTCCAGCGGCCACGCTAGTTGCTTTTAACCGGCCAACAGGTGCCCGGTATTTAGCCCCTGAATTCTAAGGAAAATAGGACAGATAGCAAATGAAAGGGGTCCAGTGGTACTCACTGCTTGGCAATAGGTGACAGTCTCGCCACTCAGTGATAGGTGATGGTCTCACCGCTTGGCGATAGGCGATAGTCCCTTTGTGTTCACCCAAATGTGTCCAGAATTGGTGGGTTCTTGATCTCGCTGACTTCAAGAATGAAGCCGTGGACCCTCGTGGTGAGTGTTACAGTTCTTAAAGGCGGCGTGTCTGGAGTTTGTTCCTCCCGATGGGTTTGTGGTCTCGCTGGCTTCAGGAGTGAAGCTGCAGACCTTCATGGTGAGTATTACAGCTCATAAAGGCAGTGTGGACCCAAAGTGTGAGCAGCAGCAAGATTTATTGCAAAAAGTGAAAGAACAAAGCTTCCACAGTGTAGAAGGGGACCTGAGAGGGTTGCCACTGCTGGCTCAGGCAGCCTGCTTTTATTCTCTTATCTGGCCCCACCCACATCCTGCTGATTGGTCCATTTTACAGAGAGCCAATTGGTCTGTTTTACAGAGAGCTGATTGGTCCATTTTGACAGGGTGCTGATTGGTGCATTTACAATCCCTGAGCTAGACATAAAAGTTCTCCACATCCCCACTAGATTAGCTAGATACAGAGTGTTGATTGGTGTATTTACAAACCCTGAGCTAGACACAGAGTGCTGATTGGTGCATTTACAAACCTTGAGCTAGATAGAGAGTGCTGATTGGTGTATTCACAATCCCTTAGCTAGACCTAAAGATTCTCCAAGTCCCCACCAGATTAGCTAGATACAGAGAGCCGATTGGTGCATCCACAAACCCTGAGTTAGTCACAGGGTGCTGATTGGTGTGTTTACAAACCTTGAGCTAGACACAGAGTGCTGATTGGTGCACTCACAATCCCACAATCCCTTAGCTAGACACAAAGGTTCTCCAAGTTCCCACTAGACTCAGGAGCCCAGCTGGCCTCACCCGGTGGATCTCACACTGGGGCCGCAGGTGGAGCTGCCCGCCAGTCCCGCACCGTGCACCTGCACTCTTCAGCCCTTGGGCGGTCGATGGGACCAGGTGCCATGGAGCAGGGGGTGGCACTCGTCAGGGAGGCTCAGGCCGTACAGGATCCCATGGCAGGGGGGGGTGGGGGGAGGGCAGGCTGCAGGTCCCAAGCCCTGCCCCATGGGGGGCAGCTAAGGCCTGGTGAGAAATTGAGCACAGCGCCGGTCGGCCAGCACTGCCCGGGGACCCGGCGTACCCTCTGCAGCTGCTGGCCTGGGTGCTAAGCCCCTCACTGCCTGGGGCTGGAAGGGCTGGCCGGCCGCTCCAAGTGCAGGGCCGCCAAGCCCATGCCCACCCGGAACTCTAGCTGGCCCACAAGCACCATGCACAGCCCCAGTTCCCACCTGTGCCTCTCCCTCCACACCTCCCTGCAAGCCGAGGGAGCCGGCTCCGGCCTCCGCCAGCCCAGAGAAGGGCTTCCACAGTGCAGTGGCAGGCTGAAGGGCTCCTCAAGTACGGCCAGAATGGGCGCCAAGGCCAAGGCGGCACCGAGAGTGAGCGAGGGCTGCGAGGGCTGCCAGCATGCTGTCACCTCTCAGTAGGACACTGTGGGAGCGAGACCAGCCTTGCCAACTGTGTGGGAGCTGGGTGAGACCTTTTGCTACTAGCTATTCCCCACTTACCTGGTGAACAATACTGCTAAGTGGAGGCAGCCATAGTCCTCTCTGGAACATAACCTCATTGGCCTGAGAACCACCCTCCCAATCCCCACAGTGGCATGGCAAGCCCACCAAAGGACAGTCTGAGCTCAGACCCTCCTAACCCTGTCCCCATCTGATGGTATTTCTCTACCCATCCTGGTAGGTGAACACAAAAGACATACACTCATGGGAGCTTTATGGTCCCATCCATTGCCTGAGTAACAAGAATACCTCCCCTGGCCAACTTAGGGGAGGCTTATATCCCACTGCTAATATCACAGCTGGTACTCTCATGAAAGCACCACCTCCTGGCTGAAGGCCAACCAACTCAGGCCTTTACAGCAACTCATGACAGAATGACCCTGCTCCCAGGAAGGAGAAAACAACAGTTAATACCACCACCTGCAGTATCCTGGCTAACCAGAGGCCCTGAGTCTGTCCACATGACAACTTCACTACCAGCATAATCAGCATTCAAGGAAGCCAGCACACTAAGCCTATCTGCAACCAAAGACTCTCACAGAATCTACTTCACTCTCCTGCCACCTCCACCAGAGCAGGTGCCGGTATTCATGGCTGGGAGACCTAAAGATGGACCACATCACAGGACTTTTTGCAGCCATTCCTTAGCACCAGCCTGGAGTCTGGTGGCCCTACTGAGTGGTTAGACCCAGAAGAGCAATAACGATCACAGCAGTCCAGCTCTCAGGAAGCCCCATCCCTAGGAGAAGGGGAAGAGCAGCATGTCAAGGATCACCCCATGGAACAAAAGAATCTGAAAAGCAGGCCTCAAGTTCCAGATTTTTCCACTAGTGGTTAGTTTCTAACAGCAGAGACACAATTGCAGTGCCGGGTGTAGTAGGGAAAGTCTGCATCTCTACCCCAACAGGCAGGCAGCCTCTGTGATGGTGAAAGAGCTTGGAGAAGGGGTCCTTGTTCCCCTCTGGCACCCCACCACAGACACAGCTGGGGCTTCCCTCACATGAACACAGCATGCAGGCACCTATAGACAGTCTTTCTGGAAAAATCCAGGGTAAGTGCAACCCCACAGGAGGACCACACTCCAGATTCAGGCCTGCATGAGAGGCAGAGTCACAGTTCCTCCTACATGTGGTTTTCTTCTGCAGCAACCTAGACCTAAGCACTTGCCATCTTTATTTTTATTTAACAAAGTATGAGATGTGGCACTGCAATTATGAAAAGAAACATGGCCCTCAGGGAAAGCTAATTATTAGCTTTCATATCTTTTCTGCCATGGATTCTAATCCTCAAGAGGATAGGGATTGTACTTTACTTATTTTTGTCGGCTTGGTGACACACTTGTTGGGCCTGGCACAATTCTCCTGTCTTAATAGGGGTAGGTGTTATTTTGGCTCCCAGATTCTAGCTACAATGATAAACAGACTTGTTATCTGAAAGGGAACCTCCCTGTGGACATTGTCAAAAGGTTTACCTGAGTTTGCTAATATGCCAAATTTTCTGGCACCTGATTAAGTTCCCTGACAACCTGAATGTTCATTCTGTGAACCCCTAATGTGGGTCTCATTCTCCTGGACAAGCCTTGCCTTTCTCTCTCTTCTGTCTCCCTGCTCTTTGGCCAGGGCGCAGTCCTAACCAGCTCAGTTCTCTGGCCTCACCTCCTTCAGCTCAGACTCCCTGGTGAAAGCTGTTCTGCCTAATTTTCCATTAGTTGCGCCTCTGAATTGCTGACCCAGCGTGATGGCCGGTTGCTGGGCTGATGAAGCTTTGCTGCCCCCTTCTGGTCTGAATGTTTAGCAAATGTTTGTTTAATGAATTTTGGAAATAGAATTGCATGCCTTTCCACATGCTAATGTATAATGAAAAGCTGCATTTAAAAAATTAAGTACTACTTATTGAGAAGATCCTGTGTGGAAGAAATACGAGGCACTGCAGATACAGCGGTGAGTGAAACAGACAAAAATCTGTGCCCTCATTGAACAGTCGGGAGGAGACATACAAGACATACATAACAGGAAAAGGTAAATCCAAGATTACACAAGCAATATAGCTTGGAATGGAGATATGGAGTGGGGAAGTGGCATTTAAATTTTAGATAAGGCCAGGGAAGACCTCCCTGAGATGTAAAGCACATGAAGGAAGTGGCAAAGAGAACAGTAAACACTGAGGCAACAGGCTGTTGGAATGTTTGAGGAACATCAAGGAGGCCGTGTGGCTGCCGCACTGCAGCAGAGTGACTGAGAGGGAGAGTAGGGCATGGGCCAGAAAGCTGAGTGTGGACAGGAGGGGGCAGAGCACACAGGGCCAGATGGGCAATTGTATACATAGGTATACATGTGTACATACATATACACATACATATATGTATGTATACACAGACACAGAGATACACATAGAGACACACATACATGCAGAGTCACACAAAGACACACAGATACATGTGTGTGTACACAGAGACAAATGCAGAGAATAGAGACACACACACAGATACATATGTACGGTCATAGGCACAGACACATACACAAACACACACACACACACACACACACGGACATACACAGAGAATAGAGACAAATACAGAGACATATGTACAGAGTCACAGAGACAGGGGCAAACACACAGACACACACAGAGACAAATATATCTGAATCAGGCTGGAAACTATTGGAGAGTTTTGAATAGAGGGGAGATGTGGCAATGCATATTTATATTGATCACTCTGAAGATTGCATGAATAATAAACTATAGGTGTGGCAAGGGACAAGCAGAAGACATATTAGGAGGCAAGGAGTAACAATGACTTGGACCAGCATGGTAAAATGGAAGTAGTGAGATATGGTCCAGTTCTGGGTACATTTTGAAGATAGAAGATTTGCTGATGGATTGAATGAGGGGTATAAAAGAGAGGACTCAAGGGTAACTGGATGGCTGAGCAATTTAATAGCCGAAGTCATTTACTGAGATGGAGAAGTCCGTGGGAAGGGCAGACTGGAGGAGTCAAGGTAGAGAGAACAAGAGTTATTATTTGGAAATTTTTAGTTTGAGATGTCTGTTGCACATATGCCAAAGAGGAGATCAGAAGAGAAAACTAAGGCAGTGATACAACGTTTGGCGACACATCCTATAAGTGGTACACATGAAACTCGATGAGGTCAGATTAAGAACATCAATTCAATGTGGCAGAAGTTCTTATCACTTGCAACCTGAACATGGTTCTGACTTCAATGCGGCTTCGAGATTTAAATGCCCATTTGGCCATGTGATGACTTTATTGTTCTATTACTTTGTTTGAACTGTTGTAAAACATATGGCTCAAGCTGTATTTATCTGTTTTTCATGTGGCATGACTGTATCTGTTATGAATTAAATTTACCTGTTTTTTTCTCCTTATTTCATCACAATTATAATGGCTGCTAGCAGCAACAATTGTGAGCACAATTGCAAATAAGCACAGTTGCAAATACTGGCAGTGTTATGGTCTAACTGGCTTGTTAGGTCTTCCCAAATCCTCTCGTTAAACTGAAAATATTTCTACATACCCTTTAATACTTAATTTAAATGTCATCCCCTCTGCGAAGCCCTTGTCTCTGGGCAGTGCCTACTCCTCTCTTTCCTGTATTTTCATCATGCCTCGTTTATACCTTTCTTATAGCCGTTGTCATGAAACTGATTATTAGCTTTCTGAAAAGATAATAAAAAAAGATAATTAAACAAGATTATAAAAGAAAAGATAATAAAAAGATTATTATCTTTTCTGCCATGGATTGTAATCCTCAAGAGGGCAGGGATTGTACTTTACTTATTTTTGTCTGCTTGGTGACACAGTTAGTATAACAGCATGTGCTTGATAAATAAATACCACTTATGCCAAATACAATAATGAACTTTTCATTTGGGTCACTTTTATGTTGAATAAATTTAAAACTATATAATTTGTAAGCGTCTTAATTTCTGGATACTTCCAAATAAAGCAAGAAAAGGGTTCTCTATTCCTCTCTGGGCTATATAAATGGCTGCCTAGGTTTTTATTTTGTTTGACATTAATTTAGTTGGCCAAAGAAGATTCTATCTGAAGAGCTGTCGGACTTCATTCCTCACTGCTGCTCTTTGGCAAGCCTCACATCAAAGGGCTGTTTGGAAGTTTATTCACATTGAGGCTTTCTGGCTTCTTGTACTAGTTTGGAACGAAAATCTATTCGGGAGATTTACTGTGTGGTTCTGGTATGGGCCGAATCTTTTTATCAAGAATTATTCCAGTGATTTTCCTTGGCTTAACCCCAGGCCTATTTCTAAGCAAACGTTTGCCCAGGAATTTTTGTCCTTTATGTGTTTTGTTCTAATCCAGTTTAAATGTCGTTCTCATTAGCTATTACTTTATAAATCTTTATTTAGCTGTTAAATAGTTTTCCATATAGGAAAGTGTTTTGGAGCCTCCCTGTTCCAAGAAGTTCAGATAGAAAATGACAACCATTCAAACTTCTACTTAGGCAAAAGATCTTTAAAGAAATGTCTACTAAATATTTCCTATGCGCCAATTGTTTTGAGTGCTAGAGACATAGTAGTATGTCCAATAAAGTTCTTGTCTCATGAAGCATACCCTTTAGTGAAGAAATGACAGGTAATAAACATTAAACAAACAAAAAGTATGGTAATTTCATATAATGATATGCTATGAAGTAAATACAACTGGATGTGAGAAAAAAAGGTACGAAAGGGTGACTCACAACTGGGTGTATGGTTGCCAAAGCGTTGTGCCTACTTAATGTGTCAGCACGGGCATATGCTACAATGTGGATGAACCTCCCTGTTCCAGCTACTGGATTCTTCTCTGAGGTCCCTGTGTTTTGGTTCTTCTGCATTTGCCACCACACTCTCCTGAATTTATTCTCTGAAATGTTTCTGTGTTCTATGTTGGGTTCTGTACCCTGGAAGGCTGATGTCTATAGACCATTACCTGGGTTCTCTGTCCCATGGCTTCCAGTTGGATTCTGCAAGCATTGGCTGGTGATCAGAGGGTGGAAGGAAAAAGAGGTTGAGATCTTTTCTCCTTTCTCTCCCTCCATGACTAAAGCATAGTGTAGCAGTCCAGCATTACTTGACAGCCACAGCTCCTGGCAGATGGCACATCTTCTTTGCTGCTTCAGGACTAAGGGTGATAATAGTGTGGAGCTATAATAATCACACTACTCACACCTCTATAAATAGAACCTTCATTTAAGTTTCTTCTCCTAAGCCCTTTTGGGTGTGGCTTCTGTTTCCTGCCAGGAACATGAATGATACAGCAGGAATGTTAAAGAATAATCACCCATGTAGATAGATCCTCCCTCAGTCCATTTCCAGTTTCTCAGATATTCTAGCCCTGTCTCTTTCACATTAGAGGTATTTATATATATTTTGTTATTCTGATGAAAATCTTGGAAAAATCTATTCTGGGGGCTCCAGAGCCTCTGAAAAATAGTATCACACAGACCCGATCCCTTCTTTAAAGTTGTTTTTACCTATAATTTGGTTTCATGAGCTCACACTATTATTGCTATGCATAGCAGTTTTTTCAGGTGATACTGTAAAAACTAAATCAAAAGGTTTATACTTCAAGGTATTGGAAAATCTCTTCATATTAAATGGAGAAGTAATATTTTTTGGTGAAATAAAGGCTGAATGATTTAAACAATGTGACTCTTACTATAACTCTTAATAGTGAAAGTGTATTTGCTGCATTATTTACTCAGTGGGGTACGAGTGCATCTAATTTATTTTATGTCCAAGTATGTTGAACTCTGGCTCACCTCTATGGTTATCAAAAATCATGTCTTCTTACATCCAAGAAGTTAAAAGCAATCTAATACAATATTCTAAATAATAAAAGATTACTCTCTACCATAAAATCCTCAATAACTGGCTTTCCAGTTTTTGCTATAATATTTTCAGTTTGTGAGATCTCATCATGCCACCTTAAAAGGTCATCCATTCCATTTACATCACCTTTAAGTATTAGAAAGTATTATTGATTTCAAATCAACCTCTCCATAACTTCCTTTTTCTCCCAATTTTTCTTATTGTGATAAAATACACATAACGTAAAATTTACCATCTTAACCATTTTAAGTGTACAGGGCAGTAGTATTAAGTATGTTCATATCGTTGTGCAGTCATCACCAGCATCTATCTCCAGCACTCTTTTTAACTTTCAAAACTGAAACTATATACCCATTAAACAATAACTCCTGTTTTCCTCCTACTCCAAGGCCCTGGAAACCATCATTCTACTTTCTGTTTTTTTTTATGATTTTGACTATTGGAAATACTTCAGATAAGTAGACTCATATAATATTTGTGTTTTAGTAACTGGCATATTTTATTTAGCATAATGTCCTCAGGGTTCATTCATATTGTAGCATATGCCAGAATTTCCTTCCTTTTTAAGGTTGAAATATTCATGTGTGTGTGTATAATATGTGTGTATACACACACACAAGTTATACTTGGGTTGCTTCCATTGTTAAAATAAAAACTTCAGCTGAATTAAATTTAAAGAAGTTTAATTGAGCAATGAACGATTCACAAATTGGGCAGCCTCCAGAATCATAGCAGATTCAGAGAGACCCCAGGGAAGCCTTGTGGTCAGAACAAATTTATAGACAGAAAAAGAGAAGTGACATACAGAAATCGGAGGTGAGGTACAGAAACAGCTGGATTGGTTACAGATTGCCATTTACCTCATTTGAACACAGTTTGAACACTCAGCAGTGTATTACTGGTTGAAGTATGGCTGTTAGGATTGGCCAAGGCTCAACCACTGTTATGGGTGCATACTCCTAAGTCAGGGTTTCAATCTTTACCCACTAAGTTAGGTTGCAGTTCGTCCACAAGAACTCAAATATAGAAGTACAAAGTCCTTCTCAGGCCATATTTAATTTGCTTTAACACCATATTTTAGCTATTGTGAATAATGCTATGTACATGGATATACAAATACACCTTTGAAACCTCGTTTTCAGTTATTTTAAGTACATATTCAGAACTGGAATTGCTGGATCATATGGTAAATCTATTTTTAACTTTTTGAGAAATTGCTGTACTGTTTCCCACAGTGGCTGTACTAGTTTATGTTCCCACTAACAGTACACAAGTGTTCCAATTTCTCCACATCTTTATCCTAATGGGTGTGAGGTAGTATCTTGTTGTAGTTTTGATTGAATTTTCCTAGTGATATTGAGCATCTTTTCATGTGCTTATTCGCTATTTGTATATCTTCTTTGGAGAAATGTCTATTGAAGTCCTGTACCCATTTTTGAATCAGATAGTTTTCTGTTGTTAAATTTAAGAAATTCTCTATGTATTCTGGATACTAATCCCTTAAAAGATATGCAATTTGCAAATGTCTTCTTGCAAATATTTTCTCCCATTCTGTAGGTTGACACTATTTTATTGATGTCTTTTGGTGTACAAACATTTTTAAATTTATGATGTCCAATTTTTTTTCTTTTGTTACCTGTGCCTTTGGTGTCATATCTAAGAAATAATTGTCAAATTCAGTGTCATGAAGCATTTGCCCTATGTTTTGTTCTAAGAGTTTTAGTTCTCATATTTAGATCATTGATATGGTTTGGCTGTGTCCCCACCCAAATCTCATTTTAAATTGTAATCCTCATAATCTCCTTGTGTTGTGAGAGGAAACTGGTGAGACGAAATTGAATCATGTGGGCAGTTTCCCCCACGCTGCTCTGGTGATAGTGAGTTCTCACGAGATCTCATGGTTTTATAAGCATCTGGCATTTCCCCTGCTGCACTCATTTTCTCTCCTGCCACCTTGTGAAGAGGTGCCTTCTGCCATGTTTGTAAGTTTCCTGAGGCCTTCCCAGCCATGCAGCACTGTGAGTCAATTAAACCTCTTTTTGTTATAAATTACCCAGTCTCAGGTATTTCCTTATAGTAATGTGAGAACAGGCTAATATAGTCATGGATGCATTTTTAGTTTTTTGTTTTATATGGTGTTAGGTAAGGGTCCAACTTCATTTTTTGGCATGAGGATATCTAGTTTAGCCAACACCATTTGTTGAAAAAATGGACTTTTCTCCATTAAGTGGTCTTGACATTTCTGTTGAAAATGATTTGACTCTACATGTAAAGGTTTGTTATCTAGGCTCTGTATTCTATTCCAATAGTCTATGTCTGTCTTTATGCCAGGTCTACACTGCTTTGATTGCTGTAGCATTGTAATACATTTTGAAATGAGAAGGTGTGATTCCTCTAGCTTTGTTCTTCTTTTCCTGGAGTGTTTTGGCTATTTGGGGTCCTTTGAGATACTAACTCATATAGCTATCAGTTTTAGGATGGGTTTTCTTATTTCTGTAAAAAAGGTCATTGGGATTTTGATAGTGATTGAATTAAATATGTAGATTGCTTTGGGTAGTATTGAGATCTTAACAATACTAAGCCTTCCAGTCCATGAACAAAAGATGTCTTTCCATTTATTTTTGCCTTCCTTATTTCTGAAATTTTAAAAAGAGTTTTCACTGTACAAGTCTTTCATCTCATTGGTTAATACCCAAGTATTTTATTCTTTATAATGCTGCTGTGGTCTGAATGTGTCTCCCCCATACACACATATTCATGTTGAAACTTACTTGCCAATGTGATAGTATTAAAAAGTGGGGTCCTTAGGAGATGATTAAGTCATGAGTGCCATCCTCATTACTTAGCACTCTTATAAAAGAGGTGTGAGGGAGCTGTTTGCCCCTTCTGCCATGTGAAGATGTAGCAAAAGGCACCATCCTGAAAGTAGAGAGCTGCCCTCACTAGACATTGAATTTTCTGGTGTTTTGATCTGGGACTTCTCAGGCTCCAGAAATATGAGAAAATTAATGCATGTTATTTATAAATTACCCAGTCTCAGGTATTTTGTTATAGCAGCAGGAATAGACTAAGACAGATGTTATTGTAAATTGAATTGTTCCTTAATTTTCTTTTCCGACTGTTCATCATCAGTGTATAGAAATGTAATTGATTTTAGTGTGTTTATGTACTGAGTAGCTGAGATTACAGGCATGTGCCACCATGCTCAGCTAATTTTTGTATTTTTAGTAGAGATAGGGTTTCGCCATGTTGAGCAGTCTGTTCTTGAACTCCTGAGCTCAAATGATCTGCCTGCCTTGGCCTCCCAAGGTGCTGGGATTACAAGCATGAGCCACCTGCACCCAACCTGTTTTCATTAATCTTTAAGTATTTTCTAATTTTCCTTGTGATTTCTTTTTCATTGATTGGTTGTTTAAGAGTATGTGAATTTCTAAAAATTTATAAATTTTTCAGTTTTCTTCTGTTACTGATTTCTAATTTCATCCTGTCATGGTCAGAGAAGATGCTTTATATGATATCTATCTTTTAAAATCTATTGAGACTTAATTTGTGACCTAACATGTAGTCAATTTTGGAAAATCTATTATGTGCACTTAAGAAGAATGTATATTCTGTTATTGTTGAGAAGAATGTTCTGTATATGTCTGTTAGATTTAGTTGGTTTATTGTGTCATTCAATTTTTCTATTTCCTTGTCTCCTGTCTGGTTTTTCTATTATTGAGAGTGGGATATTGAAATGTCCAACTATTTATTGTAGACTGTCAATTTATCTCTTCAGTTTTGTTAATTTTTTCTTCATATAATGTATGGTCTGTTATTAGGCATATAAATGCTAATTATTTCATCTTGCTATATTGAATCTTTTATGAATATATAATGTCCTTCTTTGTCTTTTGTAATACTTTGGACATAAAGTTTATTTTGTCTGGCACTGGTATAGGCACATCTCCTTTGTTTTGATTGCTATTTGCATGGAATACAGTTTTCTATACTTTAACTTTCAACCTATTTGTATCTTTAGATAAAAAGTGAGTCTCCTGTACACAGCATATAGTTGAATCACATTTAAAAAATATATTACTTCAATCTCTGTCTTTTGATTGGGGAGCTCAATCCAGTAATATTTAAGTAATTACTGATAAGAAAGAACTTACTTCTGTCATTTTGGTATTTGTTTTCTTGTCCCTCATTTTCTGCATTACTATCTTTATTGTTTAGCTGATTTTTTTTGTAGGGAGACATTTAAAATAATTTCTCATTTTGTTTTTTATATATTCTATAGCATTATCTTTGTGGTTGTCATAAGGATTATACTTAAGATCCTAATTTTATAACCCCCTACTTTGCATTTATCCCAGCTTAACTTCAATGTCTTATAAAAACTGCTCATTTAAGAGCTGTCTCCACCCCTCTGAGTTGTTAATGTGACAGAATTGCACCTTTCTCTATATGTGCTCCCAAATATAAGCTAATAATTCTATTAAATGTTTTAGTCTCTTAAATTATGTACAAAACAAAATGTGGGATTACAAACCAAAGTAATAATAGTACTAATTTTTAGGCTAATAATTATTTTTTTAAATGTCTCTTAAATCATGTAGAAAACAAATAATTATGCACTGTTTTTATAATACTAGTTTTTATAATTGCCAATGTATTTACATTTACTGAGATCTTTCTTCATAAAGCTTTGAGTTCTGTCTACTATCCTTTTATTTAAAGCTGCAGGACTCCTATTAGCATTTTTTGAAGGGCTGGACTAGTGATAATAAACTCCCTCAGCTTTTGTTCATCTGAGAATATCTTCATTTCTCTTTCATTTTGAAATACAGTTTTGCCAGATATAATATTCTTGGTTGATGGTTTTTTTTTTTTTTTTCTAGCACTTAGAATGTATCAGTCTGATGCTTTCTGGCCACCAAAGTGTATGATGAGAAATTTGCTGATAATTTTATTGAGCATCCCTTGTATATGGTGAGTCACTTCTCTTGTTGGTTTAAAAACCCTGTCTTTGACCTTGGCCTTCAACAGTTTGAGTACGTATCTCAGTGTGGGTCTCTTTGAGTTAACTCTGCTTAGAGTTCATCAAGCCTCTTGTGTGTTTATATTCATGACTTTCATTATGTTTGGAAAATTTTGGTCAAATTTTATTCAAATATTCTCTCTGCCTCTTTTTCTCTTTCTTCTTCTCCAGCTCCCCAATGCAAATAGTGGTCCACTTGATGGTGTTCCACATGTTCCTTAGGCTCTGTTCACTTTTCTTCAACCTTTTCTCTTCATGTTGCTCAGGCTTGATCATTTCCATTGTCCTATCTTCAAGTACACTGATTCTTTCTTCTACCTGCTCAAATCTACCTTTAAATACCTCTAATAATTTAATAATTTCATTTGTTGTATTTTTCAGGTATTTTTGGTTTCTTTTTAGGTATTTTTCTCTCTATTTATATTTAAATTATGTTCATACATAATTTTCTTGACTTTCTCCATATCTTCTTTTAGTTCTTTGAGACTTTTTAAAAGACAGTTATTTTAAAGTTTTTATTTGGTAGATCTACTATCAGATCTTTTTTTCAGGGAAAGTTTCTGTTGGATTATTTTTTTCCTTTAAATTGGCCATACTTTAATGTATCTCTGTATGCCTTTTGTGGAGATTTGAATCTAAAAGTGTGATAACTCTAGAAATCAGATTCTACCCCCTTCCCAGAGTTTGCTGTGTTTTGTTTTTGTTTTTTATTATTTAGGATATCTTTGTGCCACAGATCAGCCTGAGTGTAAATTTAAGGTCTTCTCAGGCATTTTCTGAGCCTGTGCCTTCCCCTGGGTATTTATGGTGATTTCTAATTTCCCTCATATATGTGGTTGCTTTTGAATGTCCTACTTGTCAATGTATGGCTCTCAAAAAATAAAAAAGAGAAAATGAAAGGAGGGAGAGGAAGACACCACCTTTTAAATTTCCTGAAAGTCACTTTAGCTAGAGGAGGAGGGGCTTGCAACAATGCAGGTAGGTGCAAGAATAATAGCTGCTACCTCTTTGTCCACACCTCTGTGGTCAAAAGTAGCAATCAGTGATAAGAGCACAGATCCCTGATATTTGCAGAACAGGATCCTTTTTGCCTACCCTGGCTCCCTTAACCTGTGTGCAAGCTGCATGAGAAACACATACACAGCTGCCTGCCATGAGGATGAAGTGTGGGGGATGGTAACTGCTACTGTATTAAGGACTGAAACTGACCAAAAGTAATCACATTTTATCATCCAAGTATTTCCCTGAAAGTTGCAAGCTTTCACTAGACTCCAGTTCCAAAATAGTTACATCAGACAGATCCTGCCAATGCGATTGTTGTTTAGCTGGGGAGACAGGTTCCTACTATGCCATCTTCTCAGAATGCTCTCTGTAACTACCTTCTATTGATTCTAGTGTGAATTGCTCAAGGATGTGGTAAAAAAAAAAATCCACCTGAAAGAATTAGAGGTAATAGTGCCAGACACTCACACAGGGCCAGGAATAGTTTGTATTACCACCAGCCAGAGTCGAAAACCTCCAACTTTAGAAGACAATAGGTAGGGTATACAGAAGAATTTTGCTTCAGTGGTAGGGAATAATAAACTCTACACTAAATGCTGCTCCATTTCACCTAATAAATCTTAAAGTAAGATCTGAATGAATCAAACTGTTTCCAAGTACCTTAACTGAATCATAGGAAAAAATCCTCAAGAACATTTATATAAAAACAAAACTATCGGCTGGGCACGGTGGCTCACGCCTGTAATCCCAGCACTTTGGGAGGCTGAGGCTGGCAGATCATGAGGTCAGGAGATCGAGACCTTCCTGGCTAACACGGTGAAACCCAGTCTCTACTAAAAATACAAAAAGAAATTAGCCAGCCTAACTATTGCAGATTTATATCCTAAAATTCTGAAAGTTATAGAGTATTTTAACCTGGGTTAGGCAAAGATTTCTTAGATACAACATGAAAAGTTCAATCAATATAAGAATGCATTGATAAATAGAACTTCAAAGTTAAAAATTTCTGTTAAGAGAATAAAAAGCATGGTTAAACTCATCGTTAAGAGAATAAAAAGACAAGCCACAGACTGGGAGAAAATATTTGCAAATCTTACAAAGGATTTTTACACAGAATATATGAAGAACTCTCAAAATTCAAAAATAAGAAAACAAACCCCTACAAAAAACTGGGCAAATTATTTGAAGACACTTCACCAAAGAAGATACACAAATGACAAATAAGCACATAAGAAGATGTTCAACATCATTAGTCACTGGGGAAATGCAATTATAACCACTATACACCTATTGGAATGGTTAAAAGTGAAAAGACTGACCATACCAAGTGTTGGTGAGAATGTGGAGAAACCGCAACGCTCATACATCTAGTTTGAGTGTAAAATAATATAACCAGTTGGGAAAACAAATTGACAGTTTTATGAAAAGTTAAACATGTATGAGCCATATGATTCAGCCATTCTACACTTTGATGTTCAATCAATAGAAATGAAAATGTATCAATACAAAAACTTGAAATAAATGTTCATATCACATTTATTTGTAATAGCCCCTAGAAGCAGCCAAAGTATCTGTCTATGAACAAGTGAATGAATAAACAAGCCATGGTATATCCATATACTAGACTACTATCCTGCAATTTAAAAAAATGAACCATTGACACACACAACAACATTTGTGGATTTCAAAATAATTATTCTGAGTGAAATAATCCAGATATAAAAGAATACTCGCTGGGCGTGGTGGCTCACGCCTGTAATCCCAGTGCTTTGGGAGGCTGTGGCTGGCAGATCACGAGGTCAGGAGTTTGAGACCAGCCTGAACAACATGGTGAAACCTTGTCTCTACTAAAAATACAAAAATTAGTTGGGCATGGTGGCAGGTACCTGTAATCCCAGCTACTCAGGAGGCTGAAGCAGGAGAATCACTTGAACCCAAGAGGTTGCAATGAGCTGAGATTGCGCCATTGCACTCCAGCCCAGGTGACAGAGTGAGACTCCGTCTCAAAAAAAAAACAAAAAACAAAGAATAATAATTTATATAAAATTCTATTAAATTCATACTAATATTTGTGACAGAAAAGCACATCAGTATTTGTCAGAATGCGTAAGGGTGTCAGGAGGAGTGGAAGAGAAGAATCACAAAGGAGTATAGGAGTTTGGAACTATTGGACGTGTTCATTTATCTAGGTGGCAGTGATAGTTGCATGGGTGTACATATGTCAAAACTTATCAGATTGTATGCTTTATATATGTGCAGTCTATTGTGTGTCAATAACATCTCAATAAAGTTGTTAAAAATATTTAAAAAAACTAAAAAGATGGTACAAATCCATTTTCTACAGTTTGTTTCTTCTAACTTTAGAGAAATAAAAGAATTAGCAAAGCAAAGTTCAGAATGCTTAAAGATAGCTTTTTTTTTTAAACAACATTCACTTACTTCACTCATTTAACAAGTATTTATTGTTATACTCAGGCACTGTACACAAATAAAACTTTGAAGGAATTTCCAGATAAGTGCAACTGTTTATTATTTTATCTTCTCTTTATATCATTTTCAGAAACTGTTTTCAGGAAGTACCATTCATTTTCATACCAGCTGGGTGATGTATAATGAATTACCACAGTGTTTGGCTTATATTTATTTATTCTTTTGTCCCTACGAAAATATATTATATGTCTCTACTTTTAAGTTTATTGATTTTCTTTCAAGTTTTTGTTATTTTGATGTATAATGCCTCTTAACCTCCTTTCTAACAAGATCATTTCTTTTAAACAATGTATATAATATTCTAGACATGAGTTTATTCCCACAAATTATCAGTGATGATAACAATTTATAATTATCTTTGTTGGATAAAATCCCAACTTAACGTGAGCATTGGCCTAACTTCTATGGACCAAAATCATTTTAAAAGGCTCTAATGAAGTCCACTATACAAATAAAATGACCTAGTAGTTCAAATAGAGATAAGTGACAGTAGAAGTGAATTATTATATACTACATGTTTGTGTAGTCATGACACTCAGTATTTTTTTAAATTGCCATTCCAGAGTTTCTCCTAGTGTTTTCAAATTCCAACAGATATTTATCTTCAGGATTTGAGAAAAAGATTTCAGGATTCCTAGGAATTTTTGCAATTGGAAGTTATTATTAAAGATTAACATTCTTTGCACTGCTTACTCATTATTATAGATATCAAAATATGGTTAATAAATAAGAAACATTGAAATTATAGCATTTATGAAGAACTACAATCTATTGTGAATATTCATACTCTCAGGGATATGCAAGTAAATAAGTAGCATTTTGAACAATTAAAGTAGCAATTGAATAGCATTTGAACAATTAAAATTTTGGATCTTCTAGTTCTATACAGAACTGCAGGCCAAAATTGCCAATTTACAGACTTATTTGCTTCCAAACCTGTTATTTCCTGGAACACTACGCTTATAATTTATGTAATGTACATATGCTTATATAGTATGAATATTTATTTTATTTGCAAGAATGACTCACCATTAGCTGCATACAGAATGATGAACATACACTTCTAACATGGTGATAGCTACAACAAAATGATGGATTGTGATTACTTTTTCTTTAGTGCTCCTAATTCAACTTCTGGATATGTCAACCTTACCTTTGGACTCTGCATGTCAGCATTTCCTGCTCCTGCTTTAGATTTTACTTTAGTGGATTGCTTCTAATCAATAATGCTTCTATGTTGAATCCTAAGGTTTAATTCTTGCAAGAGACTATAATACTTTTTTTCCATTTTTTCAATCTATAAGTTTTTGAAATTCAAAAAATTCTAGAAAGGGCTTTCTGTATGGAAAAGCTACTTTCCCCACTAGGTGCAGGGTATTCCAATATTGAATCATCTAGATGGTTTCTAGTTTTATAATGGTAAACTTTTCTCCTTTCAATTTTGAGTTTAATACCATTTTGATCAGATCTACAAATCATTTGTCAAACACATTCTTGGAGTACTCATCTCTTTCTAACAACTCTTCCAACAATGTTTCTAACACTAAAGGAACTTTAACTGTTTTCTAGAAATTCAAATCTCATTATTTGATATCAGTTATGTATGTAGCCACTAAATTCACCATGGATTTTCTCTACTAAAATCCCAACCTTTGTTTGGAAGGCTAGATTAAAGTCCATCAATGTCTCAAGTCTTAGATTTCCTTCCAAGACTTTATAATCACTAGAGACAATTTCCATTTCCTTTCTGTGGGTGTCATATATCCCCACAGGAATCTGCAGGAAGAATGAGACTTAGCATACTTTCAATGATTTCCCAGCAACTCTGAGCTTCATTGACCTCATACTCCTTTTCTCAAATGGCTGTTGCAGATTAAATGTGCAAGTGTATGAACATAGCTGTGTAGATAGAAGATACCAATAAATGGTCACTATTTGTTAGTAACAAGAGTCATCATATCTGTTGTTTTTCAAACATTACTATTATTTGGGCACAAAATAATACTTCTCTTCCAGAAAATCCATATTTATTACCTACTAAAAGAACCAAAGCTGACATCTGATAAAATTCTGATTACTCACTTTCTTCTTTTTTCTCCGTTTTCTGTAACATTTCTTTTCACTTGTCATTGTCTTCATCATTTTCCAAGTGTATCCTTGGGCAAGTGATTGAATCTGTTGTTTTCTCAGTTTCTGCATCTGAAAAATAGGAATAACAATAGCAGTTATGTTTGTGTTGAGGCTTATAGGGGATCTAAGTAAAGTATTTAAAACAGTATTTGGCACATGGTAAGTGCTCAAAAAATTTTAGCTGCTTATTATTATTATTAACACTGATTTTTAATATTTGGCATTCTCAAAGTCCTTAAATTGTTGTATTACTCCTGGGAGTGAGTCCTAACTTCTGTCTTGACACTTTTTATTATTCTTGATAACGCAAAATACAGAAAGGTGTTCAAGTCCTCTTACCTTTACTTCATCCTAGAAGATGTATAATTAGGACACAGTGGGTATTTGTGATAGGAGGACAAATACATCTATCTCTACGTCTGTTCTCAGAAATAACTTCTGCCCTCTGTGCTCCTTCTTGCCAGAGGACATGGCCTCTCTTATTTTGCAAGGTTAAGGATGGAAATAAAAAAAGACAACTTCTCTTTTGTCTGTCTTGGCTTTGAACAACATGCTTTCCTTTCCATCTAGAATTTTCTCTTATTACTGCTCTTAATGTAACTCAAACAAAGAGAGGACTTGAAAGATGGTCAGTTGTTACTTGGGCTGGTGTGCTTTACATTGTTCCAGTGTTGTGTTTCTTCTGAATGAAATAGCACCAAATGACAGTAAGTGTAAAAATCAGAGCAATGTTTGAGAATTTATTAAGGTATGCAATGTACTAAGTGAGTACTGAAGGATGAAGTTTAAGGAAGGCCATTCAAAAATGAAAAGCTTATTAACAGTGCATTATTTTAGTATTATGGGGCATAAATGACATTATCTAATTGCCATCAATAAAATACTAGTGAAATGACAGCAAGTCTTTAGCAGGCAAATAAAAATATAGTTCCTCATATTGGATCATTAAAAGGTGAATTGGAACGATTTGTCTTTTTGTAGGCTGATCTATCTTTTAATATCATTTTGTGAATCACAAAGAAAATTATGTTCAGATAGGTACCTGAAAAGTTTCCTCCATACAGATGATTAGAAAACAATTCTTTAGAAATGTTTGACTATTTAACATACCCAAAAGAGCAATAAGAAGGTCATAAGCAAGCAACACAAAAAGAATTTGAGAGAACAAACACCAAATAACATTTAATAACCATAAAGGCATGGTTAGGCCCTTGGTCTCAGTGCTACCATTAATAATTGACTATCTCACCTCATTGCTGAACATGTCAAAGTAATGAATGTGTGGTTGGGCTTCATTGTCCTTGGGTTTACCATACTCTGTTAACACCTCCTAGGTAGCTATCAATTCCCTTTGTGTTATACTCTTTGTTGTTTATTATTTTTATTAATAGCACCAAGATATCCTTTGCAGTTTTGACTTAAAGAGGAAACTTTGGCTGTAAGTTGAGGTATCAAACCTACAGGTACATTGCTATGCACAGTCTTTATTAAAGTTGCTTTTATAATAAGGGATACCTAATTTTAAAAAATATTCTGGAATTTCTTGAATGGAATTAGTTTCAAATATGCTCTTCCAGAAATACATCACATGTACTACTCTTGGGTACAGAAAATATAATGGTGGTTTTATGCCACTAAATTTGGTGTGGTTGGTTACACTGCAATAGTAATGGAAATATTGTTTTATTTGTTTGGGAACAAACAAACCTTTCTTTGACTTTTCCTCCCAATATAACCGGAAAGTTACCAGGCAAGGCACTTCCCCTTTGGACATTTTAATTGGCAGAAGAATGGGATGTGGCCTAGGCTGGACTTATAATATTATGTTCCTTTTGCTAATGTGATTGGGCCAAGGGATGGCACATGACCCCGCCAGGGCCAGTCTAGGTCCAGTATGGTGAAAGCCTTCCTGCAGTATAATCAGATGAAGGTACACAAAGAAGAACTCAGAAAAAAGAGGAAGGAAGATAAAACAAGCTGTGCTTGGGCCTCTGGTGACAGTCACTAAGTTCATCTGAGTTTCCCTGATCCTGCAGCTTTTCCTTCATTTCTAAGAAGTATCCTGGCATCCTTCCAACAAATTATTCTATTTTATGTAACCAAGTTTGAGGTAGGATTCTGTCACTTTGTAATCTGTAAAAACCTCCACAAAGACCTGGAATTTCATCCTCATCATCAGGTATCTTCAAGAGTATGTAATTGTGAAAAAGGTGGCCATTTGTGGGCCAAAGGCAACATAAGAAGTGCACTTTGAGAGAAAGCCTTTGAAAAGAGCAAAGAATTATTATTACATAGAGGGGTCAAATTAAAGACAGGTACATGACAGATAGAAGTGAGCAATTAATTAACAAGTCTTTTTCATTGACAGAAAAGTAGACCCCCCTGAAGTTGTGAATTAGTCCCAATTTCAATGCCATATTTCTTAGAGTCACTGCTGTCCATCTTTTGTATCACCAACCCTGCCCCCAACCCATTATTAATTTCTCCTAATTTTAGGGTTATGACAAAGTTAATAGCACTTGTTTAGAATCTAGCTGCCAATTTAATATGAACAACAAAGACAGTTATTTAGAGGGCATTAATTGAAAAGAGAATCAATACCTACAGGGAAAATATCAGATACTATTTAATTCCCAATATCTAATCAGTAAAAAATAAAAATATAACAATCTGGTGGTTTTAAAGAACTAATTGAAAAAGCATGGCATTTGATCAAAAAAAGAAAATTGGAACTATGTAAAATCTTATTAAAACATTTTTTGATGTTTCATTTGGAAAGAAAATGATCCCTCATTAATATTACATAGACGCTGGACACTTTACTATTTGGATGGTACTTTAAAATTTATCTCACCATGGGAATCTTAGCTAATAAGATGGCATTTCTGGCAAAGAAGAATAGTTTGAGATGTTTGGTAAAGAGAAAGTAACACCTGGGTTATGTTTCAGATAAAAACACCCATTTAGAAAGATGCTTTAAAAAATCAGTTGTCAAAGAATTAAAAATAGAATTAGCATTTAACCCAGCAATTACATTACCGGGTATATACCCAAAAGAAAATAAATCATTCTACCAAAAAGACACCTAAACTTGTATGTTTATTGCAGCACTATACATGATAGCAAAGACATGAAATAAGCCCAGGTGCCCATCAATGGTGAACTGAATAAAGAAAATGTGGTACATATACACCATGGAATACTGTGCAGCTATAAAAAAACAAAAACAAAAACAAAATCGTGTTGTTTTCAGCAACGTGGATGCAGCTGGTGGCCATTATCCTAAGCGAATTAATGCAGAAACAGAAAAGTGGGAGCTAAACATCGGGAATAACCAACAAAGATGGGAATGATAGACACTGGGGATTCCAAAACAGGGGAGGGAAGGAGACAGGCAAGTGTTGGAAAACTACCTATGGGGTACTATGCTCACTACTTGGATGACAGGATCATTACAACTCCAAACTTCAGCATCATGCCATATACCCATGTAACAAACTTGCACATGTACGGCCCAAATCTAAAATTTTTTAAAAATTGAGTTGTTAGATGTTTAAAAGTTCAGGAATTTTAGCAAACTGCATAATTTCTTCTTGTTGATATTTTATTGATAACCATCTTTCATAGGTATATGTGATTAACTTGATGATTCAGCCTCTTTTTGTTAGAATTCTTGGTTTAACTCTTACTTCCCAAAAGTCTCTTAGTCTGTTTTCTTCTTCTCTTTTTTACCCACATGTATACTTATGGAATAACAAGTAACTTAATAAAAAAAACCTTAAAAAATATAAATAAGAAGCTAAGTCATAGGATTGTAAACCTTTAGAACTGGAAGGAACTATAGCACTCATTTCACTTGATGACCTTGTTTTACAGGTAAGAAAATGAGATTTAAGAAGATTAGTTAATTTGCAGACTAAAGTTATGTTTACTGCTAAGAAAAATAATGCTCTTGGGTTTTCCATTGTTTTGGCATTTCTGTGCCTCAGTTTTTCTTTCTTATTCTTTTTAGAGTTAAATCTCTTTGAATGGCTTTATATTTCAGTTATCAAGTTATAACATTCAGTGCAGTGATTATCGAAGTGTAGTCTTTGGACTAGGAACTTTAGTATTATTACCTGGAAACTTGTTAAAAATGTAAATTTTTGGGCCCTGTCCCAAACACAGTGAATCAGAAACTACAGTAGTGAGGTCCAGCAATCTGCGTTTAACAATCCCTAGGTTATTCTGATGTACTGAGTTTGGTGAATGACATTTGGTCTGAGTGTTAGAAAAATGAGATCTTAATCCGAATACTGTAACTACCTGGTGGCTATGGGAAAATCGCTCAAAGCAAATCTAATATTCTTTTGCCCTTTCCTCAAACCCTCTAAAGTTCTTCCATAGACTTTTAGCTCTATGTAAGTAGCCCTCTACTTCTACAACTTTACCTCCCTTCGACCTCTCCCACTAATTTTGGCTCCGACAGTACCAATTTCTCTGTTCCACTGGCTCTATTGTTCCCCTGCCAGGAATGCTCTTCCTTCCCTCTTCACCTTACTCAGCTCCAGTATGAATCAGACTAGAGGCCCAGGACTTTTAGGAAGTCTTTGATTTCCATCTGGAATGGGTTGTGTGCCTCCTCTATTGTTTTCATAATATTTTATGCATATGACATCACTGAGAGCTGAAAATATGTAGATATTAACTAGCTGAAGGCAGGCAAATTGGCTTCCTAGGAAAGGAGAATGGTCTGTGCAAAGGTCCTGTGCTGGGAGTGAGCATGACATGAACATGGGGTTCAAAGAGGGGCAGTGTGGCTAGATAAGAGAGAGTGAGAGGAGGCAAAGTGATGCAAAGCGAGGCTGGAGATGTAGATTCGGGCCAGATCACTCAAAGAGTCATAGGCAATTTGTCTTTATGCTAAAAGCAACAGGAAAATATGGATATATTTTAAGAAAAAAGCGAATGTAATAAGATGAGCATTTTAAGAGGAGCACTTGGCTGCTGTTAGGTGGTAGTAAGAACCACTTATAGGCAACCAGTCAGGAAACCATTGCAGTAATGCAGGTAAAAGACGATGGTAGCTGGGATTTCTCTTGTTAGTGATAGTGGAAATGGAAAGAAGGAATGGATTCATGAGATTTTTAGGACTTGGTGATGGCTGCATAGGAGGGATGAAGGAGGGGGAAGTGTAGGTTTTAAGTCAGTATCTAGTTACTGAAGATATTGGCTATATTGTATACACCTGCCAGATTTGCATTACTAAGTAAGGGGAACATTCCCATTTAAGTGTTCTGAACAAATGTAACATGTATCTCAGTCTCTATGTATCCCCAAAGCATGAGTAGTTTATTATGGACAATGAATTTGAAACTACTTTTAAAACAATGGTAAATAAAACCACATTTACCTGTAATCTCCTTCAGCTCCCACTATCATTCACTCATAGCAATGGAGAGCAATCATTCAGTTAATTTTCCTGGATGGTTTCTGTGACATTAATTATTTTAGACATCATCCTCATCATCTTCTGTTCCCATCAATGCTCCTTGTTCTGCTTATAAATATTTCATACCATATCTTTTGTTTCATGTTGAGGTTTAATAATCCCATTTCTCATTTGCTGTCCTTTTGATATATTATTCTCATTAGAGTGGAAGGGCAAGGGTTGAATGGATTTTTTTGAACCAAGTCTAAGAATCTTAAAACTTCTAAAAGTATCTGCTCTATCAGAATCTGTGATTTAAAAAATATAGCTAGGAGGCTAGAGAGATATGTTTAAGAGAGATTGATTCAAGGTCAGTAATTTTTTGGGGGGGTAGCATAGAAAAAGAAAGCATTTTAAATTTGAAAAATTATTGGGCTCTGCGTGAAACAGTTAACTAAAATGGCTCTCCAATTTAAACAATTTTAAAAGATTGACAAAAAATAAGGTAAGCATAGTCTCATGAAAGCAAGCCATTGGATGAAACATAATGGATCTATAATACATTAGACAGATAAATAGATAAAAAAACAGGCTTACTGTTAATGATTGCTGGATACATTTATGCTGATTCTCTGAACACACCAAAGGAGATACTGTAGTTGAAGCTCATCAAGAAAGTGAGTCAGCTAGTAGAACCATTTTCTGTTTTCAAAGTACTTGGCAGTGCTTCCTAGCAGGGATTCCGTTTGCATCAGTAGGATGTTTCCAGTGGAAGAACACTGTAGCATTATCCTTGAGTTATGTGAGATTGCTTTATAGGTTAAGAGCCTGTTATTATTGTGGTAGTTTTGATTTGTCAATAATCAAGCACTCTTTGGATGGGGTATAAGATGGACTGGCTTCTTAATGAAAATGACTCAGTAGCAGATAGTTTTGCAGAGAGGTTTCCCTCTATTTGCATTTGACAGGTGAACATATTAGTTACTAGAGTTTCTTGATGAAATAAAACCAAATTGTTAGCAGAATGCAGGCCAGGTTACATCTAATCAAGGTTTTGGATCTGGTTTAAATATCTCTTCTGGCCTTCAGAAAAGGATGAAACCTGTAATTCCAGTGCTTTGGAAGGCTGAGGCAGGTGGATCACTTGAGGTCAGGAGTTTGAGACTAGCCTGCCAACATGGTGAAACCTCGTCTGTACTCAAAATACAAAAATTAGCCAGGAGTGGTGGTGTGTGTCTATAGTCCCAGCTACTGGGGAGGCTGAGGCAGGAGGATCTCTTGAACCTGAGAGGCAGAGGTTGCAGTGCAGAGATTGCACCACTGCATTCCAGCCTGAGTGACAGAGAGAGACTCTGTGTCAAAACAAACAAATAAACAAACAAAAAAAGAAAAAAACCATCCATAGTTGGATTGTTTCCACTGTCCTTCAGGTAGTTTATTTAAAGGTGTAACAATATGTGCTCTGAATCTATCACATTATGTTCCAAAGCTGTCTTCTGAATTCTGTCCTCTGGCAAAGGACCAGCTGGCCATAATTTTTTCTTTTTACTCACTGATGTTAAAAATCCTTATTGCCATCTCTTTTCTCAGTGGAATGATGGAAATTTCTGTAACCTTTTCACACAGGGCTTGATTTTCTCACCTGGTGTCACCCTGAAACTCTCTCCAGGTTCTTCCGGTCATTGGATTTAACAACTTAAGGAGGTGGTCCTGATACCACAGAAGTCTTGGCTCTTTAGTCCCCAAGGCTTAGGCCACTCCCTTGGCTTTTTAGTCCCCAAGGCTTAGGCCAGTCCTTATCCTGCAGCCGCCCACTACTCACCTTCCTAATACTGCTGTTCTCGGAACTCAACTCCGTTCTCACCTGTTACCCTAGAGCAATGCACATAACAATTCCCCACAGGGCTGCCTTATGCGTGGGGCAGAGATGTGATTCCAGGGTTAAGAAAAAGGCCCTCCATCTCCCACCTCCTCCCTGGAGTCTGCTCTTCCTTCCATAGGAAGCAAAGCCTTAAACCCACAATTAGATAAAGCTTGTAATGCAAATACACTACAAGAGAGATAATATGGCAATGTAGCTTTATTTGTATAACTTTATAAATGCCTAATTTAAGACCCAGAAATCATGCTGTATGAGAGTTGGAAGGGGAGGGAGTGCAAAGACACTGATGTAGTACAAGAGGGCTAGAAAAAGTGTCAAATTTGACTTTGCTTACTCCATCCTACTATCCCTTTTTATCAGAAGTTGTAAAAAGGTGTTAGTACAAGAGGGCTAGAAAAAGTGTCAAATCTTGATGTAGTTCAAGAGGGCT